>NC_141236.1:7427500-7822500 GCF_054856515.1 Filicampus tigris | reverse complement strand
TGTCGAAACAATTCCCTGAGCAGACACACTGCTAACTCGGCACAAGTTCCAAAGACAATGGCGTCCAAACGCAACCAACATCTCTAAAGAGCGCGGAGCCACCAGAAATAGAAGGTCACAGTCAAGTATGTGACCTCAAGCAGCATCAGCTCTTCCACTAAAGGTCGCACTTTCAAAAGCAGTTGACGGTGACGTTTAAACCCCAACGCAAATCCCACCTGTTGTGGTGTCGTCTCCACCTGGCCGGACTGCGGCTTGCGTCCAGGCCCTTCGAAGCCCCTCGTCTGTCTGGCCTCCGTGGCTCCTCGGCCCCCGGCCATTGACTGTCACCGTTGGCCAGGAGACCCTCTAGCTTCCGAGCAGCGTCACGATCAGGTTTCCTCTAAAAGAGTCGGCGGGTGCGGGGCGGCCGACTGACATTTACAGCTTAGCGGGTGTCACGTGCCGCCGTTTTGACTTTGCCGTCCTAGTGCCCACTATTGAACGTTCAAGGAATTACACCTCCCACTGAGCTGATTTAGCCTTTTCTTTTTAGGGGCGCTAGAGTGGCAACATTGTGTTGGCGTTCCAAAACAATTTTGCATCCACGATTTGTTAACAATCCACCTCTTCCAGGATGATGTAAGGCTGAATGTTGAGCTTCCTGAAAATACCCACAGAGATTTCTCCGCCCACACTACCTACAATCCATGCAGCTCACGGAGACAAGTGTGTAACTGTGTGTGTGTGTGTGTGGTGGGAAGGGGGGGGTCCATGGCGACAGAATGAAAAATAAATGTGGAAAAGTGCATAAAGGTTCTTGGGCAGCAATGATGGTTAAGTTACCTCAATTTAACGTCTCTAAATGAATGATTTGGTTTTCTTCGATGAATGGCGAGGTGGTCTAGTGGTTAGCAAGTCTGCCTCACAGTTCCGAGGTCTGCTGGTATGAATCTTGGCGCTTGCCTTCTTGTGTGGAGTTTGAATGTTCTTCCGTGCTTGCGTGGGATTTATGTAAGACTCATTTATGAATCTAAGTTGTCGAAAGGTGTGAATTGGAATGGGTTTTTTTTGTCTACCACCTTTTTCCTGCGAGCTCTGATGTAGAGATGGGCGCACCTTCAGGTGAGACACTACAAGTAGCAGTGCGCCATTAGTTAGTAGCGGTTTTAATTTCCCGCAGTGCTTTCTTTTGTTTGTTTGTTGTTTTTTGTTTCCTTGTCTAAACGATGATCAGCCTCGTTGCGCTATCGGTGGTTGCACTAACAACCAGCAGAAAATAAATCTGTGGCAACAAGAACAATGTTTTGAACCTGCGCCGCGGACAAAGAGAGAATGTGCGAATCGGTACAGTTTACACCGCCTACTCGGGCTTGACAAACATGCGCTCACGTGAACACGCATGCTAACATTCATGTCAACTAACAAGCAGGCATACACACACACCCCATCACTGGAAATGAGCCCCTTGGAGGGTGTGAAAGTCAAGGTGCAACATGAGATGACTTTCATTACGCCACAACGGGCCTTGACACACACACACACTAACACACACGCGCTTGAATTCAGAAGTCAACAAGCCGCTATTGAGACAGCCATGTTTAAGACATGCCGCTGAAGGGATGTGTTAACCCACACTTGTGGATTAGCCTGTGTGATGATGGCGGCGGGGAGGCTGGAAGCAACACTAATGCTCCAGTGGAGATGAGCAGGCTGACAACTAGGCTACAGGCCTCACGCATAAACCATGAGACAACCAGTGGGGGGGCAGGGGTGCTAGTAGACGTTACTACGGCGCGACGGCCGGGAAGACTTCTCGACTCTCAGACACACACGCGCACACATTATAATACAATAAATCTACCCTCCATCGCGGGGGTTACATTCCATATTATAAATCCATATTATAAATACTCGCAAGGCATTTTTTTTTTAAAGCATTTACGGCACTTAATTTTTAATCAGGGTCTGTAAACAGACTTTTAAAAAAAAATACACGCATATAAAAACATATTGACAGAACTCAAGAGGAATGGATCACAAAAATAGCGTAAACGTGTACCGATCCCTCAATGTGTTTACAATAAACAAAACCTGCTTTTTCCAAACCATCTAGCTTATCTCACAAATCAATAATCGTGGCCAAAGATGTACATTACAAAATTAACTTATAGCCATTACTTTCTGTAGGCGTAAAAAGCAGGATTGCGGCAGATGACGTTTAATCACTTTTAGCAAAAACTGGTGCTGTTCTGAAATACACTACTTCCTGTCTCATTCTTCTTCTTTCAAACGTACACAAATGTAAGGTAATGTGTCTCAAACTATAAATAAGTACGCTGCTATCTAGTGTTCAACAGTGGAAACACACCCGATGTAAACCAAAGGTACACAAAGTGGAGCAAACTACAAAAAAAGTTCCACGAATCTGGGTTTACAGTATTCGGCAAATTCTACCAGGGTGAGTAAACTTACAAACACAACTGTACACACGACTATAATGCAGACTCCCAAGACTTCAAGTAGTGCTTTTTCTTCATGTGCACATGAGCTGTGTGGGAGTAAGTCTAACAACATCATAATGCTTTCAAAATGTCTTTTATGAATATCAATATACTTGTGTATGAGTGGTAGCCGGATAGTGTTCCTGTCAACAAGACAAGCCTAGCGCTACAGCACTGGCATTAGCACACGGCTCCGAATGGCTGTCAGGGTTCAGAGCGATAAATGAGAAGGAGGAGGCACAAGCTGCAAAGCTACAACGGTTGCTTCCAAAGCCGGTGCTGAGAAAGCTGCTTTCCCCCCATTGTTTGTGCGCCCCACTTTTTGCATTTTAAGAGCCATTTCACTGCTAAAAAAAAAAAAAAAAATATTCCTCCGCCTCAAGACTCCAGCTGCACACTGAGCTTGATGGCTGAAGACAAAATTTGCCCTTTTGCACGACTGCTTAGCGTGAGGAAAAGCACAAATGGCGAGGCAGACTCTATTTAGCTCACACATTGTAATCCGAATGAATGAACCTCTTATTTCAAGGCACCGCTGTCATTCCTATGGTGGAAATGGTGAAGTATTTCAGGAAATAGGGTCAAAAATACATTTTGCAGCCTGTCAACACTGCAGAATGAGCTTTCACAGAGGCACTTTGCAGCACCCGTCATTATTATTTTCATTATTAGCATCATCATAATCATCATCAGGGGAGGATCATGGGAACATGCCGCTATAGCTCATCGAGCGTTCCCTGGGGGGAGGGCGGCGAAGAGTTTTTGAGGGGTGAGGGGAACTCATGCGGATGAAACAAAGGGACGAGTGGAAATGAGCTGTAAGTAAAGATTTGGCAGAGCAATGTAAGTTATGTCATGTGTGGAGTCATTCTCCCGCTTCCCGCCTCCACCTAAATGCAAGGCAGCAGCAGGCAGCAGCGAGGAGATGCAGTAACAAGGCGGCGGGGGTGGGGGTGAGAGTGCGAAAGGGGGGGGGGGGGTAGAGGTAGGAGGGGGAGAGAGGGGGGCGGACGGGTAGAGGGAGCCATACTTTGGGCGTTTCGGACGGCCGGACCTTCTTGGGAGATATCTGTGAAGAGAGCAAGACAATTACTTTCTTGTTCCCCCCTCTTCAGAGATATTTCCTGTGGCATATTGCTGTTCTTGGTTGTGGCCATTTTAGTTTGTGAGGCTAACGAGCTTGGATGCTAACTGTGTGCACTCCAAATGGCGCGGCTGTAAGTAATTCAGCGTGACAGTCGAGGCCGACATGATTCACACCCTGGTACCCGATTCCGAGTCCAAGTGAATTGTTATTTGTGTTTCTAGCAGAAAATGACACAGCAAAGTTTCCCTCTAATTGACGGAGTTTAGGGTCAGCTGGTTGTCTGGATCAGTGTTTCCCAAACTTTTCTGAGCCATGGGACATATTTTGAAAAGAATCTCAGGACATACCACCGAACAAAAATGTCACAAAAAGTTTATAACTTGAAATAATGATGATCTTGACTCGGCTATATATTTATATGCAAATCAGGTGGAGGAATTACAACTGTTTGTGCCTACGACCTTTTAAGGGACCAAAAGTAATGGGACAAATGAATCATAAATCATAGTTTAAAATCCTTTACAGTCAATAGCTTGAAGTCTGGAGCGTATGGAAATAAACAAATGCAAAGATTTTTTATTTTTTAAATGTATTTTATTTTTGTGTATAAATTAATTGTGTTTCTTCTTTAATTGTATTTTTTTTCCGTGCACAAGGAAAGTAGTTTTACCGTGAAACCAAGGTACATAATACAACCAGTTTTTTTAATGTCCTAAAGGGAAAAGAGAGGTGTCTATATAGTCTTTTATTACTCGTGTGTGTCATTTCCAGCCAATCCACAAATAAATCTTCACTCTAACTCGACACTGCGATGATGATTCATTTGGGGCTTCCCCGTTTGTTGAGAGTTCAACCGTGCTATGAATTCAGAAACAAATCGATGATTAATTTCCAGCCTGGAGGGCGCTGAGGGGCGGGGGCCTTCTGGAAATCTGAGCGATTATCGGACCAATGACGGGCAGTGTAGGTGGAGGTCGGGGATGACACGAATACCACTTGAGCGCTCAGGCCAGTTGAAATTTACTGAAACGTCTTTATGAGTATCCGTGTGAAAGCCAATGAACAACAACACAACAGAGGAGACACTCAGAAGGGTCAGAGACGAGGAGACACAACAAAAATGGAGACTTGCATTGATGATAATGGATACAAGCGTTGTTTTAAACAAATGACCAAGTTTAAATCTGCATTAAGCTCTCATTCTTTTCTCCGCTGAGTCTTATTTTTGTCGCCATCTGGTATGTCGGTTTGCTCAACATTTGCCTGAGTCATGTTTGAGTGTCACCTACTCCCCAAAAATGTAGCTCGTCTCTATTCTGACTTGTTTTTACAACGACAACAACAATCAGCTGCGAGAGGCGCTTGTTGCTTTTCACTTTGATTCTCGGCTGCTCAGATCTCTGCTTCTGCTTTGTTCACGACTTTTAAGGCACCGCACCAAACAGAATACACTAAAAAGTAGGTAACAGCTTCAGAGGCGCATCGAACAGGATTTGTGTCATCAATTTAAATGTCTCAAATCGAATCCACTAATAAACTGAAACTACAGTCTAATAATAGCAGCTACCAGAATGAGCAGTAAAATGCCCTTAAAACGGATGTCAACCCAAACATATTTTTTTCTAGAACATGTTCCCGGCAGGCCCACTGGTTGAAACACGGCATTCTGATTAATTTTGCGTTTGTGGAATTGATTAGTTAAGCAGCAAAATGCACTCGTTTTTAGCCATCTCTGGGGGCGGCCATTTTGTCTTCTGTCGACTGAAAACGACATCACAACTGCTCACAATGACCAATCACGGCTGACCTGTTTTTTTTTAAATCTGAGCCGTGATTGGTCGTTGTGAGCAGTTGTGATGTCATTTTCAGTCGACAGAAGACAAAATGGCCGCCTCCAGAGTTGGCTAAAAACGAGTGGATTAACACTTATTCCATAAACGCAATATTTATCAGAATGCCCTGTTTCAACTTGTGGGCTTGCATAGAACATATTCTTGAAAAAAATATGCTTGGTTTGACTTCCACTTTAATCATTAATTCTTTATATTGTATGCAGACCAGCAACACAGAAAAAAAAAGTAGTCGAATGGGCAGTATGAAAGGGGCTATTCATATCAAACAGCACCAATTGCTTTTCACACAATAAAGTGGAAGAAACGCGTTCCATGTCGGGTGATAAACTTCACACTACTGTGCTGGTATCGCGGAATACTCTTACACACCTGTGCCAGTACCATTTACACCGAGCAATGACACAGTGAGGGAAGTTCCTTGATGGGCAGTATGGAAGTGAAAGGGGCTACACTTGTCAAGCACTTATAACACCACAAGGCGGGAGAAACGAGTGTCGGGCGTTAAACTTCACAACCATGTCCGCGGTTTTATGGCTTTAAAAGTGACCAATAAACAGCTTAATGCAGGTTTAAAGCAGCGCACTATGTGGATGTGATAATTAGTGGGCATATTAAGAGTGATGTAATAATGTGAGATAGCCAGATGGTATTGGAGAAAAGAAAGGAACAAGTGTAGGATTGGAGTGGTGTGAAGCAGACATGCTCAAGTGAAAATGTATTCTTTAAAAAAAACAAAAAACAAAACAAGATTCGAATCACAGGAATTCATCTGAAGAGGTCAAACTGGAGGAGTAAGCAGGTTCTACCGTAAGAAGTGTTAAGGTATGGTTGGATCCATGCGCCCTCCCGCCCTACCTTCATGGGTGCAAGCTGGATGGGGGTGATGTAGGAGGGGTCCACCATCGGCTTAGGCCGGTTGGCGGTGTCGGCCAAGAGGCTCTGCCATTGCTGAGGCAGCCCGGTGAACTTCTGCTCCCGCGGATCGAAGCCCGTGTGGACCCGGTGCTCAAAGTTGGATGGGGCCGAGATCTCCAGCCGTTTCTTCTTCTTGCCGAACATGCTGGAAAACCCTGACAAACCTGAAGAAAAACAAGGACAAATACATCACATGTTGATAGATCTGATGTCACTTTTTACTGGACTGTCGCTAGCTCTGCTAATGCTATCCCCTGTTGCCAGTGTCCTGCATGGTTTGATGTCCCTTTTCACTTGACAGCTGCTAGCACTGCTAATGCCTGATGCTAGCTTCGATGTCACTTTCTCTTGGACCTCTGCTATAGCTATCACTTGACTGTCACTGTTTTGCTAATACCGTCAGTTTGCTGCTTTAGACGTCACTCTCTACTGGAATGTGGCTAGGTCTGCTAATGCTACTACTTGCTACCACTTTTGTGTGCTTCATTTTCATTTCGACTGGATTTCTGCAAGCTCCGCTAATGCTACCAGTGTAGTGCTTGTGTAGCCTGCTCCAGATTCTTGCTAGCTTTGCTCATGGTTGTCATTATACATCTCTTTGGTATTTCTGTGCCTCCCTTTCAGCTAATTTGCTCATTTGTAAGTGCTACTATGCTATGACTGATGCCATTAAGCAGCAATTATGATTAATTTTGTAAAATATGCCTTGCTCGATCAGTGTGTTCTACAGTTGAGCCTCAGAGTGCTGCAGGACAGAAACGAGGCAGGAACAAGCACAAGTGTCTCAACATGCCAGAAAAGAACAAGTCCACTTTGGTTATGTAATTTAAACTGCAGAAAGAAAAAAAAAACTAAACTCCTTCCACTGTGGTGGAATGAAATATCAGACAAATGATGCCAATTTGAGATTTTACTGTTTCAATTGGGACTGAGAGTGTGCTATGAGAGTCACATGAAGTGCGTGGTGTCCCTGGGACAAAATGTCATGACGTTTGCTGTGAAAGGGCCTCATTGTTTTTCTCTTTCTAGGAGCCATTGTCCTCAGAGTCATACTTCTAGCACCCCCTTTTTTTTGCTATGGTGTGCATTATCTTACTTGCTAGCGCCACCTGAAAAGTCTGAAAATGTTTCTTTCCTGGCATTAAAAGCAACTTAATCCTTACCAGATGGAAAAAAAAAGTGTCGGAAAGCAAGCAGAAAGTGAGCCATTTTGCTTCCAAGAGATCCAGAAAAATTGTGTGCAATACAATAGAAAACAAGCATTTATTTGCCTTGCTTTTTACTAAGAACCTAGCAAAGACGTGACTGTACGCTTTCATGTGCCCACCTGTGTAACATCTCTTCAAATTTCCAGGAAAAACTTTGTCAAACACATTTAGTATTTGTGCTTTTCCCACAGAACAGCCACACAAGAAAAAGGCAACCTTGCAAGTGTGAAAAAGGCAATGATTGTCGGACAGCGAGAATTGCTTTCAACGCAGCAGAGTGAGTGAAGGTATTGATAGACAATAAGGGGTTGGGAGTTGTCCCACAAAATTGCTTCAGAGGCTGGGTAGAGCGGAAATCCAGGACTGGGGTGTAAAGTTTAACACCTGACAGTCACTTCTACCACTCTAGGTCCCATTTGACTTTGTCATATACAGAGACAACATATTGCGATTGGTGGTTTCCGTGTGAAAGACCTAGGCTGAAATATGATTTTACTGGCTCTACTGTTACAACCCGCTACGGCAATTTTGCGTGACAATGTGTTGAAGGGACTATACTTCAACCTAAGATCAATGCCAAATTCGAACGAAGAACAGTCCAACAAATGGACAAGATCTTGAGGTTTTTACATTCAACTCTGAAAATAAACAACCCTGAGAATCTCAATCATTTCCTTTGCTTAGCCAGACGGACCAAATTAGCTACTTCAAACAGGAAACGATGGAGCGATACAAGAGAACGACAAGAAAAGGAAGTAAGCGTGGTGCGAAGGACAACTCGCAAGGCTTTTGTGCACAGCATAATGCATGGTAATCGCTTACTGCGGTCTTGGGGGAACACTTAATACCAGATCAAAAAGGTGGACGATATTTCATTACACAAGCTGCCTTGAGGACGCATTGACGCTTGGGCCGACATTGCGAGTCAAGTGTAAGTCATGTTTGCTGAGCCTTGGGATACAATAAGAGCCGGTATGACACGAGAGACACTTGGATTTATTTGCCATGCGAATACACTCCAACGCAAGGCACCCACAAACCAACAATTTGGCCAAGTTTGAACATTTTATCCTCCCTTGCGATTAAGTCGGTAAGGGACCTATTGAAGAACCTGCTTGGAAAAGGGTCAGGGTCAATAATTACAAACGTTAAACTTGTTCAGTATTTATGATCACACAAGCAAAGTGTGTGTCATTGCCTGAGGACTCCGCAATGTCTAAATACTCATTTATCTGTCACATAAATTGAGGTACATACACATAGTAATTATCAAGCCTAATTTGAGCATTTCCCTTCCCTGGCGATCGACGTCAGCAAAGGACCCATTCTCGGCTGTATGTAAAAATTATCGCGAGCAATCATCCTGCCGTGTGGAATAATGTGTGGGCTCACTCACGTCAAAAAAATAAATAAATCAAGATGGGTTACGATGTTAAAAATCAACACGTCTTCTTCAATTACGAGTTGGACTAAAGCCCCAAGTTGTCCCTGAATGTTAATTCTTCATATTAGCCAGACATGCTGGACTACTGCATGAGTCTAATTTGGTGAGAACCGTTTGGGGAAATTCCACAAAGGATTACTTGGATGAGTTGAGTCCTCGACAAATTCCAACATCAGTGTTCCAACATCAGTGGCTAAAATTGCCAAAAATAGCCCAAAATTTGGGGGTTTTTAGCATCAAACAATGTGCACTATTTCCACAAACTTCTTATTCGATAAGCAGCCTGGAACACAAAGTCAATCACTTTGCGCAATATTATGCAATATGGGCCCACATCCAAATCTACTGCCACGACTCCAAGACCACGCTGCCCTTGTTTCCGTTTTAAGCGTCAGCACCGCACAAGGTGACCGGCGCAAGTTGGAATATTGACACGCGGATCATTCCGATAAGTAATTAGAGTTGCCAGCCCGTGGACCAACCATTGATGAGGCTGAAAACAACATATAAAGAAGGAGGGGGCCGAGTGCAACAGTTTGCATTCCCCAAACACAAACGACTCAACAAGTGTGCTGTTTTGGCTTAGCATTCGCATAGTTAGCATTGGCTGCTACACCTTAAGAGAAACAAACGATGGCAAATACTTTCCTGGCAACATTTGAAGAAGACCAAGAACAAAATCTAATGGTGGTGGCCTGCACAGCAGACCCCTGACCTTGTTGGCCTCATCTTGGGATTATCAAAGGCTTGAAGGGGCTTAAATTGTCTCGACCAAGGCTCAAGCGCTGAGATACGACAACGGCGTGGAGGAATACCCCGTCTCACTGAGCCCACACATGATTGGGGGCGGGGGGTGTCGTGGCCTTGAGGAAGAACCTCCTTGGGGAGGAAAGACCCGCTGCGCAACGTCGCCCACGCTTGAGGCGTTATTTATAGGTAGACTGTAGGGTTTCACTTAACGTTATACCGCCACACAGTAACAATGTCACGCAGTAATGAGCAGCGGTAATATACGGCAGAGATTACAAAGACCGTGACTGTGTTTTACGTCGACTGTCTTTTTGAAGGCAAGCAAAGGGGAAAGCCAGTTGCCATTTCGTTAGTTTCTCGACAGCCTCTGATTGAAGCAGGCAGAGGTTAGGGAGCTAAATTAGATATTAGGCTACGAATGATGCCGATGTCAATGTAAAATATCAATTACTGCGTAAGCTTTGTGGAATCATGTTCTTTTAACCTTGCTACTTCACGGCAAAAAAAAAAAAAAAAAAAAAGTAGAAAAAGATTTACGGATTGGTGTTAAACTGTGTGGCCTGCTTTTTTTAAGTACATATACTAAATGCTGCAGTTGTGGTTAAGATTCTTGCCTTGGTTAGTTTCGGGGGTTTGAATCTTGGCTGATTTATGTCTTCTCCCTGTGTTTTTTTGGGTGTTCTCTGGGTACTCCGACTTCCCCCCACATTCCACAAACATGCATGTCAGTTTCATTGAAGACTCTGAAATGTCCATTGGTGTGAATGTGAACCTAGCCCGCACCCCGATGCAGACAAGTATGATACAAAATTGACGGATGGGCGGGTGATGCACTTTTCTAACTAAAAACACAAGAATGTGAGAGGGCAGTGTCGTCCCAGGGCAAGGATCCTGATTCCCAGGCTGATTTGTCTCCAAACCATCTGTCATCCTCCCCAGTCTCCACAGGCATCGTTTCCTTTTTTTGGGGGGGCGGGAGGGGTATAGCTAACGGCCAATACGCAATTTGACCGGAAACCTGACACACCTTGCAGAGTGTGCGTTCAGAAAATATTCACAACACTTCACCTATTCCACATTTCACGATACAGCCTTATTCCAAAATGGAAACAAATTAATTTTTTTTTAATCAAATTTTTACATGGATCACCCCATAATCACAACATGCCCCAAAATGTTTTGGGGTAGAGTTGAACATTTAAAAGTCCCCCAAAAAAATACATTAATAAATCACATTTACAAAAGTAGTATGGGGGTTCAATTAGTTACGTAACTATTGCTCGCTATTTGTGCCAAGGCTCGGTCTCCATGCCCTGCAAATATCTGCGGGATTAAAGTATGTATGTAAGTTTATGTAAATGTATGCGCTTGCTGTTGGTGTGCTCATTTTGAATCATTTAAGTGTTGCTGTATCTAGAGGCTTAAAAGTTGCAATTGAGACGCGGGACACGATGACAAAATCATTCATAATTCAAAATGTGACCGTGAAAAAGACCGTGACAAATAAGCAGAGGAAGGCACATAATCTAAGGCGCTTTTGAAAATTGAAAAAGGTCACGTTCTCGATGCCTCGCTAGCAGTATTTGCGGCCAGCAAAAATCGCAAACTTGTTTGCGCATACTCGATCAATACACGTCTTGTTCGCTTTGTAGAGCGTTGCTCATTGACTCCTGTCCCATCTGCATTGGCGCGTTCCCTGAAGACATGCGCATGGTTTAATTGGCTTAAAGAAAAAAAAAAAAAAATAATTATGCACAGACTAGACTCTCAGGCAGAGCATAGGAGCTCCTTCACATTAGCAAATTAGCAGCAAGTTATGTGTAGCATTAGCAAAGAGATGTATATTTTGGTAAGCTGTGATTTTATAAAACAATGCAACACGACACTTCAAAAAGCCCCATGACAATAATAACTAGATTTTTTTTTTTACGCAAGTTTAAGACAGTCAAGACAGAGTATTACAGCAATATTTAACGTATTCACAATATATATCCTGTGTATATCAATGATCTTATTTCATATATCAGCCAATATATCAGTTATGGGACAATTATCAGATATCAACCGATGTATTGTCTTTTTTAGCCTCTAATACTGTTACTGGCATCGGTTCAAAAGACCTCAAGACCAACGCACATAACGATATCTCTACCAACAATGACGAGTAAACTGCTAAGAATGACCTTTGATAGGTGACATGGTACTACAGGGCCTTCCAGACTGACAGAAATTACACAGAACGAGTAAGAATGATCTCTCTTAACACACCCCGCACCTCAGGATAATGTTTCAGGACAACCTTTCCAAGGCATCTGACAATCCGGCCTTTATCGAATGTTTACCACTGAGGCTCACTGCCCACGGGCCTTTACGTTGAAAGCAATTGAATGTAATGTACTTGTATTATAGCGGAAACCTGCGCCAGGGTACAAACTCGGGTTACTGCCGCCATGGGCCTGTCGTAAACTGCAGCGTACCCCCTGCAGTGTGAACACCACCCGAATGAGACCTTTGAGTTGTTTGCTCTTACCTACGAACAAATGGCCAGTGTCTTTTAACCAGTCAAAGTGGTGGCGATATGCCATGGCCAAATGCTCTGCTGCAGTCAGATCCTGGTCACGCTGGACGTTAAGTGCACCTCTAATGGCTCCATTATCCACCGCAAAACACAAACGAGCCTTGGAATCCCTTAGGGGGCGGGGGGGTGGGGGTACTAGTGATGATTCAGGTCAGCTCCCGTACCCTTAGCAGCCCCCCAAGAGAGATGGCGTTACTACGACGACAAGCCCGTCCGCGACTGCGTTTGTGCCTGCATGCTCTGATAACTCCCAATGCGAGACGGCAAAAAAGCCTCGATGCCAGCAGCCCAGCCGGCGCACCAAGGCGAGGCCAGACAGCTAAAGCCCGGGCCCATCCCATCCCGCTCTCATTGTTTGCCTAACTCCGTCTGACCGGGCCGCATCCCAAACCGGGCACCCTCTGACCTTGCGCTGTCAAGCGTCCCGCGGACCGGACGCGCGAGGGACGCGAGTCGTGGCAAAGCGACGCCAGCTCGTCGTCGCCTCCTCTTTCATGCGGGACAAATGGCCTGGCGAAGACGATAAGATAGATGCCAGAGAAGGAAACAGCTGGTCCGGTCGGGCAGCTGTGACAGAGCCTGGACGCTCGCCGAGTACCGAGGAGACATTCGAAACGCTACGCCGCGGTTGCATCATACGAGTGCTTCCCAACATTCATTGAGCCACGCCACATATTTCACATCCGAAAAATCTCATGGCGTTTCACCAAACAAAAACGGCAACAAACGAGGATTCAGGATTCATACCAGGGTATGTATGTAGCATGCATGACGCCACTTAGTGTTTATTAGCGTGCCAGTCACCCACTGAACTACAGCCTGATCCACCAAGATCCCTTTTAAAAATGCATTTCAACATGCATGTGGTAGGCGAGACACCACTTAAGCCACTGTGCCATCATTTTTCCACAAGGAGAAAATGCGTTTGATGGCTAAAAGGGTCATGCAGCAGTCACACCCCTCTCCACAAGTGTGAGCTATAAATACAGCACGCCACCTTCGAGGGTCTCGCCCCGGGGTCTTTTCCCTGTCGCGGGTGCGGGCGGGGACAGCTGCACGCTAAATACAGAGCAAGGCAAGTAGAATTATGGCCGCTAAAATGCATCTTGCGCATCTGTCACGCTAGCTTGGGAGTCTCAAGATCAGTCCAGCAACATTAAAAGTAAGAGTGGTGGCATGTGAATGACAGAATTAGCCTTCAAGTTAGGCTTTAATATTTATTAATATTCCAAGTAAATGATTATCATTTTTCGTGGGGTGACGGGTAGACACCTCATTTTTTAAAAATGACATACTTCCTACTGGTGGTTTTCGGAGGTAAAAGCACCGTGTTTCTTTGAAAGCCGCCTGCTTCTCGGTAACATTAAATCACGTTAAAGCTCCAACTTAATCGTGTATTATTGATAGCCCGGTGAGAAGCACTCGTTCCCTGTTGTCAGGGGAAACCAACCAGTGCTCTTCTTTATCATCCAGAGGACATAAAGAAGATAGAGGTTGACTGGTTTTTTTTTTTCTCAGATTTGAACGATTTGTAAAATATACAATCTATGATTTTTCTTGTAAAGATGAATTATTTTCATTTGGCAATTACTTTCTTTAGAAATTCAGACTTAATTCTCAAAGAATTCTTGTGATTTACGAATTTATCACATTTCTCCATTCAATATCAACTACTCTCGTAACATTTAAAATTTTCTTGTGAATTTTGTCTAGTACAACTACAACTTGAAATTTCACTCTCAAACAAAACAAAAATACCTTTTTTGGAATATTGTGAAACATCTGAAACAATTTCAGATTAAATTGAGTTCCTGTTTGTCATTGTGTGACAGAGTTTTATTATTATTATTATTATTATTGCATTATCTTTTGTTTTGAAAAAGTTGGAAATTATAAATCAAATGTGTAAAAAAAAAAAAAAGAAAGAAAATTGTGGACATTCCCCTGCAATTCTCAGCCTTGTGACAGCTACTGGAGTCTCGGTCTGATTTTTCATCGGACAAGCTGCAGCAAACTGTAGTTTATGAGTAGGGTAATGTGGCATTGACACAATCAATTTCTCTCGCTCCGGCCAAGGTTAGCCAGCAAAAAAAAAAAAAAAAAAAAAAGTCAGCTTTGACAGATGACGCACCGACAGGATTTTCCCCGGCATGTACTGTTCGCCGTTTGCTGTGTTAATCCTCGGAAAGAAGAACATCGGTGTGACCTCGATTTGGGAAGAGCAAAAGTTCACGTAACCATCAACTTACGGACAAGCGGGAGAAAAAAAAAACAACAGGAGTTGGGTAGCAGCGCTCTTGATGTATTGCTAGTTGGAACGTAATCACACTGTTGCATTTCTCAGGTTTTTCTTTAAAAAAGAAAAGAAAGAAAGAATGTTCCAACTTATTAGGGCATCGGGTTTGGTTCATCCTCTTTTTCGCGTATTCTTTCAACATTACCTCCCTAGTTGGAACTAGCTTAACTTTACAAAAAATAAAATCCGAAACGAGTCTTCTATTTGTCTAATTTGTATTGGGTAGCTGACTACAGGTTGCTGGGAGCTCGTGATTGGCAGAGGACATAAATGTAAGTGACAGCTGGCTTTGTTTTGCTTTGCTTTTCTGGAGAACACAACACAATGCTGCGAGGTTATCTTGACCGCAACAGGCCGCAAGGATCAGCCTGCGCAGATAGGTTGAAACGTATAAATCATTGATCAGAACGTCACCATGTACGACTCCTCTATCCCCCTACCCTCTTTCCACTCTGCTTGTCTTTATCCACAGACAGTAAATGGAAGCTTATACCTGTTGACCTACATTACTGCCATCTTGAGCAGCGGAGGTTGTGGTAATCCTGGAGCCTGGAGCCGCGCGGCTTCAGTTCTGCTACAAGAAAACTGTAGCAAATATTCAACGGAAAATTACCCTTTTCTGTACTTGTCAAGCACTTTTCATGCGCATTCTCGATACCTACACGACTGAGCATTACAACGCCGGGACTACAATTCTACAAAGTAAAACATGTACAAACGTCATTTGTTCACCTTTTGTGTGAGATGTAAAAGGTATTCCCCTGCGAATGAAAGTCAAAGCTAACTGAACCGCTAACAGTATATATTCAGATGGCTTTATTGAATTTGGATGAAACCATTTTAAGGGAAAAAGTGATATCATTTGTGAACGTTTTGAGTTGTCAAACCGAGGATCCCCTGAAAAGGAAACTTTTCAGATCTGGATTAGCGATACCGCAGTATTTAGCTTTACTGGGAGTTTGATCACTATAATTGGGACATGAAATCTTCAAACTGATTTTGTTTTACAATCAAAACCAAGCAAGGAGATGACATATACGTTTCAGTTGCCTGTGGAATCCGAATGTTTATAAATTTAACTATGCAAACAACAAAGCTTAGTTGCATAGAACATTGCTAAGAACGTAAACTGAGGAGCGCCTGTATTACCTTTTCAAATTTTTATGATCGTTATTATCGATTATCGATTATTTAGCGAACAACAAAGAAGAGAAAAGGCAAAAACAACTATCAACCAAGCAATGCTTAATTGCATGTGTTGGTCAAGTTAGCATTGCTCTTTTTACGTAGCGTATTAAACTAGCCGTTAAAACTTAGCAGGGATGACTATGATGTATAAGCTCTAGCATCTCTTCGAAGTGCCACTTAAAGGTGCATATTTCTATGTTAGAAAAGACGCTCTTTTAATCCTCGCCAGCTCTCCAAGCACAAGAGCAGGCGGAAATATTTATGACACGAGTGGTAGGGGAGGTGAGCGGAGAGCTGGTTGCCTTCAAAGGGCACTCCAAGGCCACTGCCTGTAACTACTCCAGCTGCGCTTTGCTCAGGTGGCCCTACGCTGCTTCGGCTTTGACGGCTTGACGAACATGGAAGAGACAAGCCGGTTTGAGGGCGACTCCGGTTTGGACCGGACTTGACATTTCTGGGTGTGCGTCTGCTCTCGTGACTTATTTCCAGAGTTATTTTAGGAAACATTGTGAACTGCCGTACATTATTCATCACGTGTAGCAGGAAGGAGCATCACTTGAGGACATACCCGTCGCAAAGCACTACTCTGAAAGCAACTAAAGCTCCCTTACTACTGTTTCTCGGGTTTTAAGACTACCATCAGCCAAAGAGTCTGGCGCAGTAGCATCCACAATTATCTATAGAAGCTTTTCAGCAGGCAGTTGCAAGTCTCATAAGTCAGTACCAGAAGAAATGAGTGATTAGCGATAGTCAGCCAGGTGGATGAATTATCACGACACGTTGAAACCGAGTTACAAACACTTTTTCAAAAGTACCAGCCCTTTTACATGACAAAATTGATTAGCCAGCTAAAATCGTGATACATGTTATTACTATCGTTTTTCACTAGTTCCCCGCATATTCGCAGTTCACGATCAACCTTCTAACGTTTTTTGTTTTTTTTCTGTGGAATTTATTCCCAGCTATTCACTTCATTTTTGTCTTTTCTGAAAACTAAGATGTCACGAAATGGTTCGATATATCCTCAAGTTTACCAGCAACACTAATAAGGATAAACCGTATTTAAAATAGATGAACTTGAAGAATATATCAAATTTAGGAAAAAAAAACTGTTCCGGCGTCGTATGGCAATCAGATAACTTCTGGTGCATCACATATGGAATCATCTTCTCATCAATGAGCTTCTCTTTATTCTGTATGTTACAATTGTGAGCATTTCTATGGAGCAACAGGCCCGGTGTGACCCGCCGGCCAGAGGTTCCCAGGATGGATGTTCTCAACCGAGCAGCAGCCTCATACCGGTCCACATGACTTCACACGACCGATGCGCCAAGCTAACACGTGGGGATTAGGGCCACGTAGTGTTCCTACCCGGATGCGTGCACCAATGTGTGTGAATCCTAACCAAGGAGCAAGAAGAGCCTACGGTGGCGGTTCCCAAGATGAGTGATTAAAATCCACCGTGGGGGTGACATGAATATCTGGAGCAAATGCAAAGGGGGGTCTCAGAATACACCCTTTACACCTTATTTTGTGTCTTGCTGAAATTTGCCAGTTTCAGAAGGCGCCGGGCGGGCCTATCTCGTGGAAGTGAACATTGCCAATTTTTTTGCACTCATAGATGAAGCACTTCACACTACAATGTGTTGTTAGGAAAGTGTATCGACTTAATCAATAAATTGTTTTTTGGGTTCACATCAATCCCCACCCTCTCAAAAAAAAAAAAATATATATATATATATATATACTTGGAACTTGAAACAAAAGTGAATAGCATGGAAGGGAAAACTCCCGCTAAGAAAGACTATTGATTCTTGCAACTTCACTGTAGTTAGATGGTAAACACAATGTGAACTTACGCTTATCGACACTGTCGAGCTAATGCTAATGTTATGGGAGGATTGAGATGTTTCATACTGTGTGCTAATAGCGTGAGAGCGAGGGAAACAAGGGAGGGAGAGATACAACGCAAGCAATCGACGTAATGGGCTTGATGAGCGTGCAGCTGCTGGTTACACAGCGGTACTAGCATGCCACGCACGTCAGCGTGCATCTTTTTTTTCTTCTTCTTTTGGTGAGTACCGCCGTCCCTTAGCGGCGCTCATTTCCTGCTGTTTCATGCCTGAGCATCAAAGAGGGCACAGCTGTGTCACTGGATAACCGCTTTCATCTATTCAGCCGCCGCATCTGCGCTAACGTTTTGTGCTACGTCATGAGCAACCAACATCACAAGGTCTTCAGGCTATGATCTTCACTCACGCGTGCGTACAGAAAGTTTGTGCGTTCGCACTGAAAATCACACATGACAAAAAGGAGGATAAAAAGCCTTTTCACACTGCACTTAGCACAGCGCAGTGTGCCATCAACCAACCAACTTATTGTTTAAGTGCTGCCGTGGTTATTATGAATTTTTTTTTACTATTTAATATTTTATGAATATTAAAAATTCCCTTTTCCCTATTATTTCTGCATTTAGTATAACAGTATCAATAGTATTTATACTGTCCATGTTTTTGTTTATTTTATGGTGTTTAATATTGGTGTATTTACTTGTTTAAACTATATATATGGTCTTTTTTTTTTTTTTTTAAAGTGGAAGTCAACCCAAATTTTTTTTCAAGAATATGTTCCCAGCAGGCCCACTAGTTGAAACACGGCATTCTGATAAATATTGAGTTTGTGGAATAAGTGTTAATCTACTCGTTTTTAGCCATCTCGGGGGGCGGCCATTTTGTCTTCTGTCGACTGAAAATGACATTACAACTGCTCACGACGACCAATCATGGCTGACCTGTTTTCGGAATCTAAGCCGTGATTGGTCATTTTCAGTGACAGAAGACAAAATGGCCGCCCCCAGAGATAGCTAAAAACGAGTGGACTAACACTTATTCCACAAATGCAATATTTATCAAAATGCCCTGTTTTAACTAGTGGGCTTACATACACTATATCCTTGAAAAAAAATGTTTGCGGTGACTCCCTCTTTAAGCATTATTGCTTTGACTGACATTAGCCTACTCAGTAATATTTTGACTAGCGCCACTCCCTCCCATTAGCAAATCCCAGCCATATTACTTTTAGCAATATGGTGATAACACATATTATATTTTGCTCACCGTAACATGACATGACATTTTCATAACATTTCATCTGTGTTAACCATAGAAGGGGTGTATTTTTGTGGCCACGTTCAAATGTCAAACCGGGGGTCTTATCAATGTCTAACCAAAATCCCCTCCCGGTGGATGTTGCACGTTAGGTGGAGAACACGTAAGTAACTCTCACTAAGTCCACACACTTCCCTTTGAAGCAGCCTCTACCCAGTGGGTTATGAAGCCGGGTGGGTTGTAATAATCACGCGGAGCTATAATGAATGTCCTTTTTCAAGTTTGCTTTTCATGCAATTCCACCTGACTGCTCTTAAATCACAGAACAAAACAGCGGCCACGCTGATGCACTCCTTCAGGATGCGTGAGTCTTCATCACGCGTGTATTCCTCCACTCCAATTCCCTCTGCGAGCAAATCAAGAAAATTTGAATTTAGAAAAAAAAAAAAAAAAGGCCAACATTGCACTCGCGTTACGCTTGGTAGAGCGGAACATAAAGACGCTGACCTGGGATCTGAACACGTGTAGCAATCAAATTACCAGCTCGAAGGAGCCACAAAATAAATTTCCTGAGAACTAACACACTAAAAATCTATTAGGAGTGTAACGGTACAAGAAACAATCATACACATTAACCTTGTTTTCTTAATTTAAGGTGATGGTTTGGTGCACATTGGGTATAGCAATGGAAGAAAATGTATAGATAAACGTGTGTTTCTTTAGTGTAAAAACCCTCTGAAAACTACTAGCACTAAAAAAAATAAAAACAAAAACAAAACAAAAATCAGTAAGAGCAAATAGAAAAAATAATCATTAAAAACAAGATTTACTGTCAGAAAACAGCTTAAATATTTTCTTTTGGGGGGAGTACAACAGCGGTTTGTCCAATTTTTAGGAAACGGTTGTCCAATAAAGGAAGCATAACATTAGCCATGGCGTCGAGCCAGATGCTGAGCTGCACTGTAGTTGTTTACAAAGTAGGCGTGTGGCTAAAACGAGAAGCAGTTTTCCATATGGACATTTTATTAAAGTGGAATCGCACTGTATTTCTTGCAGTAAACGCTTTGAAGAGATGTTTCCTCAGATTGACCCTGCTGGACTGGTTCTCCGTGTTGAGGTTTGTTTTGGGCGTGGTTACACCTGCAGTCTAGATAGTCATCCAAAAACCGATTAATTGTGGCCGTAATGACTTTTAAGTATGATGTTGGGCGGGCGCAGTTGAGACTGATGCATTGTCCAAGCGCCGGTATTCAAAACTGCCATTTGTCGGTGTTAATAAAGCGGCAGAAAGTGATTGAAGGAGCAGACGCCGAAGCAATTGGCTTTCTTGGCCCGACCCGTTCCAAACAGGTATCGCTTTAAAAGGCGATTAAATTGGAATTAGGCGGCGACTGGTCAAGTCCGTGCACATTAAAGCAAACGAGGGGGAGGCTTGCGCAATTCACCGGCTGACAAAAATAAAAGAATCCAAAGAAATACGTAAAAAAAAAAAATGTATTAAATCAAAATGGGTAACCTTTAAATACAGAAAAGAATACTAATAAGAGATAAAAATCAACCTGTCCACAGGAAACACAACAAAGAGGCTGCACAATTCACCAGCTGACTAAAAAAAAAAAAAGAAAAAAAATTATATATATAAATAAACCAGCACACTTGCCTCAGCCTGAAGGGTCAGGCGAGTCGGGCAGCTGAGGCAGATGCGACGCTGCGAGGCCCCAAGGCAGAGCTGGATGTTCAGGCTTCACTGGGCCTCCTCAGCAATGTGCACACACCAACACACACATGCACACACACACCCACACACACACTACTAGAAGAAGTAGAACAGCCTCATTGAGCGGAGAAATGTGAAGAGGATTTGGGTTATGTGTCTCTAATTCTATGGAAGTATGCAGCTTAAGTCTGTGTGTGTGCGCTGAACACTGGAAATGATGAAAATTGCCTTGGCATCAGCGTTCTCTTGAGGTGTGGTGTTGAAAAACTGAAAGCTTCAAAATGGCTTCCACCCATATTATCGTACTTCCGTTTAGCGCTTGCCATGCACCCATGACAAAGCTCTCTGCTTTGCATGTCGCTTACATCGCTAACTTGCATAAATGTAGGCAAAACCAAAATCAGGAAAATTCAGCATCATCTTTAATACAGTTCTGTTCTCTTTCTACTTTACAATTGCTTGGTTTCCCCCCATAGATAGCTCTCCGGTTTTCATGTTGGTTATACCTCTGGCTAGGATCCTTTATTGGACAACCGTTTCCTAGGATTACAACCAATTGTGAAATTCGAGCAAAGGCATTCACTTCACTTATCGCCGTGTCAGTTCATCGTTAACTGAGAGGAGGGAACTCGACGCACTGCGAGACTGTTGGTGTTTCGGTAGGTGCTGCCGTTTTGGTTAGCAACAGTCAAAATCGGCAAACAGCGCTGCAAAATGACCTCGTGTCCGACTTGACTGGCACGCGAATCGTCGTTAAAGATGCCACGCCTGGTTACATCTGAAACTAACGTAAATGTAAGCCTTTACAGGCAAAATGTCAAATTAAATGGAGACGTTCATCGCCACCTGTCCTGCTATCATCTCATCTTCCTCCTAAGCCCTTGCAAGCTTCCCGTGTCCTCATCTGCCTCGCCAGGCTATCTGTGCCCTTTCCAAGTGTCATTTGTAAAGGTTGGGGCCTAATTTGCAAAAAACCAGGCAACCAGACCAGGGCTGCCAGTTAAAAAAAAAAAAAAAAAAAAAATTATCCAGCTGGCTTTTCGGAGAGGCTCCAAACTGTCACAGGTAAGCACTCTAGCATAAAGATACGGTTACGGATGATGTAACGGCAGAAGCGGCGACGGCATGCATAACCGCCGATTTCCTCCTTCTGGTTAAATTATTCACCGTGTGACTCCATCTTATGTAATTTAGTGTGAGCAACCAAGGACACCAAAAATAGATGATTGTTAAGCATCCAGAAAAGGAGGGAAAAAAAATGTACAGTCTGCAAAATATGATGGGTTGAACACTGGTTATGAGCCATATTAGTCGTGTAGGCAGTGGCATTCCCTGGAGCTTTGATCATTATGTAAATCTCCAGTGTGAAGAGTACCAACGAGCATGTTCAAATGTTTCGGGCCCACTTAGAACTGTCCTTATTTTTTAAGAAAAAAATCAATCACTGCCGTGGACGTCTAGATTTGTCAAGTGGAATTCTTCCATTTTCTGCCACCAACATATACATGAAAAATGTGTCGCAGTAGGAAGTAGAAATTGTGTGTTGATGACGAAAGGATGACTTTCAAGGAGTGAATAGCGAAGGGCATGTAAACAAACTTGACGTTGGACCCGAGCAATGGGGTGAGTCAGCGCTGCTCACAAGGTTTACGAGTTTTATGTCTGTAAAAACAGTATTTGGATTATTCTGCCATCAAAAGTCCTACCCCAGTCTTGTTTTAGTTTTATTGTTTGAGGTGTCACAAAATCCTAAAATTATTAGCGTCTGTTTGACATGTCCTTTTTCACCCCCCAAAAAACTGTTCTGTCCGCTTTTTGGTTAGAAGCTGGTGTTTTTGACAAAGGAACCCACGTTGAATACGCTGACTACTCAAGAAAGGAAAAAGCTATAGCCAAACTTTTTTTCATGGTGACAGAAGATATGTTTGTACTGTCGCAGAACACAAAGATCTGTCAACTTTGCACTGAAAACGGCTAGAAATGACTGAGTAAATTTAATGTTACCTTCGGTGGAAAAAAAATCTCTTATTTTAAAAACTTAGGACATTTTGAACTGCCCACAAACTTTTGAACGGTCAATAACTCAAAAACGTACCAAAATGGCTCATTTTGATGGCGACATACATCCCAGCCTCCTTGCCCTTAAATTGTTTCCCAATCAAATAACCTATAAACCAATTTTTTTTAAGGGAAATGTTGGAAGTTGAGGTTGGGGATCATTATTTTAAAGTATATTTATTAACATAGGCAATTATATCAAATAAATTACAATGGGGCATGTATAATTGATGAATTTTTGCTATTTGCAGCGGGTCTTGGTCACTGTAGTATACATTCGCGGGAGGGGGTGCAAAGAGAATAAACACGTATTACACTACTAAGAAACATCATATTCAAAATATTTTAACAGCCTTATATCATAGAAGGACTTTGAATGTCGTTAGTGGCCATTAGTGAGCGCCAGAGGAGCAGGCGTGAGCGCCACCAGGTTTAACGAGCGTATCATGTTACGTTGATTAAACAGCGCCATATGTCACACTTGAATTTATGGTCAATGAGGGGGCGGCAGGCTGGCGTCGTGTGTGTGCTGCCATCAATATGTCTGACACAATCAATGTTGTGTCATCTCATTAAAAGACAAAAACAAACATTGTGGCCGAATGAGTCTTTTCAGTAGGAGTGAATTATTTTGGGAAAAATCTCATTGCGATTTTTCTCCCCTCGATATTGTGATTGCGATTTAATCTGCAATTCAGTGCAGTGCTGAAGAAGAGCAGCCCACGCGTTTACATATTATTGTTTCGTGAAACACGAAAAGCTGAGGTGAGAAAGCCACAGATTTGTTTGCATTATTGGTGTAATCTGATTTGTGACAGTAAACGGACTTGTTTGTGCTACGCTTGTTCGGTAGAATTTTGTGAAGTTGTCGCAGTGAATATTTAGAAGACTGAAAATCAAAGTGTTTAGTAAGTTAAAAACTCTTATTTAAGTATATAAGTAAACTCATTTTAATTCATGGTTAATTTTCCTTCCAATGTGTTGGCGTGCTGCTGGGACACAGACTCACACATACACATTAATATGACCACAAAAATGCAATACATAACCCTGTTTATAATCGCCTTTGTTGGCTTCCCCTCCAATCCCTCTCCCTTCCTCTATTATGGCGCACCTGCAGATGGGATGTGGTGGCGCCCTGATGGCTTGCGAAGCCTGCCCTCTGCAGGAGAGCTGCAATCATTTGCCTTGCACTCGTACACTCAAATTTTATCGCCTTTCATGAGTTTTGCTGCAACTATGTTGGAATATCCACCTCTGGAAAACAAAATATTTTCATGATTGGTAACAACTTTTTGCTAACAACTTTGACTAGCAAAATGAAACAGAGCACTTTTTTTTTTCGGGATGTGAAACAGCATGGGTCTGCCTGAGGCGATTTGTTTTAAGTGGAACGACACACCTGGTGTCAATAAGAATGACGTCCACTATTTGAGGAAATACATGAAATACTCTAATTTGCACCAACCCCTCTTACCATTCCCTGAGGAAACACAAGGCCGTGCTCCAATGCCACAAATAAAGGTCGAAATCAAACAATTGGCAGGTCCGACCGGTGCTCGAGGTGTTTAGTTATTATTACCTCTATTAGGGCAGTGTTTGCGCCCGGGGGCGATTATAAGCTTAGCAAGCGGGAAAGGGGGGGAACCCCGGAAAGCTCAACACTTTTAATTTTCCTCTCCACTACACTATTCTAATCCCACGGCCGCAGTGAACTTAAAAAGCAGCCATCTGTCGTCCTTTATTTACCTGCCCTACATTTCATTGCATACATACATTACATTTACACACGGTGAAGGCTGTGGATGTCATGTTGTGACCCTTGTCGTACATACAGCAGTAGTGCTGCAGAAATACACAAGTAGGTTACCAGCAGTGAAAGGGATTTGGCCATGAAACATGTGGAAGAACATAAAATAGCTAAATGGAAGCTAAAGCAGATTATTTGCAATGAATTCGACAGGAGCAGGAAGAACGCATACAAAATGCTGCAAAAACACGCATCCAGAATGGGGTGTGTGTGATGCCCACCCGAATCACTACCAAGGACAGCGGCCGATGCGCGGCGATGGAGCTGACAGCCATGACAACACACACTTCGACCCCACAAATGACAGCTTTCTTCCCGCATGAAAGCGTCGCCACGGCCCGGTCCGACCCAAACCCCGTTAGTTCGGACACATCAAGCCGAGGAGAGCTTCGCCTTTCCCGCTGGCATGTGTTCGCTTTCCCCCCCTTTCCTCCTCCACCACCATCAACCTAGTGCCATCCGCTATACTCGCTCAAAATGGAATCTAAACACACGCCGGCACTCACCTGCTCGTCGCCGAGGTGGAAGAGCTCACATGTCCCGTTGCTTTGTCCGGTTCTCTCCTATGAAATTGTGGTCAGAGCGGCGGCGGCCAACGTTACGTGTGAGCCAGCAGCGCCATGTTGAGTCTCCGGGAGCTGCTCTCCTCCTGTGCGCCACATCCGGGCCGCTCGTAGGCAGAAGAGGGGCGGAGAGCACCGGGGGAGCAAGCGGAGGAGCACCTGTGTTCGCCCCGGAAAGTACGCTCCCCCTCTCGGTCACTGGGAAGCCTCCTTCCCTAAGTGCACACGCAGGTTGTTTCCGCCATGTCGTCAGCAGCTCTTGTCGTGCTAATGTTAGCGCGATGCTAACGCCCCATTGCAATTACATTAGCGACGCTAACTGGGTTTACTGCTGACGTCACTGATAATTAGCATGTACAGGTTCGAAAGTTGAGCTTGAATAACCCTAAAACATATAGTTTTCTCCAGAGGACCGTCAGAATTTATCTTTAAAATGACATTTGGCTCCAAGTTGGGTGTAAAAAAAAAAACGACAGAAAGCGTTTTAAAAGTACAGTAGTTTGATCGTGTGACGTCATAGACAAGATGACTGCGCCATCTCGTGGTGTATTGTGAGAGGTCGGCTAAAACGTAACGTACTGAGAAGTTACAACCAAACGCAAACATGTGTACGTCATATATCGTTATGTTACCTGGCATCATAAATAACAACACAAACAAAATGTTTTTTTTAATTATTAGGGAAAAATATCAAAACACTTCGTCAAAGTTATAAACATTATTGATATTTTTTACAATCATTTTTAAACAAAATTTAATGTATATTTATCTTGGTTTTTTTTCTCTTTCTATGTTTGTTTTTTTTAGTTTTAAGTTAAATGGTCATTTTAGTTGACTTTTGTATTTCAAATATAACTTTTAATTAAAGAGTGGTCATTTTAGTTTAATTTGAATTAATTTGTGATTTCAATATTTATTGTACTTCTATTTCAAAATGTTTATTTTACTTATCTAATCTTTCTATTTCCATTTGTTACCTTTTTTTGTAACCATTTCATTTCATGTTCATCTTTCACAATCAATTATAATGCCTCTGCTTGTTTTTCTACAATTAAAATCGCCCAGTAAGCATTCAGTTGAAGTATTCCAAGATTCTCTGTCATTTATGACATTTTTTAGTTAGCATGTTGCCTAATCTAATAAGGATGCAAGCAGACAATGCACTGGCATTGTCAAATCCCCTGAGTGTTATTTGTCGTGTGGTTGCCATGGAGATTTATTGCAAACGTGTATGGAAGCGCTTGTCTCACTTGATATTCTCACGTCACATTTCGTTGTATGTTACTTAAGTTGTTGCCATGCCAACAGAGGCACTGTAGTGTGACCTGTGAGAATTGAATGTGAATGAATCTTAAAAAAAGCATTCAAAAGTAAATAGAATTGCACTTTAACAATAAAATAAATGAGAACATTTAGAAATGTCATTGTAGTTCAATAAATTGTAATCATTTTAATGTACTGTATCAAGTGCTTTCATTGGTTAGAGTTAACTTAGTGGCAGCATAAAAATTGCACGACAAACAGCAAATTAGACCAATGTTAATGACATGTAACATTTAAAAGATAAGCGGTTCAGATAATGGATGGATGCATATTATTATGGGAGTATTAAAACACCAATACTAATGTCAAGTAAATTAAATTCACAAAATAAAATGTAAATGTTTATGAAAATATCGAAATTTTTTTTTTTTAATATAAACAAAACAAAAAAATTACAGTCATTGTAGAAATTGTTTACACGTAATTTTTAAAATAAGGTCATACATTTTTTATGGCATGAATAAACACCAACACAAAAAAATAAAGTAACCTAAATGAAAACTATACTGTACATAAACAATTTTAAAATATCTGTGTATTTTAAACGCTGCACTTTCATTCATGTAAAAACACACACGTATACTGTATACAGGAATATTTACGTCATCTGTTTTTCTTGAGATTTAATAGATGTGTTTATGCAAAAATGCTATCTATGTGTTGTGTTCATGTGTCATGCTAGCAGGGCAGTGCTGAAAAGAGGCGTGTCCAGTCAGTGAGCAAGTTTTGGTGTGTATAAAAGTGGATTTCATTATTTCTGCCTAACTGCTTCCAGCCGACTCACTGACGTAATCAACAACACTGCAGCCTGCCAACACCTCTAACACCACAGGTAAGTGTTTATGACTTACTATTGATTTTTCATGATGCTATATAAAGATTAAAATGCATGTTAAATACTGGTATTAATGAATCAGAGCTGTTTTTGCTCTACCTCATTTCGTTAAACTAGAAATAAAATAGAGTCCCCTCTGGTACAGCTGACAACCACTGCAAACTATAGTGAACATATTTAATATATTAAGTGCTTAAGAAATGTATCAGCCGGCATGTCACAAAGAGACCATCCAATATGATGAAGTGTTTTAATATGGACTTAAATAATAATGATAAAAAGACACAAAAAAAACCTTCTGTCGCAGCCAAGGAAATGACAACATTAAAAGTTCAGCCTATTATTTTCATTACAGCATGATTAAAACACAAAAATAAAAACATTTTTAAAAAACTAAAAGGTAAATGAAATCTAATACACAAAGAAAATATGAAAATCAATTTTTAAATATAATTTAAATAGTAATAAATAAAAGTATGTAAATTAAATTGACAAAAACGTGTGGCTAGTACGTTTGTAAGCAAATCATAATTATTTTAATATTCAGGGGTTTTTTTTATAATAAGTATATTTCAGCTTTAAAAAAAATGTCAATCTTCTACATATTGTTTTTCATAACATTTTTAAAAAATGATTTCGGTAGTTCCCTATGCTGTTATTTTAGGCTAGCTCGTGTAATGTGCCAATCTCTGTATATTTTCGCTTTTCGTGCACACCTAATTTAATTAGTAGTCACAAGAGCAAACAATTTGCTGAAGTCAGGACACTCACATTGTTGACTTGTCCTCACACTCAATGATCGTCTGTATCATCTGCGTGACTCACCGTCCTTCATGAAGTCATCATTCATTTAGGACTTTTAGTGCCACCACAGCAACTTGTGGAAATAGGCAAGCTGACCTAATGCGCATCAGCGACCCTAATTGAATTCCTAACAAACGTGTTTCGTATATAAATCAAATTGTATTGTATTGTAAATATTGAAGACAGTCAGGCATTGTAAATGCCAACATTTGTATTGACATTGAAATCAATTTGTTTTCAATGAACCTGACGCCTGTCTTCGTAAATATAAACGATGTGTTTTTGGTAAACATTGAAGAAGTATTTTTGTTGTTGAAATTTTTACGCTGACTTTTGGGAGGGGCTTGTTTTCCCCAGGCAACATGGACGTAAGTAGCTCCCCACACTGTCCGATGCAAGCACAGGTAAGAATCGTCGCTTATTTTCCGCATCTAAATATGACTGTTGATGCTTGTGTCGATGTCGCGCCGTCAAGTTGGTGTCCTCCATCCTGTCAATCCTCTCTCTCCCTCGTATCTCCATCCTGGCCGCCTCTCCCCCCCCCCTCCTCCCCCTCTCCTCCTCCCCCACCTCCTCCGCCCCTTCAGCATGCTGACGTTCTATGTGGCAGCTACCCGCCTGGTTCTGCCCCACAGACTAGCGCCCTTTGGCCCGGCCAGGCGCCCGGCAGCGCTTTCCCCATGTGGCCTGCGCAGGCCACGCAGCAGATCCAGCAGATCCCGCCCACCCAGCAAGTCCAGCCCACCCAGCAGGTGCAGCTACGTAGCTCCGCCTATTATTTTCATTACATGTACAGCACATACCATATCAGAAAGTGCAGACACGCAAATAAACCACGGCGGATGTAATAGATACATACAGTATTTTACTTCACACACGGAGAAATGAGAATCGTTCAAAAGATCACCTTGCCTGTAACGTTATGTTTTTTGTTTTTTTCGTGTGCTTTGATTGACATGTTTATGTCCAAATGACCGCATTTGTTGCGTTCATGTTTCAGGCCCCGCAGCCTGCACCGTGCTGGACCGGGCAGCCTAACACTCCCTGTTGGTTGGGGACTCAACCGTTGCCGGTCTCTGGGCCCACCCCTCTTCCGGTCCCGCCTCAGATCCTAACACCCTCGCCTGTCCCACCCACAAGCATGGTCCCTGCTCCAGCTCCGGCTCCAGCTCCGAGTCAAATCTGCCAGCCTTGTTGGCCGGGCCAGTACCAGCCTGCCCAGCCCGCCCAGCCCCCCCAGCCCACTCAGCCTCCCCAGCCTCCGGTTCAGGCTCAGGTACCCTTTCAGGTCCCGGCAGTATCTCCCGTTCCTGTCCCAGCACCCGCTCCTGTTACCGCCCCTGCTCATGCTCCAGCTCCGAGCCTCCATCCAGCGTTGCCGGCATGGGGCGCCCATCCCGGTTGGTCTTACAACCCCGGACAGCCAGGATGGCCCGGACAGAATCCGGCCCTGGTGCCGCAACACTGGCTGCCGCCAACATCAGGACCACTAGTAAGTAACAACCCAGAAAAATGACACGTGTCTTCTGTGACAACGCTTCTGTTCTTCGTTCTGTTTTGATGTTTAGAGCGTACCCTACAACCTGAACCTGGCTCGAGGTGTGTACGACAAGATGATGATGACCATCCTGGGCCAGATCAAACCTAATGCTAAAATGTAAGTAGTCCAGAAGATTTCCGCACTCTTAAAACTGGAGACTATAAACTAATCCAAATTGGGTGAAATAGCCAACACAGGGCTAGGTCCAAACGGCGACAAACCTTTGCTTGGTTATTTACACCCAGCGTATTGGATTAAGAATTTGACCCAACACGTTGGGTCACAATTTTGAGCCCACAAGGGATAAAAACTACCCATACAGATGAGTTCAATCGAACAAGAAATGAATTACCAGGTTATCAGTATAGCTACAGTTAAGAACTACTCATTTTATAACCAACATTTTAGAACAAGAAGTAACTTTCCCAGGTCAAGGGCCACAACAGCGAGTGTGATATGTTTGGCAGAGTTTTTACACCAGATGCCGATTTCTAAGAATGTCCACAGCTACACAGTGAGTGGGTGAGGAAAACAACCCCGCATTTTTGGCCAGGAATTTTGGCACTCACATACCCAGCCAGACCTGGAAACAAAAAAACAAAACAAAAAAAATCCGTAAATCAGTTGGATTAGTTTTCAGCCATTTTAATTTGTCGCAAAATTCAGTTTTCTTCCAGGTTGCTGTCATGGGCCCTTTTTAGGCCGAGATGACGTTCTTTTTTCAGGTTCTGCCAAGACCGGGCCCCACAAAAAAGTCACTTTTCCAGAAGATCGGTTTTCAGCCGTTCCACCTGGCTAAAATCGTATTTTTCTCCAGGGTTCTGCAATCCTTTAGGGGCAAGGAGAGACAAGTAACCTCCCAACACACATGAATGGCCCTAAACAGGCAAAGAACCTTTCAAGGGGATCTACTTTTTGGCTCCTTTGTCAGATTCCTGTCCCAAAAAGACATTTTTTGTTGTGACTTAACCCCCAACCTGGCCCCCCAAAAACAAAACAAAAATGCCCCTCATCCACTCAAATTTCATCAAACAATATTTTCTTAGGTTCACTGTAAACTTCCTGCGAGGCAACGACATCGCCTTCCACATCAACCCTCGCTTCAGCGAGGGGGGCAAGCAGGTGTTGGTGCGTAACCACAAGCTGGGCGAGCGTTGGGGTCCCGAGGAGAGGGACCTGAAGGGACCGTTCCCCTTCGCCCTGGGGAGTCCCTTTGAGGTGAGTGACAGGAAGCGTTGCAGCGCCACCGCCCGGTCCGGACATGATCTCCGAGACTTAACTGTTGCTACACATGACACCCTTGACTGACTCCAGGTTACCTCTCCTCGGGTTGAATGTCAGGCTAACGTTTGGCTGAAAAGCTGGAAAGGGTTGGAAAGGCGTTTGGGAAAGCTGGTCCTAGATCAGGGGAGTTCCGCCCCACAGGGAGACTCCTGGAGGTCAGTCACGGTCTCGTGTTGTTGCGCAATAGCCGCTACGTCTCCATTAAAAGTCAACGACATCAAAGGCAATTTTGACCTTTCGACTACCGGTAAACTAATATGCATACGTGCTTCTGGAAACCCTGAAAACAATTTAGGGTTCAAAAACCGCCAAAATATGGCTTTGTGAAACATCAAAGACAATCAATATACCCAGTGTTTTTGATCAAAGATCATTTAGTAACAAAATTGCAGCATGTGTATTGATAACCATGAAAGACAGTCTAGTTTCCAATTAAGCTTTTGTAAAGGACAATTTTCTTGTACATTTCTATAAGGGCAGCGCGGTGTTCGACTGGAACGATGTTTTAACAGCATCAAAGACTATTTCAATTTTCGTGTTTCCAAAAATATGTTTCCAGGAACATCAAAGACAATTTAACGCTAAAAAGAACAGGTTTCAAAACGGTGGCATCTGCTGAACCAGGTGGGGCACTGCTACACGTGCCCCTAAAGTAAAATCACCACTAATTTGCTTGTGTGTGTGTTATGTGTGTGCATTTCAGATGAAGATCTTGTGCACGCAAGACTCGTTCCGCGTGGCAGTCAACAACATTCCGTTGTTTGAATTCCGCCACCGCGTCCGCGAGCTCAACCAGATCAACAGAATCAACATCCTGCACGACGTCATCCTCACTTATGTCAATGTGGAGACGCTCCCGTAGGACCGCCTCACAAATTCAATGAGTTTGCGCGATTTAATGTGTGACAATATTACGCGCTCCTTCATCATTAAAGGCACACCAATATTAATATAACACATAGAAACTTAAACAGCTTGGTTTTCAACGTGCACATTCTACCACATATGAATTTGCGTATTTTCTTTTAACGATTAAATGGCTTCAAACAATGTTGAGGTTTCTTCCAGTTTTTTCTCATTTTTATATTTAATAGATCACAATTTATCCCTCATGTCTATAGGTCTTGTCATTTTTTATGATTAATCATCCATCCATTTTGCATTCCCTGTGGTTATGCTCACTCGGGTCACGGCCGTGCAGGAGCCGTTCCCAGATAATTTTGGGCGAGAGGCAGGGGGCACCCTGGACCGGTCGCCAGCCAGTTGCAAGGCACATATAAATAAACAACCATTCCGTTCAAAACACACCAAAAGACAATTTTGAGTCTTCAATTAACTTAAGAAGCAGAGTTTTGGGATGAACGGAAGGAGAGAAAACACAAGCACGGGTCGAACACGCAAACGCCACACAGAAAGGCTGTAGGCCGGATTTGAACGGCCAACTTTAGAACCGTGAGGCAGAAGTGCCGCCGTGATTAATCATACATTTAATTATTGTATTAACAATGCATATATATTATCACTACCAAATACATATATAGTAAGAAATTATTTCATATTTTTTATGATAGCAAATTGACTTATACTGCGTTTGTACTGTATGTTATTATTTGGGCCCAGACGAATCAGAAATAAAATAAAAAATATATTTTTCTCTCTGTCTGACAAAGTTATTGTAAAACAGTCAAATGTCCTCGTTATTGTTTTAACCATCAAGACACCCAAAAAATATGTTATTTAATATAGATTTTTAATTAATCGGCCAAATAATTGGTTATCGAAAAATTGTACTCATTTATATGGACTACAGTCTACAAATAATTTAAATAAATAGCATTATCTATAACAGTCAATACCTTTTCATTGCATTAAAAAAACAGTAATATTCCGCAATATTAATAGACATTTGTTGTTATCTTAAATATAAATGAAAACACACATAAATAAATCTATTTTCCTTTAATATTTTTGTCTTCATTTCATGGACTTCATATGTACAACGCTCATAGAAACAATCATTAATACACAGCATAATGTTTTTTGGACAATTTAGAATAAAACGTTTTTTTTTCATGAATACGTTTCTGATTATGATATCTACTTGAATTAGCTTAGTTCAGGGATGGGCAACTGTTGGCCCACCACAGTGGACTCCCGCATACTTGCGGTTGGGCACCCGTGGGTCACCTGTTAGCGGAAACAAGTGAAAGAGAGCTAAGGCAAGAAGTGTCATTTCGAAAATAAGGCCAACAGCTTGACGTCTTTGAGTGCTGAACCATCGGCGCTTTGAAAACAAAAGCACACGTGGCTTCCCGTTTCACATCTTGCTATCCAGCTTCCTCTCAACGGACTTTAGCAGAAGCTCTGCGTACTGCTCCAAAAGCGCCAAGGCTTTGTCACCTTCACCTTTGACCTCCGGGCCCCAGGGGGAACCGTTGGACGGCCAGGAACCCGGCAGCATGTCAAGCTCAGCCTTGGCCGACGTCATCGCCCCGGTCAGGACCTTTACCATCTCCCGACGAAGTTCTTCTCCGCACTCCGATGAGCAGTGGCGTACCTGATGTAAACACATGAACAAAACTGTTTGTACACCTCTGTTCATGAAAGGAAAAACGACAGCGCTTACAGGAATAACTTGAATCAGCTAATTAGCATCACGGGTGTCTTCAAACCTGTCAGTGGTCAGTTCCCTTTTTAGAGGGTGACTCGTTGTCACCTTGCTATTTGGTGACAGTGAAAAGCATTGACCAGAGGAAGAGTTTTTGAGTTTTCTCAAGTAATTCTGTTGAACCACAATTCATCAATATTCATTATTGTCTGTGAATACGACTAACAGGACTGTTATATTTTCTGTCTATATGTGTTGCTGCATTGTTTGTGGCCAAATATCAGTTCCTTGGGTGATAACACAGCCACATACAATAGATGTTAAGCATTGCCAAAGGCATTTCCTATTACAGTGGACTGACTCCCGAATACTCGTGGTATTGGTACCTGCGGATTCCCTTTTTTTTTAAATTTTATATTTGAAAAAAAATTGAAATGTATTTTTTGTCTTCCCCAACCCATTTTTTGTGGAAAACGCGTGACGAATGTTTATTTGCATTTTCTGAAGAATTATTGGGGTTCAAAAAAAATATTTTTCCCTTCCCTCTTTTAAATTTTAATGGCCGTCAATTATACATGGATTTTCTATACATGGGTCCATCGTATGTGTTAGCATTAGCATCAAGCTAGGGATTTTTCTTTAGGATAAGCTATGTGGTTGTTTTAAATACACAACGTGTAATTCATCTTGAAGCCTCTTTGAGGAATTGTTGACGACCATATCGGCCAAAATGATGCTCGTTGTGAATCGAGTTGAGTCTCTGCCACCATACAACAACAAAATCAGCCAACCGACTGCGCACATCTTCAAAATTTCAATAAACACACACTGACCTCTGTGTAGAGCATGACGGTTCGCCTCAGACTGCAATGAAGCTCGCTCGCGGCCTGCTTGCACGTGTCCAAAGTGATGGAATCGCCTGTAGAGTAAACATGAATAAAATGAAATAAATTGATGAAAAAATTAGAACGACACACATTTTCAAGCCATATCTGCGCACACTGTTGTGAAATAGTGAAGACTTGTCCTCAAAGTAGTACAAACACTAATTGGCGCCTGCGTCGCAAGTACACTCACCCGTGCGGCACTGCCAGGAGGCCACAGGTGACAGAGACGGCGAAACGCAAGCCAGTGGCGGCCAGCGCGAGGCAGAGTGACGACGAAAAGGAAGAGGAGGAGTAGGAGGTAGAGGGAAAGAAAAAGGAGTGCTCGGAAACGACAGGTCGGTAGGAGGAGGAACACCTGGATTTGTGAGGGGATGTTCCACCACCAGGGGGAGCGCTTCAGGGGGCGGGCCTACATCTTGGTTACTGGAGGAATATACAATGATACATACATTAAGACAAATTTTATATTCATTGATGATATATGTCAATAAAAAAAACAAGTCAAAGAAAACTAATTTCAAAAACATTTTCCACTGTAATCAATTTTTATATGTTTTTGAAAGGGGAAGTCAAAATCGACTGAGATATGTGGTTGCACAAGTGTGCTCACCCTCTTAAATCAGGGGTGTGGCTGCGATCAGGATTAACCAATTCAAAATCAATGGGAGGCACCGGATAATTCCCACTATTTATAGTTCCCTGGATTAGCCGCAAAATTGCACACAGACAAATTACTATGAAAAGACGCTTGGTGAGATAACTAATTTGCGGTATAATAATCGAGTATTTTTTCCAAACTCACCTTCCAGAAGTCGACACTCTGTTGTTCTCTGCTGCACCTTGCACATGAAAGAAACATATCATCAAAAACAGGAACAAATCTGTGTTGTGAAAGCTTGATTTCTGCGTTCTTTCATTCTAAAGAGAGTGAAACAACCCAGTTAAAAAAAAAACGTAATAAGGTAGAAACAAAGGTTGACTTTTTTTGGTGACTCTAATCTTTCATTTGGTAGTTTCTGTGCTTAAATAATGTCATAAAACACAATATATGTGTTTTGAAATATGAGCCTAGAAAATGGTGGCTGGCACCAAGAGTTTCTCTTTTTTGAAAACGGCTCGCATTGAAAGAGGTAATAAATGTTTGGTATCAACAACTAATTCACTAACCCATCTCTTGTAGGAAAACATACAAATTCACATATGTATGTGTTTTATATATACAGTATATATCACATTGAACATAGTGTCAACGTAGCCTTACCTGTGTAGGATGCAACCTGACACGCCGGGCCCAGCGAAGCTTTGGTTGGACTTCCCGGACTAAAGGAGCTCCCGGCTTTCAGCTCCAAGCAGAGGCTGCGTCGAGGGCTGAGAGGCTGCTTGGGCTGAGGGATGCGAGAGGGGATTAGCGGAATGGCGGCGAGGGGATGCCAGGATGTCTCCGCTGCATCCAGATCCCCCCAGGACCTCCGGGGGGACAGGTCGAGGCCAGGGTGGGCACCCTCGGCCACGGATGACGAGCGGCTGCTTTTGGCCATGGAGCTGGCCGTGGGGTTCATGTAAGAGCAAGGAGACTGCGGCGAGCCCGGCGAGGGCGAGGGCGAGGACACGCACGAGGACGAGGGCTTGAGAGGGTCTCGGTCCAGGAGGAGACACTGGGGTCTTGTGCAGCACTCCCTGTGCTCATTAGAGGGCAGCGGAGAGCGTGGAGCTGGGGGGAGGAGTAAGGGGAAGATATTTGAATTCCCCTTTATTGGCCATTTCTGTAAATATTTTTTTTTTAAACTTGTATGTAAATAATCTATTTCATTTGTGTACTTCAGTAATCAATTTTATCCAATAAATTGAATTTCAATTTTATCTGATCCAATATTTTATATTTGATCTATCTACCAATCCACATATCATGATGGATATTTTTTTGGGGTGTTATTTAATTTGATCTATGTTAATTTATGTTATTTATTTTTGTGTATTTTTTTTAAATGAAGTTATCGTTATCTGATTTTTTCCTTACATTTATTGGAGCATGTTTACAACATGTGGTAAGACTGCACAACTCAATTAATCAGAGAGACTGCTTACGTGCTGCTGTTTTGGTTAGCAACAGAATTTGGCCGCTGTTTAATAAAATGCGGTGTAATCTTGTGGGATCGTAGCGGAAAGGTAACATACAGGCAATGGTGAGGTTCTGGACGGACTGGGACTTATGCAGACTGCCGCTTCTGTCAGGCAGCTGAGGTTTGGACGACGGCGTGGAGAACCTCCAAAGGTGGGACCCCGATGTGCTCTTCTTCTGGGGTCTCAGGATGACTGCGGAGCCTGTGACGAGTCTAGCGAGATAAAAAAAACAAAACAGCGTTTACTAAATGCCACTTTTCAATTCATTGTCTCGTGACTTCTTACTTGGGCCCTTGGGCCGTGCTAGGGGACACTGGGTTCTTGTCCTCTGTGGTTCTGCTCCGTCCGCTTTCCATCAAGGGGCGCACTTTTGACACAGGAGGCTTGTGGGAGAGGCCGACGTCTGCTTCCTTTGCCTGCACTTTGGAAAAAACAGGCCCTCGCCTGTACGCATATAAATGAACAAAGTGGAATGTGAACTGGTGGGGGAAAAAATATATATAAATAAATCACTTTTGGTCAAATGTGTTAAAAATGTCAGAATGGCCCGACAGTGGTACATTAGATGATCTGCGAGGGGAAAAAATGATATGGAAAAAAAACAAAAAAAACAACAACCCTCTTACATAACACAATTAGAAATAATAAAGTAATAGAATAAAATATATCATTTGAAAAGGCAAAAATATCCTAATATGTATGTCTATTCATCTATCAATCCATCCATCCATCCATGAAACAAGCAATTGAATTTAATTGGACCTCCATTGCAAAGAAATTTTTCTGTATAAACCACTGTTGTATTTTATTTTACCTCTCCTTTTTTTTTTTTTTTAGCAACTTCACCCCTTAGGGAGAGCTACCTGTATATTGAAATGCATGATAAAAGCAGGTGTCCAATGGATAGCCTATGATCTTCCACAACAATGTATTTCTACCGTTATGTAATGTTATGACATTCTACTTACGTACCTGTTGTGATGTCCTCTGGCCAGGAAGCGCGAGGACATGCTGAGCCTCGGCACTCTGCCTGTCTCGGCTGTAAGTCGCACGACAACGAAATCAAACAATAAGGTACGGAAAGTAAATCACTAAGATCGTCCTACCCGTGCTGCAGACGTCCGCCAACGTCTCAAAGTTCTGCTTGAGGAAATCTTCTCGTCGGGTCTCGTCCACACTGTCCGCCTTACTCTTCGCTGACTCTTCCTCATCCTCCGAGCTGTCCGGGCTCAGGGACGCGTTGTCTGCAGAGTCTGTTGACGGTTGTTTGTAAGCAAAGCACGCAAGATTTCCTTGTGATTTTACGTGAGTCTTACCATCCAGGATTCCATCGGGACTGGTTCCTCGGCTGTCGTAGCCCATCGAGCAGGCGCTGTCCGGGCTGTAGCTGTCCTGGCTCGGGGTGAGCACCTGATGCTTCCTGTGAAGCGAGTCCGTCTCCGTGTCATCACTGGAGAGAAAGGATGAAAAATATCAATGAGCGCTTATCTTCTGTCTCAATTCCCCCAAACACTTTTTGAAGGTCTACTCATGATCGACGTGTTTACCAAATTTCACGTCGCCAAGTGAAACTAACATTTTTTCCCCCTCCCTCATTCTTCCGCCGTCTCTCCATGACACGCGTGAACTCGCGGCCCACGACAAGGCGCTCCAAAGCTGCCATGCCACCCCGAAGCCGCGGAACACACAATCGGCTGCTGTCAAGTTGGACTCTTGGCATACTCGGCGAACAAAGATGATCGTACCTATCCTGCAAAGCTGCATCATCTTTGTTGTCCTCCCTGCCCAGCCCGACCTTCTCAGGACCCTCCACGCCTTCCGACGAAAGCCAATCACAGCGGATGACAGGCTGACATAAGAGGTTCTTGTCGGGGCGGTCGGAGTTGACGGCGGGCTCGTGGAGGGCGGGAGTGCTGCTGCATGCGTCGGCGTCGACGGGTTTGTTGGCAGTGAAGGTCTCCAGCTGCCTCAGGTCCAACATGGACATGACTTTCAGCTCCAGAGAGCCCCTACGACGAGACCAGCGACGACGAGGGCGACGACTGACGACGGGCGTGGGTATGGTAGGCTGGAAACAACATGGAGGGGATGATGACTTCAGCTCATAGGCAAGCAAAATAGTTTGTTCTTATTACAATGTGAATATGCAGAAATATCAGTGCTTCTCAAATATTTTTTTATTACGCCTCCCGTTGGAAGAAGAGAGTATTTTATGCTCCCGCAACTCTACGCCGCGACTACAAATAGTATCGTTTGTCTATGAAGTTGTTACAAGTACACTTTTGTATAACACGGTACCCTTTTTAACAATAAATAAAACAAGCAAAGGAATAAAGCTGATGAAAACTATACTAATATAACTCTGACAATGAGAGTGTCGCTGCCACTGAGCCACCTACAGGAGCGAATGTGCAATTACAATTTATTCTAGCATGGCAAAAAAATAAATGCTTAAAGAAATAAAATAAAGTAAGACTCATATGCTGGGCACAGATACTGGATGTTTAAAGAAAAAATTAAATACAATTAACATCATGAACAAATCCGTAAAATATATGTTATATACATATACAACAAATTACCTATATCGTGAAAAAGAGCTTGTATAGGGAATAAATCAAAAAATAGAAATGAAATAGACCAATAAAGAAATGAAAAATAACAGCAGTATTTTGAAAACTTTTTGGAAAATAAATTGAAATGTTTCATACAATTTCAAAACCAAAGTTGAAATTTTCGCAGCACCGTCGTCATTTTAAATCATTTTAGATCATGAAAAGATTAGATTGTAATATGTTCTAATAAGATGAAGTCATATTAGCAATTGTGAATTTTTAAGATAACCTTTTCTAAAATGCAAGTAAAAATCTGTGAAAAAATGTCTCATGCTTACTTTCGCTTGGTCCCAGTCAGGCGCTTCCTCTGAGCCGGCCGTATCTTCTTCTCCGTGGCTGCTGTCGGTGGACGCGTTGTTGCTGGAGTCGTCTTCGCAGTCGTCTGAGTCTCGGTGGGCGGCGCCGTCATCGTCGTCGCGCTCGCTGTCTGAAGAGAGGCCCGCCAGAGCGGGAGCGCTGTGTGTCTCTCGCCTGCTGTCAACCAAACGTCACGAATGAGATGAAGAATGAGCGGAAATGCTTTTCTGGGAGGAGTGAAGGCCGGGAGGCGGCAGGGTCACCTGAAGGCGGCGCTCTTGAGAGGCTGTCGCAGCAGAAAGAGCTTCTGTTGCATGCTGATGGTCAACTCTGGAGCCAGACGCCACACAAATATGCAGCTATGCCGTGGAAACGCAAGAACGATGGGTTAGTCTGGAGCATGTGGAGTCATTATATTTCTTGATGATTTTTTTTTTTTTTTTTGTCCCATGTGGACTGAAATGACGTCCTCACCTGTCCCCTGACACGCTGATCAAATGCTTGCAGTCGTTGGTGAACCTCAGACCGGTCACGATCTCTGAAACACGCAACAAACGGGCTGCACTGCTTGTCTTCGGCTAGCTGCTGGTATGATGAGGTCAGATTGATGACCTCAAATTCAAAACTGCGGCGCTGTATTGTATGACCAACATTTGTGTGATGCCCTTTGAACCATAACGGATGCATATACTGTAGTAGAAGGAAAGTTATGTGTTATGTATTGTGTGTGTATGATGATTTTTTTTTTTTTTTTTTTTACCTGAATGTCCAAACATGGTGGCGACACACTCTCCGGTGTGGAAGTCAAAGATGCTGATGTTTTTGTTGGAGCAGCTGGCAGCCACGTACTGACCCGACGGATCAATCTGAACCTGCAACACACACACACACACACACACACACACACACACGCATACGCAGCCATTTCATTAGGTACCCCTGCACAGGTAACCTAATGATCAGCAGCACTACTCACCCTAAGCAGGCTGCCGTCGTCACTGAGCGATCCTTTGTACAGTTTCTTTTGTTTGCCGTTGTTGATGTTGAAAATCCTATTGATACAAAAATATGCGACCTTGAGGTTTCCAGGTGAGATCTTGAAGGACACACGCACGCACACACCCCCCACACACACACCTGATGCAACGGTCCTGGCAGCCCACCGCCACATGCTTGCAGCTGGGGTCCACGCCCATGTCGTACAGCGTGGTCTTCCTCACCGTGTGGTGAGAACGCCTGAACTCTGTTGTGCCTCTGTCGCTCTGTAAAAACATCATATATGATATACAATACATGCAGGAAAATATTGTACAATATATCTATTTTATTGTTTGATTTTACATTCAGGTTGTATACAAGACTATTCAGGTGTAGTATTCAAGAGCACAAGTAGGCTTTCCCTCATTTTGCCATATTTTTTACAGCGCCTGATGTCTTGGTCTTCCTTTAATATTAAAATAATCAGGTCAAAAGGTCAAAAGCTTTAAATAAAAATGATATTTAAAGCAATTCTTCCACAAAATGGTAAAATAGTATTGTCATTAAATATATATGTATTTTTACTCTTTATGTTCTGTAAATGGTGAGGATGGCCTTTTTTTTTTTTTTTTTAATCAAAGATGCAAATCATCGAAAGTATTTACAGCAGGTGCCTTTTGTACAGGTTTACACATTTTACAGAAAGTGTCTTTTCAACAAATGGCAAGTTCAATTTTTTTCAATTGCTTTACTGTAAATGCTTCGAATTAACTTTTTTTTAAAAGTACTGAAACAAACATGTATTTTCCAGCAACATTTTCTTAATAGAAAACTTTATCGGATTGTATTTCCATTAAATATTTTAATTTTCATTTCTTTTCTACGGTTTAAAATATCCTATAAAAATATCCTATAAAAAACATTTGAGCTACTGTACATTTTCTTTGGGATGGTGCGCTCTCTTTTTGTAAACAACAGAAAACACATTCAAGTTCTCGTAGAAGGAAAAGTGTGTGTTTAACCTCCCTTGCGCTTTTAATAATCACCTCCTACATCTGTTGACAAACGTTCAAAACAGTGTTGGCATTCATTAAGCGTGCTGTGTGATTATGAGGATGCCGGCTTAGGCTGTGCAGAGAGCTCCATAAATCTTAGTGGCGACTAACAAGAGGTTGTTTATCACGCTTCATAAAAGTTAACGTTCACACAGTCGCTGAAGAAGAATGAATGCAAAGAATAATGGACCCTGATTAGAAAAGGCTCGCTGGTCCACACTTTATGCTAAGCTACTTATGACAGATTTAGGACCCCCTGTAGGTGAGGCACGTGTGAGTTTGTGTGTGTGTGTGTGTGTGTGTGTGTACTTACCATGTGTGCGGTGCGGAAATAGATGCTTTTATCTGCCCCACAACTGATCAACCTCACTTTGCCGTCAATGGCTGTAATAAAAAATTGGAGAAAAAAAATGTCATGTTTAAAATGTGTGTCTTTTGAAAAAGATGTACAGTAATTAGAAACAAGTTTTTTTTTGTTTTTTTTTTAAATACTGAAATGGTAAAATAGCCTTGTTTTTGTTAATAAAATAAATATATGGTAATTATGATGATAATGATACATAATAAATAACTAAATAAATAAATACATAAATAATAGCTAACTCAAGCTAAGTACACAACTTCTTTGGTTATTTTAATGTGCAGAAGAATTGCTAAGGTGCATTTTGAGTCATCAAAAAATATATATAATTATTTTTGAGTTCGAAGTAACATTTTATTGAGGAAATGTTTGAATTTTGTCACAAAAAAAATCAGAACGTAAAAAGTCTCGTATTGTATTGTATCGTCGTAATGTATTACTTCGAGAGGTGGAACACAGGAGAACGGGAAGGTCTCAGGAAGCTCACCTGCGAAGCGTACGGCCGTGATGGAGGACGAGTGCTCGTCCAGCGTTTGCACAAGGCTGTAGTCGGAGGCGGCGTCCAGCACGTGAATCAGACGATCTCTGCTCGCCGTGGCCAAAAGCTGCAGACCTACATGGGGACCAAACCACGATGCGTGATTCATCTTGCTTGTGCGTCAGGGAGGGAAGAACATAGGAATAAAGACAGAATGGAAGGAGGGAGGGAAGGAAAGAATGAAAAAAGGTTGGTATGGCAGGAAGGAATAAATGAAGGAAGGAAGGAGGAAAAAAGGGAGGAAGGGGGTCGGGATGTTGGATAGTCTAAAAGTGAGGAAGGAAGGTTGGAAGAATGTAAAGATGGGAGGAAGGGCAGAAAGAAGGAAGGAAGGAAAGAAGGTAGGGTGAATGGAGGGAAGGACAAAAGGAGGAAAAAAAGGACAGAACGGAGGAAGTAAAGAAGGAAACAACAAAGGGTAGGAAAGAAGGAAGTTGGCATGACATTGTTAACACAGACCTGTTTGCGGTTTGCTGTACTCCAAGCAGAGGATTTCTGCATCGTGAGCTTCCACTTTAAGAATCTCCTCCATGCTGCTGAGGTTGTGGACTCTGAACAACAAACACAAGAGGCTTCATCCACTGCATCAGTGATGTTTGTCACAGTATTAGACACGCCTGTACAATCAAATCACAGCAAGCGGTGCCTTGAGAATTCCACAAATTCCATTCAATCCGTGACCACTCAAGTATCTCACATCATCCGCCCCATTGAAATGAATGGCAAGGCAAGTCGTCTGTTCCAGCTCCCGCTCCATTAAAACAAGAAACGTTTTTTGTAATCCGACCTGAGCATTCCGTTGCGGTCTCCGGACGCCAAGTGTTTTCCGTCCGGGCTGACGCAGATGGTGCGGACGCCTGCCCTGCTTTCCGTCAGTTGTCCATCCGTGTTGGTCAGATTTTCTGCTTCCTGCAAGGCAGCCGTGCTCGCGCCCGTGTAGATGATCTTCAGGAGGTCCTGCGACCACAACAACAAAGCAAGACATGAGCAGCTTTTTTCTTTTTTTTTTGTTATGATCGTATTGTATACGTGTTTGGTTTTTTCGGAGGTCAAACTGACGGTGCTGAGGATGTTACGAGAATGAACGCGGGCGCGCTCGTCCACGTGCCAAAGTCTGACGGTGCTGTCGGACGAGCAGCTGAGGAATGCGCCGGGCCACAAACTTGGCGCCATCTCCCCAGGAATATCTGGAAACATCTGAGGGACCAATTAATCCGCAACATGATCAGGTGAACATAGTTAAAACATTTGTATAAAACACTATATATGGTATGGGTCAATCGGGATTTATTTGTTCCCTTTTTTGTTGTTTTAATTTGTTAATATTGCTAGATATGACTCTTTCCCCCGCAATATTTTATTTCTCAGAGAAAGGAGAACACAAGAATCATAATACATTTTTAAAGATATTACTGTTAATACCTATTCTTCAAAATATTTTTGTTAATTTAAAAGATTTAGTAGGTAGTATTTAATATTCCTACATTGGATTTTTTGTCATTATTATATTTACTATCGTCCAATATTACATCTTAATTTTTCTTTTCAGACTGAAATAGGACTACCGGTATTTTAAAATACATTTCATTTTTTGTTTTCCTTTTTTTCTAAAATCACGATGTTGGAATTTTACTTTTTTCAATTGGGGAAAAATGTTTTAAAATACTTATTTTTCTAATAACGTCCTTACTGTTTATGTAAATGAATGTATGCCTCTATATGAAATGTTATTAGGTTGAAATTGTATTAATTTTTGGAGTTAATTCTTTCCACCAACCCCTCCACAAATTTTTATTGTAAGATTAGAATTGGGTTTTTTTGTGTGTGTGTTTTTTTACAGTGTATATTTCTAAGATTATCAAATTGGAATTTTATCTTTTTTTTCATAAAAAAAAAAATCAATACCAAAACAATGTTTTTCGAAATTTCTCACGGTATAATGCAAGAATCGGGAGTAAAACTATTTTTTTTAAAGAATATAGCTTGACGATAGATTGAAACAATATTTTTCTTAATTTTCCCACATGTTAGGATTTGTTTTCGTCTTTTTATTTTTCTGAAAGAATGCTATTTTGCTTACCTCCAGGTCCCAGACACAGGCGGCGTGGAAGAGGGCCGAGTGAACCTTGGCCACTCGGGTGAGGTCGGTGACGTCCCACACGAACACGCTGTGGTCGGCGTACACACAGCTTAGCCAGCGGCTGATGGGGTCGTAGGTTACGGCTATGGCGTCCGGGTAGCGGGCGTCGCTCCGGCTACAAAGTAAATGACTGGAAGGAGAGACAGACAGGAAGACATTTGAGGGGTTGGCCATTTTGTCACTTCTGTCGACTGAAAACGACATCACAGTTGCTCAGGGCTCTGCTACGACCAATCGTGGCTCAGCTTCAGAAAACAGGTGAGCCCTGAGCAACTGTGATGTCATTTTTCATTGACAGAAGTGACAAAATGGCCGCCACCCGAGATGGCTAAAACGGGTGGATTTTGCTGCTTAACTCATATTCCACAGACACAATATTAATCAGAATGCCGCGTTAAGGCTAGTGGGCCCGCATAGCACATATTCTTGAAAAAAAAACTGGGTTTCCTCCTCCTTTAAGGTTCAGAGTCATGTTACGAGGGGAGATGCCATCAAAGTGACACAGGTGCATAGAGACACACGACTCGGGTAACATAAGTCTAAATTTTTTTTTCAAATGACACAGATGTGTATAGAACCCAACTACCTTAGCAACACAAGTTTAAACCTCAATTAAAGAGACATGGGCAGGCCTCCTCACCTGGCTTGGGTGACTGACGCAACGTCTGCCCCGAGGGGGTGCGGTCGAGGCAGCGTGCAGACAAAACGTAGGTCTAGTGGGCTAAAGATTCGCACTGTTCCGTCAGCGCAGCTGCAAAAGATCCGGTCCCAGGACAGAGACAGTGACTGGGCCACGCTGGTCTGCACAACCGAGAATAGGACACAGAATATGTTATACAGTATTGTATGGCGTTATATTAAAAAAAAGCAGATACTAGGTTTCTGAATGAACGTATTAAGGAAGGAAGGTGGGAAGGAAAGAAGGAAATTGGGTGAAGCGAAGAAGGATGGTATGAAAGGAAGATAGGAACAAAATACCAGAGCTAAATAAGGTAGGAAAGAAGAGAGGAAAAGTGGTGGCAGCAAAAAAAGAGTAAAGGGAGAAAAGGATGAAGGGAAGGATGGACTAAAGGACTGAAGGAAGGAAAGATGGAAAGAAAACTAGCACGTAATACACCTGTATATATTATGCATATTATTATTTGTTTTACCTGCAGGTCCACCCACTTATCCAGCATCCTGTTGCCGTTGAACTCGCACAGCAGGCCGGAGAACGTGACGCAGAAGGTGGAGTCGGACTTTTGGCCTCGCCCGCAGGCCACGTCGCAGAAGAAGTTGTTCTTCAGCTCGCCCAGCAGACCCGAACGGCCCAGCAGAGGCATCGGAGTGCTGGCCTAAAACAAGACCAGCTCATGATTTGCTTCATTACCCTCCAAACGTACCCGAACAGATATTTTATAACCGATACAGAGTAGTGATTCAGCGCTGGTGAATAAATGTCCAGCACAAGCGAACCGTGCCGGCGTTCAGCTGATTTGCTTTGCACGCAAGTTCGGTTACTGCGCTCACACTATGAAACGTACGTACGAGGAAGAAAAACTCATTCAAGTATGATTGAAAAAAAAAATCTGTTTGATTCACTCATTACCCTCTTTTACCCTAACTTTTAAAAAAAAATTGAAAAAAACGTAAATACGTCAATGGCAGTGAATGAGTTAATATGGACTCACGTGTGATTGGAATTAACTAAAAGAATGAATCAAATTAATTTAGTATTATCAATCTTGACTAATTTCATAACTCAAACTCAAGCATGATTGAAATGTAGCACGATTAATACGTATAAATGCATGATTAAAAAGACCTAAAATTATGACTCAAACAAACTCAAGTGTGACTGACGTGAACTCAAGTATGAATAAAACAAACTCAAGTACGTTTACAGCAAACTTAAATACGATTGAAACAAAGTAAAATATATGATGACAATGTTCTACGATAAAGCATCCAGTTATAAAATGCAAGGTTAGCATGGTAGTTGAGTACCTTACTAGCCTTGCAGTGGTCCAGATACCAGAACTTGACATGTCTGTTGCCCACGGTGACAAAGTAGGAGCTGTCCTCAGAGAAGGACACTCCCGTTACCTTGCTGGACACCTTGTTGGCGGCTATTACCACGTCCTTCTGCGATAAACGCACCAACACGTTACAGACTCAAGTGCTAATACAGTATCTCGTAGGGCAGTCGTACGCTTACTTTCCACGCCCAGACGTTGACCATCATGTCGTGCTGGTTGCCCACGCTGACGATGTGCTTGCCGTCGGGTGAGAAGGCCACGCAGGAGACGCCGTATTCGTGCCTTTGGAGCTCGGACACCTGCCGGCGCTCCGACACGTCCCACAGTCGCACGGCGGGAAGGTGGCCACTCTGGAAGCAATTGCTCAGAATGTTTAAGTCTTTTTTTTTTTTTTTTTTTAAGCAAACCAGCTCAGTTACAGTAAAAATGACAATCAAATAAAAGAAGAAAATATGACAGGGGAAGAAACAAAACAAAAAAAAGGATGATCAAAACAATGAACTGAAGTATAATGAAACAAACTCGAGAACGATGAAAACATTGTATGAATGAACCAAAATGAAATAGAATTTCAATGAAAAACTTGAAACAAAGTGAAGTAAAAAAAAAAAGGAAAGGAAAGGAGTATTATCAGTGTTATCTCAGTAGCTCCACTACAGCGTGCATGTAAACATAATGGAGACTGTGATGTTCTATTCTGACGTTTCAATGTCAAGGCTGGGTGTAGAGATTATTCTCTGGCTGCACACAGTTACATGACTTGTAACCCTCTCACATCTCTCTCTCTCTCTCTCTCTCTCTCTCTCTCTCTCTCTGTAAGGGATCACTGAGCTATTTCCACCGCCTATCGCTTTAAAACGGCAAAGTCAAGGTCAGAGCTAATAGGTGACAGAGGTCGTCCAGCATGGAGGACACCAGAAGAGTTGGCTTGCAAATAGGCAAGACAAGAGACTTTATGCTATGCTGTTTATCTACTTAAATCAAATTTTGGTTATAATTAATACTGAGAGAGTACATTTAAATCAACTAAAATACGGTTCAAATTAACCGAAGTACGCTAGTCATGCTATGGGTAAATTGTTTTGAAATCTGCACAAATCAGCAATCCACAACCCATAACAATGAGTAAGCCCCGCAAATATGCAAATGCCTCCATAAAACTTCCATGTTCTCTAATCGGCCGAACTAAGAAAAACGCTGATGTAATAAGCCCGTATTTTTAAGAGGGAAAAAAAGGGCCGACCTGCTATTGAACTTTGCTCTGCTGTCACAAGCGGCATACGTATGTTCATTTACACGGCGAAGTCCTTTAATCAGCTTTGATTGGCCGATTGGGACAGATTACGCCGGCACTCTCTTTCCAAGTGATAGATGCCGATCGACGATCCTAAAACAGGCCGTTAGGGACACGGAATCCTTCATCGGCCGGCTGTACATGCGCACCTAAATCCTGCGGGGGATTTTCTCAATGAAACCAAAGCATTCATGGTATTTTACGTGTCGCTGTGGTTGACTTCTAAGTTATACACATTTCAAAATATTGTCTTTATAAATAAGTTGATTGTTAGTTGAATGAATAATTGATAGATGATGACTGACATATTCGGTTCATGACATTTTTCAGGAACAACTCTTTGTCTTTATGTGCCCTGATATTGGCCAGCAAACCAGTTCAGGGCCTACCCCGCCTCTCGCCCCAAAATCATCTGGGATAGACTCCGGGGATGTTCCATTAGTGTGCAAATTAGATGATAAGCGCCTCACCTCGCCTGTGACCAGGTATTTGCCATCCTGAGAGAAGGACAGTGCCGTGATGGTCTTCCTGCAAGGAGGAATATGAGATGTATCCATCATGTGTCGAGACTGTCGCCATTTCAACGTAAACCAGCTCACCTTGACGTGTTGATGAGGTGCTGCTGTCTGTTCTTTCTGGGGTTCAGCAATACCACAGCACACCTAAACAACCCACACGTAGTAACACCATCAATACAGTACATGCAAAATAAAACATGCACACTGTTTTATGTACTGTAACGGGAGCAATGTGAGTAATCGCTGTTAATCTGCTATTAGCTTTGTTCTGTGTACTGTTAAATAACAACTGCAGGATGGATTATAAGACACACACACAAGTACATTGTGCCCAGAAATGCTGACTATTTATTAGCTCAAGTACATAACTTTAAAAACATAATACTCGGTGAATTAAGGTCATCCACACAAATGCAAATAAAGGTTTTCTCTTCTCATAGCTTTTAACTTAGACTGAAATGTTCGGAAAAGTGGAAAAAGTAAGTCTATACAGTGATTGTAGGAGAGATATGTATGCTATGTACACGCTAGCACAATTAGGCAGCAGGATTGAAACACACTGAAAACAATAAAGTGTAATAAAACAAATCAAAGTATGATTAAATTGAGCCCAGGTACAATTAAAACCAAGCAAAGAACGATATACGTACATGAACTAAAGCACAGTCGAAATGACCTAAAGTTCAAATGAGAAATAGTATAATTGAAACAAACTCAAGTACAATTAAAAGAAAACAAACTTAAGGATGACTGAAATGAAAAAAAGTATTATTAAAAAGAACTAAAGTCTGCATAAAACGATGACCAAATCAAGATTAAAATGAACTCAAGCACGATTGAAACAAACTTAAGCATGATTGAAATGAGCTAAAAAAACGATGAAAACAAACAAAAGTACAATTAAAATGAACTAAAGGACAAGGAACTTTAGAAGGAATTACACGGTGTTGCTCAAATTTTTGGGGGGCGAAATCCATTTAAATGAAAGGGTTTTTTTTGTTTTGATCTTTTTTTTTTTTTTTAAATATTTTTATAGAAATGTTTGTCTTTTTCTTCCTCACCCTGCAGGATAGGCCACTAGTCCAGTTTTGGGGTCGCAAGCCAGGCAGCTGTTGCCCAAAGCGGTGATGCCCAGAACCTTTTCCAACGTCACCTGCAAAGCAACACATGGATATTATCAATCGGTGGTGGGCGCTACCATCTAAACAGCGATATCAAGACCATAAAGTATTTAAAATTTTTGGATAAACTTTGACAAAAATACCACAAAATGTCCTAAAATTCATTCAAGTTTACCAACTTGATGATGCATCTATTTTCATTATTAAAAAAATCTGAATTGGTTTCATAATACCGACCTTTTACCTGATATTGGATCGATACCCTCAAGGATTTCATGTTTTTCGTCATGAACTGAACTGAACATTACATTCTATATACACATTTTCACTTTCTTTTTTTTTTTTTGTTTACCTCGTCACCTGGACCTTCTGTCTAATTTTAAAACTCAAATGTCACCCCTTGCAATAAACAGTCAGAATATATGTAATTGTTCACATATACGTGCCTTGCTGGCCAGGTTGTCCCTGCGGTCCTTCCCATGTTTGCCCGACGGTGAGGTCAGCAGCTTCCTGATGCGGCTCTTGATGGTCAGTCCATCGCCAGGCATGGTGTACCCGGGAATCTCCAGTGGCGGTTGCCTTCAAGTCGCTGCAAAAACAATCAATTCAACGTTTCCTTTCCAGACTGTGAGGAAGGAGCCTCTCGCAAAGTGGGACAGCCTTCCTGCTGGCGGGACATGTGGAGGCTTAATCTCCTGAGGACGGTTTAGCCGGAGGCCCGCCTGTCGCCTCGGCCCAAGCTCCAGGCATCCCGCCTTGTGATTACATCAATGGTGGCGTTTGTGCCTAATTAATTGACTTGATTGGATTAGACAGAGAGAGAGCGAGTGAGAGAGCGAGAGAATGAATACGAATGCTGGTTAGGCTGTACGTTAATATACAATAAATATACTTCCTTCCATATACTTCAAGAGGTCATGCAGCCATTTTTTATTTGAATTGACAATAGGTATTTTTTGGAAAAGTCAAAGGAATTTGTCAGAAATTCAGCCCAAGAAGCCAGTTTCACTTAGCAAAATGAACTTTGGCAGTCCTCTCTATCATGAGGAGACCCACAAAAAAGTCTAAGGAAGTCTGCCATTTTTGTTTAAAGCCGCAATTTTACGGTGAAGCAGAGGCTTGGGTCATTTTGGGTGTTTTTCATCGTCAAAAATATAGCTTCGAAGCTAATTTGACTTAGCCAAATTTTGGTTGACATGTCGGGAATGAGAAGACCTACAAAAAAAACCTTCAAGAAGCCATGGCTGAAAAGACACACGAACCCCTTTTGCATTGAATTGGGCACTTCCGCCATTTGTCTTCAGTGCCTCACAGTTTCATAGGAAACTGAAATTTAATAGGCATGTCCATCATGAGAAGATCCACAAGTCTCAAGACACCATGCCTGAAAAGACCCAGGAAGTCAGCCATTTTGGTTTGAAACAGACAGCTCTGTAGTGAGCATTAACTTAAAAACACAGCGAACTGTACCAAAGTATTGTTAATCTTGAGTGTCATTAGTATGAAAATCAATGTCACTAGCGCCGGTGTTGCTATTTTTGTCAGGCGTAGCGAGCATCTACAAACAATTCAAAACATAATACCAAAATATACAACATCTAATCAAACCACGTGTCATTACTATGGAAAAACAATAAATATTACTTTCATGTAATGCGTTTCCTTTTTATTTCCGCTCACCATGTCGCCTGTTGCCAAGGGGGTGGAGTGCCTCGAACTCTTGTCCTCTAGGCCAGGTAAGTCGGGTTGTCTTCGTGCAAAAAAACAAACCTAATAAAGATTTAGTAAAAACAAAATGTAACATCTCAGCTTGACCATTGCTTGTTTACAGCAATAAATATGAATACAATACAAATGATTCAAATCATGAAAAATTATATTCATATTAAAAAACGTATAGGCTAGTAATTTATACTTCTCATTAAGGCTCCATGTACTCAATTTAAAAGCAAAATGACTCCATGAGAAAAATATAGTAAAAAATAACAGAGAGATTAAATTCATTCACAATATTAGTCCTTTTAATAGATCCAACACATGGTGGAGGTCTTTATATTGCTCAACAGTTTGCAGTCAACCGATTTAAATCATTTACAATCAAAAACAAAGTGCTTGTAACAAACTGATTTCCACAGGCCAACAGAAGAAAAAAAAAAGGCTATTAAAAACCATCTCATAGTAGTGCGAGTTAAAATGCAGTGATTTACATTTACAAAGGCTTTTTATTCAGACCAATAAATGGAAAACAAACAAACAAAAAAAACCTGGTGGAAGTCGTGACACATTTCATCAAGCTACATTCAGCAGTTCAATTAATGCTCCCTGGTGTCTTGGTACAAAAATATCCTGATTAAGTGAGACCAGTGATGAGCATGGAACATTCACAGTGGTCCTGGTTCTCATATCCACCAACCAGGGTTACAAAATTCAAGTTGTGAATTTGCCATCAAAACTAATGGGAATTTATGAGGAAAAATTCATTTGCCAAAATAAAGGTTGGCTCTTAATAAAGAACTTAAATATACGTTTCTACTTTACCATACAACCAAGTTTCATAGCAGTACTTAAAAATGTTTGCATGAATTCATTGTTGCTTGGGCTTTTTGTTGTTGTTTTGAGATAAAATGTGAGCTCCACATACATCGCCGCTCAATTGGGGGAAGGGTGGGGGATTGAGCGGTTGACATAATGCAATGCCCTCGCATGTGGGCAAGGAGATCTACTCCATTTTGAAAGGATATCTGCTGAAAACAACATGTTGACATTTATGTTCAAATGTAATTATGTTTGAATAAATCCCATTTTTCCAATTTGGAGTTTTTAAAACAATCTTACTATAAATATCCCTGACTTTTGCAACCCTGACACAAACACACATACACACAAACGTGCGCGCACCCACAGAGGCACATCTGGTGTGGTACCACAGCAACCCGACCTGAGGTTAAAGTCACATTTTTCTTATTCCGAGTCTGAGTCGGGGTCCATCTCCATCTCCATGTCTATCCAGGACTGCCGCTTGGCACTGGGGAAGTCCTTACCGAGGGAGCCTCGCGTGCGCGGCCGCGGCACCGCACCGCCAGCGGCGGCCCCGTGGCTTGCAACGGGCTCGCTTTTGCGGGGCCGCCCTCTCTTGCGTTTAATTGACTGGTTTCTAAAGTTGTTGCTCGGGATGAATGTTTCGTCCTTGTCTGTTTTTTCTTTCCTTTTCAGGATCCTTTGGATCCTTTGGCCCTTTCGAGGTCTTCCTCTTGGCCGACGTCTTGCAGATGTGCTCGAATCAGATTGTGGTGTCACCTGCTTCCCGGGAGCCGCTGTCGGCACACTTTGGAGCCCATTGGAGGTGATCGCCTTTTGTACGGGACTGTCCTGGTCAACGGGTTTCGCTGTATCCGCAGGTGACGCTTGGTCCAAGTGGATGGGCGAGTCAGCGTTGGAAGTCTGGGTAGTGACGTCTCCGTCCCGTTTGTGGTTCATGAGCATGAGCGTGTAGATGCCTTGGCCTGCTAAGACAACACACAAACACATTGGAACTGTTCATAATTCACACTATAGTGATATTCCCAACCCGCCTGCTATAGGTGAGAAAAAAAAACGCTCAAGAGCCTGTAATAACAAACAAATATACCCCAAATGATTATTTTTTTCAAACATTTATTTAAAAAAGAAACAGACACCGATGTTCAACATGTGCCATGCGGTGGGTGACCTGCGCTCGTGGAGCATTTCGTAGATGTTTATCTGTATGTAAATAAATGACCAATTTTGCCATCACAAGCCCTTTCCAGTCTAGTTTTTGTTTTATAGTTTGAGCTGTCAGGAATATCAGCATCAAAGTCACTGTTCTGTTTGACATGTTTCTTTTCACACACACACACAAAAAAGATTTTCTCTGCTTTGTGGTCAGACACAGGTGTTTTTGTGAAACCAACCCATTTTTGACTGCTAATTACTAAAGAACAGAAAAAGATAGGGGGAAATAATTGTCATGTATATAATACTATTATATATCATACGCTATGAATAGAAATACATGGTTGGTCATAGACGAGTGTGAACTCACCATGTTTCATCGATGAAGGCAGGATGAGTCTGCCAGTCTTGGAGCGAACCAGAGGAATGGCAAATTGTTGTGTGGGTTGGGTCAAGACCTCCTTGGAGGGTGGAGGGGGCGCGACATGGTTGGGCTTTGGAGCGGGTGGCGATTTCTGCTGGGGGACGTGCATTTGGAGCGCAGGAGGCGTAAGTGATGGGGCTTCAGGCTGGCGTTCCGGTACCACGGACGGCGGGGGCGGCGTTGGTGGAAGAAGCTGGGGGCCTGGTTTTGGTGGGGGTGATTGAGGGGTTGGAACTGGTGGTGGCAGGCTGGCGGCGTCTTTAGGAGGCTCCCCTTTGGACTGGTACAGACGCATGAAGAAAGGCTCTGATTTGGAACCACCTTTGTCCTTCAATCTACTGAAGATGATGTTCAAATTTCGTTTGATCAGTTCCTCGGGCTTCCCTATTATAAAAAAAACAACAACAACAACAAGATTTCAGTTTTGACATTTATTTTTTTTTAATTTGTGATCGAACAAAAGGAGCAGCACACACCAGACAAGCAAGACAACTTCTTCAAGTAAAGCGCCTGGATCTGGGCCAGCTTCTTCTTCCTCTCCAGCAGGCCGTCGGAGATGGCCTTCAGCGTGTGGATTTCCCTCAAAGCCTAAGAACCACACATTGGTGTGTGAGATGGTATTACAGAGCTTAGAAATGATTTTTCGCCAAAATACTCACACACAATGACTAAAGGAACAACGATTAACATAACAAAAGCCAAATGATTAACATGAAACCGCCGCGACACCAACCATTGAGAGGAGGTGCAGTTTGGAACCTCCATGTTGGCCGAGGACGTTCTGCAGCTCGTCGAAAAGCGCGCGTTGCTCCAATCGCCGTTGCTTCTCAGTAACAGAGTGGTTCTTGCGCTTCCTCGTGCTCGGGTTGCTCAGTATGGGTGGTTTATTCTGGGCCACTTCCTTCAGTCTTGCAATGGCCACTTCCTGTTTGGATTCCTCAATGGTCTCAATGTCTACATTGGAGTCCACCTGGAGACAAAAAAAACAAAAGAAAAAAAACAAACAAAACAAAATGGAGCACCCTGTTTTCATGACACGAATCCTCAACTATTACTCTACCCACATTGCAGAGTGTAGGTTGAATTATTCGGCAATTTAGCATCGCCCATCAGTCTAGACTGATTCTTGTCAAAGTGCTAGCCTTCCTGTTCAATTTCGGGCATGGGTCCTTGAGACTTTGACGCGCATCCTGTTCTGATGTTATAACACATCCATTCAAATTTGTACTGTACTGTGTATTTTCAATGGGTTGCGTGATTAGTTGAGTTATGGAGGGGTTTGTGTTTTGGACCCATAATATACATTTTTGACAGGACACACATGTATGTTAAGCTTGTCTTAAAAGGCTTTACTCACATCACTGTCGTGGTCTGCGCTGTCGTCAGACAAACTGGATTCGCAGTCTTCTGATGAACAACTTAAGTGTTCGTCCTTCATCGCCTGGGTTCCATTAACGGCCGCCGGCGCATTAGCTTTAGATGTCCCCTGCTGAGCTACTTTACTTGTGGGGTCGTTCGGCACCTCCGGCTTGGGTAAACGAATGAGGGTAAAGCCCCCCGGCAGGGTGGCGCTGTGACGTTTTTTGTCCTTATCGCTCGGGTTGGACGGCGGGCAGATTCGGAAGGAATAGGTGCCGCTCTGGCTCAAGAAGCTGGGTGTCTTCAATGAGGGTGACACAGTGAGCGAGACGGGTGAGCGGGCCGACCGCTGGAAAGGGTTGATGGCGGCGAGGGGGGCCATCTGCCTCAACGTTGGACTTTCGGGTTCTTTTTTCACACACTGTTGCTTTAACACTTGATCTGAGGAGACAAAAGTAAAAAAAAATCAAAGATAAATTTAAGGTGTTATGATAATCTGCATTCATTCACATCATTCGTCCTTTCCATTTTCAATTTGCATTTGCGCGACATGTTTGCAGGTGTTTGATCCATGACAATTATTTCCAAGTCTTTCTGTGACTCGTCCAGTCTGTTGCAATGTTGCAACCTGTGAGACTCTGTGAGACTTTAAAGATTGGTGGCTACTTCCTGTTTGAAGCCTCACAATGGCAAGGAACTGTTAATCAACTCATAAGTATTATCTCAGTCACATGATGTTGATGACTCGTGGCCCGGACTGATTGCATTACCTAGCGTATCTTTAATGCTTGTTACCTAACTTGTGGGTCACGTAAACCTGACCAATTAAATATTAAAGTTGTTTTTGAATTTTTTTTTTTAAATCTTACAAAACAAATCCAAATGACAATTTTTCACTTCTGGGTTTTTTGACTGCCAATTGAAAACGGACAGAACAAATCATACACAGATTTTTGATACATAAAACAAACAAAGAACGTACAAAGCGAATGGGTCTGGACATCAGTGCTTTCCTTTGTTGACATCATGGGAAACAATCTGCCGGTAGCCTTCAAGTTTTGATTGGCTGGCATTGCAGTCAAGTTTTGGCTGGCAGGTTTTGTGTCAACTTCACGCACGGCGGTGGTGGTGGCAGTATGGTTCGCCCTGCGAGGAAGGTTGGCGCGCGGCTGCAGCCTGCCTGTGGCATACGCTGCTAGCCGGTTGGCCGGGTGCAGAGAACCCATGCTGCCTAGCAACAGGTTAACATAGTTGTACGTTTTGCCGTTCACCTGTTTGTGGAAAACAAAATATAATTAAGAAAACTGGACAATCTAACATGAATTTGACCTAAAAATTCCACAAAAAACATGCTCCAAAAGTTGAATAAGTCCATAGGTTGTCATAAATAGATTGAAAATAGAAATATAGAAAATTTGAATGCAGTACTTAAATACATAAAACTAAGAATGATTTTTTGCAAAAACAAAGGCAAAAATCTATACATTTGTAAGACAAACCTAAATGATCCAAATAATTGATCTCCATTGTTTCATATGGGTAAGTTAAAATCCCAACCAATATCATACATGTTCCTGAGTCTAACCTGTATGAGTTCAGAAGCTTGGCCGCTAATTGGTTTGGTTCTGGCCACCATCATTCCGGCGGGTAACACGCCACCTAGGAAGGGCTTGATTTCGGAGTGCCGCACAAGGTCCTCTGCCGGGTCAATCTCTTCCTCAGAGCTCTGCTCCTCAGCTCTGGCGCGCACCTTTCCCGGTCGACTGACGCGTACCTGGAGGACACATGATGTCGTTTCCTATTCTATATCATAGACTAGAGGTGGGGGCGATATATATCGTTATCGATATCATCGTCAATCTTGCCTACACGATGTGTAATTTTACATTCTCGAGTATTAATACGGTCACCGTGAAGAGCAATTCTGTTGCACCACGAGCCATATGGATTACAAGGAAAACTTGGCGACCACGCAAGCACCCTAAACAAAAAGTTAAACACACACACACTCCCAGAAAACAGTCGCAGAGTTAAACCAACAAATATAAATGCACGCACCCACACACACTCAGTACTTAAGGGAGCAAGGCAAACGTGACATCCTGGATGATCGGTTAATATTCAGTTGACACGCTTTAAGTCCGCATCATTCATAACTAGCCTGTATTCCCCATGTTGCACAAACTGCAACGGTTTATTAGTGTGACGCCAGCATACACCCAAACATGAATAAAGTCACAAGTCTACATATCACAGCGATGAATGAGTGGGGAAAATGCACTTTTCCGTAAATTGCAGTTTTGCTATTCAACTTTATTCTGAATACGTTGGCCAATGTATGAGAAATGGGTGTTGTCATGATGACGTCTTTTTTTCTCTCCCGCTGGGTGACACTTCGTCACACATCAAATACATTTTTTTCCTCATTCTGATTGCCGTAGTTAACACATTTTTTTCATTCTGATTCTTCTAGTAGTTGGCAGTGGTACACTAGTACCTACTGCAGCTCATTATGGAATAACAGCACAGACGTTTAAATGACATAAATATTCCCCAAAATCAATGTAAGTCTATATATAAATATTTGTTTTTTATTGTTAAATATTGTCGTAGAATATCATTATGTTTTGCAGAAGCTGTATTTAGCAATTGAAAAGAGATGTTCACAAACGCTGTCTATCCACAATTGGTCTGTTGAAGCAAGTGCTGATTTAAAATATTTTTTGTAGAATATCGTCAAATTATCGTTATCGGGTTTTTTGAAAAAATTGAGAATTTTTTTTTGCCCATATCGCCCACCCCTACCATAGACTTTTCACAAACCAGGGTGCTTGCATTTTCCATCTCAAAATTGCAACTTCCTAGGTACAGTTTTTGATGAATCAACCTCAATTTATTATGACGGGTAGAAATTTTGATGAGAATCCAAACATTAATAGGCTCATAAAGGGATCCAAAGTATTTAGCCCAACATACATGTTTTTCAAGGTCCAAGCTTTCGCATGGTTAATTTCTTTTGCTACATCCAATGCTCAGGGCCTGATTTACTAAAAGCTTGCACATGCAAAAATGGGTGCCAACTCGAAAACAGATGTGGAAGCTGATCTTCTAACTTGGCTCAAGCAGGCTTTTGTTTGCCAAACGCGCTAAACGGCCTTGCAGTTAATTTTGCAATTTAGCGCCCGCTATATGGGATCTTAGAAAATCAGACACAGAAAACTCACCCTGTAGGTGAGGTTGGAGCCGCTTGGCTTCTGGATATAGATCTTGGTGACAGGGTGGATGAGATACGGTCCGATGTTGAAGGGCTCAGATAGTTTATCCTGATGAAGGCGCGTGCACAAAGTCTCCAAGATCCTCTCACGGTCTTCCTCCCAGAAACATACAGACTGGATCTCGATTTGTTTTTTAATCCATTTCTCTTTGGATACTGCGTTTTCTGCATAAGAACGCACGGGAGTTACTGTCAACTCATAAGCACGTCAAATTAATCACGCAACATCATAATGGTTCTTACCTTGCTTTTTGGGTTCGGAGACGGGCGGGCTCTGCTTCTTAGGGTTGGTGGCCAGTGTTGGGATGTCGTCGATGGTGTTTTGAGATGGCTGCTTGCTGGTGAACGCACGAACCCGCGCACACGTCAGGAAACTCTCCAGGTACTTGTACACAGGATCCTTGTCATCTTCTTGTATCTGCAATTACAGATTGATGTTGCTCATTTACAGGAAACATCCATTTATGTATTTATTTATCTATCTATCTATCTACCTGTTGCCTGGTAGCTGCTGTATACGGCTTGCGGGGCAAACATTGGCTTTTGGGTTGAAAGAGCGGATCTGGATCTGCGTCGAAAATATTGCGATTCCACAGTTTATTGGACCGCGAGGTGGAACACGGGTTGGTCCCTGCAGAAAAAAACACGAATGAGTGCTGACTCTGTTTATAGCACTTTTAGAGATATACAAGTATAAAATAGGAAATATAATTAAAAATTAAAGACAAACATGTTTTACAAATTTGTGACAATACACACAGTCTCATAAAATACATTTTCAATACATTCTAATAAATCTAAAAAACATATTTTTTCCAGAAGGTCATAGCACGTAGAGCCATTTGGGGTCACATTTGCATGCAGTCATGAAAAGGTTTTAATATACTATGATTTACATGCCCAATTGCTAATCTTACCACTAGTCGCTTCATCCTGCCGCGAGCCGCCCTGTGTTGTCGACATGGAGCAGGCACAGCCGAACATGCACGCAGGTTGGCGGCAGTGGAGCGAGCCCACGACGGGATAACTGAGGCTGAAGCACACGCAGCCTAGTCGGCAGAACTGTTGTCCGCATTCTGGTCCCGCCACCTTCCTGACTGGATGTGGGGGGGATTTCTCAGCCTGCTGGTGCGGCGTCTGATTAAAAAGACAGGAGGAAGAGGGGGAGGTCTCAAGATCTTTTCTGGTGAAAACGCTTGACCTCCACATGACTGACTCGGATTATTATCATATACTGTGCATTTACATCAGCAACATTATTAGGCACACCGGCCATTTGTTGGTTCGTCAGTTAATCGCTGCAGCACATGACCGATTAACTCCGAAACGTTGGGCTGCAGATCTCTGGGGACAATTGGCATTTATCAGGTACCTCTGTGGTCAGCATCACAGCTAGAGAGGCTGAGACCCTTGCTGACGTCAGATGAGTTCGAGTGCAACCCTGGCTGATGACATCGTCCTCCATTTCCAACAGTTTCTGCTGGACTATTTGTGGTGCGGATAACTTGATGGCAGTCATCATCTTGGAAGCTTGTCCTGGTCTGCCCGCAATGGGATAGGAAAATGTCCCATTACCAAAGCATGTTTTAGCATATCGATTTTCCGCCACCGGCTGGAAGAAGTGTTCATCAACCCTAGAGCACTAACGTCGAGTGACTTTCACCCACACAATTTTTTTATGTGATATTTTGTATTGGGAAATTAAAGGGGACAACTTCCAGTTTGGCAGACAGTGTTGTAATTTTACATAAATGGATGAAAACTGTATTTTATTCAGCACATTATATGGGGTTAAATGTATCCGACATTAGTGATTGTGTTATTATTTTTAACGTTAGGTGTTCTAGGGTTAAAGCTGCTCGAGACTTGCAGAGAATGGAAAAGACTCACAACAAAGTCAAGACAAGGGTCACCTTATTTTCTATGCATTATGTTCCACACGGAATACCGAAAAACATGTATGATTACAAAAAGCGCCTCCAAGTTGTTACCTGTGTGAACTAGAAGCACTACAAGTGGTAGTGGTCGCACTTCTCGCCAGGTGTGGAGGTGGCGATGTCAATGCAGCATAGAGCAGTGGCTTGAAGGAGAGTGGGCAGGGCTTGTTGTTGATGTCAGCTGTGGTCTTGCGGTGCTTGAGGGCACTGTCCAGCGTCTTCACGTAGCTGGCGCTCTTGGCGGGCAGCTGGTAGGCCACGGGGGCCTCGGGGCCGGCAGAGAAGGCGGCGGCGCGTTCGCTGATCTGCTGGGCCTCGCTCTCCAGGTACTCGTCCAGCATATTGCTGCAGAAGGCCGACAGGTTCCTCTGGGAGCCTGGAAAAAGAAATTAAATGATATTCATATTTAGATGCCAGTAAGGGACTCAGGAGAAGATAGAAGGCACCTCACCATTGATTGGCTGCTTGCTTTGAACAAACTTGTTCTTCCAACCCTTTATTTTAGTCACGTCACTTGTTTTTCCTGTTCGGGAGATAAAAGCCAATCCCTCACCTGCAAAGCAAATGCACTGGATCAGGCTGTCACTTTCACAAGGCCACATCAAATACTAGTGCTGGGGAATTCATCTCTTTTATTGATTCATTTCAGGCTGGTTTTATTTTTTTTATTAATTTAGCAGCTTCCGTGGTTCAAAGAGTGTCCCAGCTGACTTGCACTGCTTCCACAAACAACATGGCTGGAAACAACAAAACCACAGTCAGTGTAACCGACTTAGCAAATTGATTGCTATAATTAAGCAACTTTTCAAATCCCTCTAGCAACTTTTTTTTTTTTAAAGTGGCTGGACAGTTAAATTCACACAAAGAAACGTACCTCACCTGCACAAAATGAAAAGGGAGCACTTCAACAACAGACATGGAATAGTCTCGCCATGACGTTTGATGGTTCTTTTTAGGATGTTAAATTGTTGAATTTTTTTTAAGGATTTGTTTTAAGAGTTAGTCCGTTATCCTGCGCTGCAATGTGCTAGTCTACATTTTTGGAGTGTCTTAACCAGGATGTGTGCCGACTTACTGTCATGGTCCTCTGTTTTTAAGTTGAGGGGTGGCAGTGGAAGGCGAACACCCAAGTAGAGCAGGTCAATGGGCTTGCTGGGATCCAGAGAGCTCAACTTCAAGCCCACTGAAAGAGAACACCATTCATGTTAGACTTTATTATTATTATTATAGCACTGCGAGGGTCTTTTTTTTTTTCTTTGCTGAGCAATTTTGCAAAACAATGATTTCATTTGAGGAGCAAGTTTTTAATTTTGAGGAGCAATTTTCTGCAGGTTAAATACAAGGACCTGAAGCAAGGGTTTTATTAAACAATAGAAATGTAACTGTTTAGCAAGTATGATTTTCTCTCCAGAGTCCGTTCAAACATTGACTCACAAACTGCGATGCGAAACGGCGTTATTTTGAGCCTTGCACTGTAACTGTAAGTGTAAGTGTGTCCGCTCACCCTCCTGCAGGACAGGGTGGATCACCTGTCTGTGCTTGGCCACTTTGAGGTCCTGTAGTAAGATGGCCTCCAGGCGACCAATCTTCTTCTCGGTGGTCTCTGGAGCGGCCTCTTTTGTAATATTTCATGATGATTAGATTTCCGAGATAAGAAGCAAATGGTAGAAAAGCACAAAACAACATGGGGGCTTTGTACCAGTTTCCATTGGCTGCGTGGTAGTCAACAAGGAGGAATCGGGCGATACCGGCGTAGACCTATAGGACGGCTCGTCTCGGATGTGACTCTCCAGAGCTTCCTGTGAAACGGGAAAAAAAAAAAACAGTTTAAAGGCAAATGGCCATGCCACAGGATGGTTTGTTGTACTGTTTCATGGCTCTTGAGTCACGCATTGCAGGTATTTTTGTTTTATTGCTCCGTATTATCCCTCACTACGGTTTCAAATAAAGTGAAAATGAAAGTGTTATTAGGAAGCCTGAAAATTTACTGCTGGGAAAAAAACCAAAAAAAAAACGCATGTATTGTGTATTGTATTTTAATTCTAAATCAAATCTGTATGTCCTTTATTTCTCTGAACACAAAAAGATCCTTAACAAAAGGAGCACACGAAACAAAAAAACAAGTGCAAAAAAACAAAACAAAAAAAAAAACTGACAAAAATGCCACAATCCTCGGTGAATACAGCCAGGGCAGCTAAGTGAGGAGCCCTCCACAGCTTTGCCTCCATAGAAGGAGGAGCTGCTAGCTAGCTACAGTTAGCAGGCACCGGTCCCAATCAGCGAGTGTTAACCACAGCGGGAGAGCATGGGTTCCATGTTCGAAGCGTGAGCTGATCAATGTGTTAGGCTTCATGGTCTAACGTTTCCCTGTAACTCACCTTCCTTTTCTTGGATTTTAACATGCAGTCTTTCACTCATGTGACTACACAGCCTTGTTTATGTTCACCATGGATACTGCAAGCTCAAAATGGCTACCACATTTCACACTGAAACACGGTTAGGCAAAAAGCTGTATATACGCATGTATAAAACTGACGATCAGAAAAAAAAATGTAGTTACAAAAAAAAACTATTGTGAATCCTTTAATACTCTAATTACATTTGATTATATTTTAGAAGTGAAACATTTAAAAAAAAGGCAAAAACATTGTTGCAACTGTAGTTTGCAGGCATTTACCCTGGTGGCGAATGAGACAAAAGTGAGGCCCTCGACTTCATCCAATTCAGGCTCTGTGGTGATGCTCGCTGAGGATCTGCCGCAAGTTGCGGGCAACTGGGTCCCCGATTTCCATCCTCCCTCCAATTTGCTCCAGTGCCCGCCGCTCCTGTTGTTGTGGCGCCTACGAATGTTTCTCTGGGCCGACGGTGCAGAACTCACACTGGACATTTTTGGGGTCTCGATGTGCAGCCGCTTACTGGGCGACTCGTCGTCTGTGTTGTTGTCACCTTTCATCAGTGGACGTTTGGGTACAAGTATGATATCTCCAAGGGCTTGTCTGCCTTGCACACACTGAGTGACTGGCTCATGGCTGATGGTGGAAGTTAACGTGATGGGCTTCAGGACTAGATTGGACTCTTGCTCATTGGAGAGGTAAGCCGAGTCAGCACTCGGAGGGCTGTGAAACAACAAAAACACAAAAATCGACAAATATATTCAAACTACATCAGATCTAATTTTAGAACTATTTGTCTATTTGTAATCTGGGTTCTATGCTGTAAAAGGGCAAGCTAAACATCTAATGTTTTATAAGGCCCCATTTTTAAAGCAGTATCTATTCCATTGGCCACCAGAAACGCCTCCTTTTTTACTTATTGAAGTACCAATACAATCGCGATGTTCACACATATCTTCTCTTTCAGACATTCCAAACATTGAATATACAACATACAGCGATGGCTAGATTGGCTTTTCTGCTATTAAATCTGGCTGAGTAATTTGTGATATTGTTTAGCACATACCTTCGAAGAAACAAATATAATGCTTTAAATTTTGTATTATTATCTAATAAGGACGTGAGGAAAATATTTTTAAATTTTGTAAATCTCTGACCTGCACTATAATTTAAGTGATTCTTCCTTTGCCAGGGACCCTCAACAAGTTTATGGGTTATGTATTACATCGTAGTAGCAAATTCTTCTTCCTTGGCTGAGGTAAATGTTTACATAGTGATACAATGGGTTTACAAGAGAGGTCCGGTCCTACGTTGCCAACATAAACCAAGTTTGTGTGCAAGTCTGAACGTGCTCTAATTTATCATTGACCTAATGTAACGCAGAACAGCAAGTAGTAACAAGCGATGACCCCCTTTAGCGGTCGCTTAATTAGGTGACTTGGTGGATGTAAATGGTGACATCCAGATGATTATGTATGAAATGAAATGGATGCATGTTACCATTTGAGAAAAAGCTCCACATTCCACACAAACAGAGACAACCAAAAACTATTACCTTTGGTTCACAGCTTTGCTTTCTGGTAGGTCCACAGCTTTGCTTTCGATTTGCTCCTCACGGGGTTCCATGTTGAGCCGTAGCATCTCCACCGGGATGTCGCCGGAGCGAGGTCCGACCCGGTCCTCCCTGAAGCCCTTTGCGAAAGGATTGTGGTTGATCTTGAGCTGTGTGACGAGAAAATTCTGGTAGGTGGTCACTGCCATGAACTTCGTCTGCGGGAAGGTGAACGTCAAGCTTTCGGGTCCCACGACCAAAGGCGGTGTGATGTCGTCGGACAGGGGGATGACATGAAGCTGGGGGATGTAGCGGTGCATGGAGGTGAGGACGATGTGGCCCTCCAGGTCATTGGGGTTGTTGGTCACTTTGAGTTTGTAGAAGGACAGCATGGTGCCCATGAGGTCCGAGCCGAGGCACGGCGAGTAGTGGTGGGGAAAGGCCCGGGCTGGGACCTGGGCCTGGTACTCTGCCGGGCCCACCACCTCCCATTTGGGTGAGTTCCAGCGGTACTTGTAATTGTCCGACGGTACGATGGAGAGCATCAGGCTGTAGTGCCGCTTCGGGTTCAGTCCAGTCAGGCGGTAGCGGCAGTACGGGAACATGCGGCGCCCTTGCTTGGTGAGGATCATCTCCGTGCCGCAGCTATTGAACTGCTTCCACACGCGGTTGTTCTCCAGTGTCACGCACACGCCTTTGCACGTCAGCGTGTTAGGGTGCTCGTCATCCGGCTTCGGGCACCCAAAATCCACTGCCGCAGATTTCGACATGCTCACGGCGTACGCTGGCGAGTCTGACGCAGAGGCGATGTGCGAGCCAGCCGGGTTTGCCCCAGAGACGGTGGGCGACGCCACGGCGGGCTTTGCCGGGCTGGCCTCGGCGGGGGAGTGGAGAGCTGTCACAACATCGTTGGTACTCGCCATGGAGATGGCGGTGGTGGGAGAAGGAGGTGTGGAGGAAGGGACAGCGGTGACGGGACCTGAGGTGGGGACATTAGCCGTGGGTCCCTCCTCATCATGCTGGTCCTCCATGGATACGGCTTCGGGATGTGTAGCTGGCATCACTGATGGCTACACTGGATTCACGTCATCCTATATGAAAATAATACATATCGTAAAATCCCACGAATAGTATGTTATTCGTATATAATATGCTAACTCCCAATATTACCCTTAAACTGAATTGTTTACATTTAATATACCAAGAAACGTATCTACACATCTTTTATTGGAAAGCTCTATTTTTGAAAGAAACGCCACATTTACAGAAGAAACGACTAATAAGTTCATTCATACTGTAAAATAACACGAAACTCATTGCATCATACCCTCTCAAACTGAACCGTACCATATCAAATGGGATTGTAATCTCACTGAATCGAACCGAATCGTTCCACTTTAACGTAAACCGTCTGTGAATTGTATCCCACCCCACGTATCAGGATACGTATCAAATCATTCTTTATTGGAGAGGCGCACACCCCTTCTGTTTTCCTTTCATTCCTTTGATGTGAATCCAACAGCCATTTGCATTAAAAGCATAGCTCCATATCGCTGTAGCTGTGCAGAATCATTGCATCTCAAAAACCATCACTTTTTCAATTTGTTGAGCCATTAACATTACATCATTAGAGCGAACCATTTTCAACATTTTTGATAGGTCAGTAATTTGCACAAATATCAGACCCATTTGGAGACTGACCAATAGTATTGATTTGTGAAAAAATAATTGACCAAAATTGTGGTAGGAAGTTTATACACAAGCTTTGTTTCTACTCATGAATATTTCCCACAAAAGTAACAATATTGATCAATGTGAGCTGATTTATGAGATTCCAACCATTAAAGCACTCAACACTAACCATGTATTTCAAAATCATTGGTCTTTTTCTTTTCGGCATTTACAATATATATGTAAATGGTAATCGCCAATGTCATTATATTGACGTGTTTTGCGATCATAGTTTGAGGTATTATTTATGGTTTGACCTTTTAAAATAGGCAATTAATATTTTTAGGAAGGGTGGGTAAAAGAAGTAAAGAGGATTACCAATGCACTGACAGTATTGTTAAAAGTTTGACAACAATTTGCATTAAAAACAGTAGCTTCAACTGCAAATCGATTTCTTCCCAAAATGACAACACAGTATTGGAGAAGTAGAGCTGGTTTAACACAGTGCTGCATCACACCCGACAAAACACCCGTGACTCACAACGACAGGACGTCACCATTAGAGTTTTTAAACGTTTTAGTGGCCGTTTGTCGTTCGGTCCGTCACCGACAAAAGTGGACTTTGACTTTCCCGCTACAAGTGGGACATCGCCGGCGTGACCAACCAATGGCAGCTCGGTGTCTCCGCGTGGAGGACATGGCTGACATGGCTGGCCAATGATCCCGTGGTCTATCAACTCGAAATAAATCAAAATAAAATGCCACGAGAGTCCATATCTCGTTGCCGTGCGGAATTAAAAACGAGATTGAGTTCAATTAACGTCCGGTATAGTAGAGGGGGGAGGACAGGTCGACAACGCCATAAAGCTACACACAAACATACAGAGGTGTTAATCGCTATCAAAAGGCACGTCGCCGCGATGTTTCCCCCCTCAAATGCTGTCTTACACCCGTCTAAATGTGAATAATGTCGAAAAGGCACGCTCAATCATGGAGTACTTTGTGGCAAACAAGAAAGCGAGAGATAAATGGAGAGAGAGATCTTAGGCAGGCCGCCACTCACCAAGTTGGAAAAGTTGCAGTTTCCTCAAACGCCTCACCTCTCCGCTCCGGCAGGCCCGCCTCGTGCGTGGCCTCGGTGACTGCCGTGCAAGCCAACGTGCGCCGGTGGGGACACACAAACACTCCTAAACTGTTGCTCCGTCGAGGCAAAGTGGCAAATAATGGAGGCCGGAGAGGGCCACGCCAAAGCAAGGCCAGCAAGGATCTTTCTCTCTCTCTTGCATCGATCGACCGTGCGCGCGTACACGCCGACGAGCCAAGAAGGCGCATGCACAATATCACCCCCCCTCCTCCTTCTGCTTACCCCATCCCCCGTCCTTCTCCTCCACCAATAGCGCGTGATCCTCTCTTAGCAAGCGTGAGGAAAGCGGGAGATTTTTTTCCTTCTTCCGCCTCACGATGTAAATAAACAACAAAACTACGAGAAGTTGTCCACAAAATGTTTCCCGAGAGTTATTCGTCGTCGCGTTTGTTATCTACCTGCTCGGACTCGGCGACGCACGTACACTAGCACGCACAACAAACGTTGGGAAGTGAGGCTGTGACGTCACACATTGGCGCCACGGCTCCCCCGTAGCCAATGAGCACGCTTCTTCTTCCTCACCCGAACTCAACTGAGGTCGTCAAAATGTTACACTCGAACGTTTTTTTTGTATACAACTGATAAAAATAATGGTGACATACCCAACAGATACAGGGTGCGGTTAAAAAATAAGCCTTCGCCAATGACGAGCGACTTTTCGCGATTTAAAAGAGGCGAAGGTGGTTCGCCATTGGTCGAGTGACTTGGGTGGGACAAAATGGCGGCTACTGTACACAGTACAGAATTACAAGTGTCATCATTCTAACATAACTAATTTTAAGGCATTAAAAAACAACTGTGATATCGCTTTAAAAAAAAGAATCAAGAATCAACAAATTTTTGCAATTTTCAAAATCAATATTTGTGGCCTTGTTATGATAAAATGGCAAAACATGACTAATTAAATCACATCTTCAAAAGCCTTAAAATTAATCAAATTTGGAAGCTAGCCTTAGATAACGCATAAAATGTTAAATAAAAAAGTAATGCAAGCTGAAGCTAAGATAGCTCAATGTAACTCATAAATCATTTTTTGTTGTATTTAACAGTTATATTGAGCGTGTGACCTTAGTGTTTACATCTTATGACAATTTGAGATAAAACAATCCTATGTATAACATAAAAAAATGTCAACATGTAATGAAATATATTTTTCACTTGTCAAATAATTTTCACTATTTTAAAATGGCTGATGATGCTTTAACACAATGTTTGTGGCTTTGTTGCAATCAAATGGCCGTACTGACTGAAGTTATCTAAAGTTGAAGCGGGAATGAAATTCCAATAAATTAAAATGAGTAATATTTGAAATCTGACCAATGTTTTCAGGGAAAAACACAAGCAATCAACACTGCTGACACATTTTTTTCAAGCATTAACTAATTTACAAGTTTTAAATGAATGATGACTATGCAAATCAATGTTAGTGTCCTTAGAAAAATGTTGGTGGTAGTGTGTAGGTCTACTAAAGGTTTTACAGCAAAAGTACAAAAATATTGACGTGAGAAGGTGGGTGAAAAAGTGGGCCAAAGGTAGGTCTCAAAGCTGATTTCAGGAAGTTTTATGTACAAACAGTGGTTTGGCGCATCTGCCAAAAAGAACTAAAATATGAAATTCAAATAATAAGAACAAAAATGGTTTGGAACAATTTTGTACGGACAATGTGGTGTTTCCTCTCAACTCCTGAACCGTGGAACTAACAAAGTCATTTTATCACTACGACATGCAGCCACTTTAATATTTATGAGGCAGATAAAATGAATGATTGTGTGATACCAAAACCCTGCAATAAACCTTCACAAGGGGCCTGAATGATTGTAATGTACCCTTTTTATTGAAACGGAAGGAGGATCAAGCTGTATAAATGCTGTCTTGACATTTGCGTTGAACTGAACTGCATTGCCAGTTGCATTTGACATTGCACAATCAATTTCCAACGTATAGTACACAATCAATATCGATGAATAAAATACATTTTTTTTAAATGTAAAAATTTAGATCCTTCAGGGTTTTTTATTGACAGTCTGCTGAAGGACAAAGTCTAGAAATGAGGCAACCCTTTACGAAAGTTCTTGACAGAGATTAAGCTATTTTCAAACCCAATCACGTACTCGTATGAATATGTAGGACAAGGATATAAAGCACTTGAGTTCCTCCCAGAAGTCAAAATCCATGGGGTTAAAAGTCGGATACATAGTCCAGCGAAGTTGGAACAACACCATCGCCACCAGGATTCAAATGTGGTGAAGTTGATGTTTTAGTTGTTTATTGTTTTGTAGCCTTTGATTTAGTTTTTAATGAGCAGGATTACAGTATGCTAACACTCAATAAATTTTGATGAAGCCACATTTCATCTGTTTGTATTTATAGATTACATTTTAATAGAGGAATTTATATTCACTTTTCACAATTTGGGTCAGTGTGGAGCTTAACGACTGTCCCGGAATGCAAACATTGGGTTGGCAGTTTTTTCATGACAGTTTCAATGACACAAGAGCAAAGACACTACTTTTTGCAGAAGTTCTTGATGGTGAACAACCTTTTACCTATCCCAAACACGTATGGACTAATGGACGTGTAGGATGTTGAAATAAAGAACTCCAGTTCTGCCCAAAGTGGAAAGTCAGTGGCATTGAAAGTCATTTGGAAAACCAAGTAGAGGGACCAGTCAACCTGAAACAACACCATTGCCGCCAGGATTGCAATGGTGCTCCGTCGGAGCCCTCGAACTTTACGCCTTCTCTCAATCTGGGTCGAGCCACTTACGCTGGCGACGGGATTCACCGTGGTCCTCGGTCTGAGCAACACGCCGACGATCAGGCAACTTGTAAGCGTGACGACAGCCAGAGGCAGCAGGTAGCACAGCAGGATGAAGGTGTACTTGTAAACGCGGTTAACCGTCGGACAGTGGTCGTTGCTGCAAAGAAAGAAGTCCGGCGGGCATCCCGTGTGGTTCCACGTATGGTTCCCCATGAGATTGCCTGCCGGGCCTTGCAAGTTCATGACAAAAATGGGGGCACTCAAGAGGATGGAGATACCAACGCAAAGCCGAATTGCCATCCAAGCGGCACGGATGTTATCCAAGTAGATAGGAAGGTGGGCCCTCTTGTCGCCATTTCTGAGCTTCTTGTAGCGGTAGATGCTGATGAGGACGGTGAAGAGGATGCTGCTGATTTCCCCCAACACCGTCAAGAATTTCAGCGAGCGGCACAGCCACCTGCTCGAGACGGCATAGGACCTCTGAACAATGACAATGTCATAGACGTTGACGATGACAATCTCCTCCAGGTTGGCCGAGGCCAGTCCCAGAAGAAACAACTCAAACGTCTTGACTGAGGAGACCCTGGTCTGAATGATGGAGAAAATGAGAAAGACATTGCCCACAAGGCCCGCGCAAGAAATGAAGACTCTAAAAGCCAGGAGGTGGAAAGAAAATTCGAGCATCATTGAAGTTAAGCGAGATCGTTGTGCGGTTTTGAAAGAATCCACCTCTATCTATCCGAAAACAAACACTGTTGTTATGGAGTCCTCAGAGATGCCCGGAGCTTGCCGATTGGCGGACTGGCTGTGCTCATTATAAAAACGGCAAAACAAAAAGCACGCTGGAAACATTTGAAGGCTGGGCGTCATTAAATGTTCACCTCTGAGCTTTTCAAAAGCGTCACCCAGAGACGAGAGCTCCATTCGGGTTCGATTTAGGGCGGTGACATGTTGTTTGGATGTTTTTTTTTTTTTCTGGCTGACATCTACAAATGCATATTTACAACAACAGTTTGCCGCTCAGTTTTGTAATCAATCCTTTCATGTATTTGTTTTGTGCTGTCACCAGTCAGTAGCTGCAACCTGATGATTAAACACACAACAACACACATCAAAAGCTCTTTATGTCCACGGGAAGGCTGTATGTAGTTTATCAGCCTTTATGCTTTATGCCAGATGAAACCATTCATTCATTCATTCATACCAATCATTGCACTGCAATATACAATACAGGGCATCCTTGGTTTACAAAGGTTGGGATTAGAAATAGCGCGCAATTAATTGGTTTTCACAGTGGCACAAAAATATGTGGTCACATGGCGCAAGAAGCCATACTCACTTAGCGCCAAAGTTCTTATTTTTCGCTGGATTGTTTTATATTCATGACCTAGTCGTTTTTTTCATGCAAGCATTTACTGTAGATTTGATTTTACTACATTAGTTTAAATCAGGGGTGGGCAACTGGCGGCCCGCATACACTCTGAGAGGCCCTTTGATAAATTTTAATTTTATCTTTAATTAAAAATTTGTTTGAGGTGATTATAAACATCATGTTTCATCTTTTTTCCAATATATGTTTTAAATTTTTTGTTTAGTTTTTTTGTCGAAAATATGTATTGGAAAATATGTATTGGAGGTTTACCGCATTTTTGGTTGATTTTTTTTCGGTTTACCAAGAATTTTTTTATTTTTGTGTGGATTTTCACTATTTGTGGGCCAGCCCGGTTCCTATCCCCCACAAAAAGCAAATTTCCACTGTATAGTTTTAAGTTGTAATATCATCATTAACCACAAGATGGCAGTCAAGGCTTAGTTGTGCTTGCACCAAGTCTCATACTACCCTATACTATAGTGTAATTAGGCCTAATATGTTTTTTTTGTAGATTGGAATTTGGACATTTGGCTTTTGCTTAGGTTTTGAGGCATTGTTTTGTTTTGCAACACTATTTAAAAAGTTATGCGAGACTATTTCATTGTTATACGTATTTTGGTGACACAATGCAAAAGAAGGCACATTTAAAGGCCTGTAAAGATAACAGAAGGTTTAGCTAGACAGATTTTTTATGTTCTTATAGTATTTTTTTTTAACGCTTGTAAGAGTACGGCAGCAGATTATATCTGTGCTTTTCTGGGGAGGGGTGTTTTTTTTAAATCCAAACAAATTAGAGGAGGAACAAATTGTGTTGGACCTTAGTGGTGAATCATGTGAAATCTGAATGATGAGCCAAACAGTGGAGAAGCCATAATGGGACACAGGGGTCTTGTGATGTTGACCGAGGACTAGTTCATGTTTCATCTTGTCTCCTTTTCCTCTGCTACCACATCATCTATTCGTTAGCACAACTGAACTCCCTGCATCCTGAATCAGCTTAATGGGGAATCCCACTGTGTGCATGCGTGTGTGCGTGTGAGTGTGAGAGAGAGTGTGATTAAGGATAAGCCATAGACTGGCAGTAAATGGGTAAAAGGTTGGCGATGGGTATTTTTGCCATTCAATCAATCAAGAACCTGGAGAAATAAAATTAGTGAATGTAAGCTTTTTTTTTCTTTCTTCTTATTTTTATGGTTCTCGGCCTATAGTATATACAGTTTTTTTTACCTCAGGAAAAAAAGGTGGAAAGTTACTCACGCTGCAGACGGATGACGAATAATGGACGCTCAATTTGTCGTAAAATGACCAGCTCTGGCTATAACCTTTTAAGCAACAGACTGAACACAAATGGTGCAACAACACATGTAGAGAGAAATATACTAGCACTCAGTCATGTGTTCTTTATCCCCTGATAAGATGAGAGGAGTTGGGACATCTCAATGAACAGTATGTGTGTGTCTGTCTGTCTGTCTGTCTGTTTTACACTACTGTCAGGTGGCCAAGGCAGTCACAAGTTATGACAATTTTTGTTGTTATTTTTTGGAGGGGCTGGAACGGATTAATAACATTTCCATTCATTTCAATAGGGAAAGATGATTGATGAGATACGTGTGTTTTGAGTTAGGAGCATGGCCACGGAATGTATTAAACACAACACACACACACACACACACCTTATTTCACCCCAATTTAACACAAATAAAAGGCGAGTAAGGGACCGGAGGCTTAATTTAACGCAATAGGCACTCAGGTGGCCAAAGTACAGTACACAGGTGCTCGTGTCCAGTGACGTCACAGTGGGCCCCTCCTGCAAAGTTACCAGGGTGGGTCGCACATACGTGTACTACGCGTGCGTGCGCGACGTGCGCCTGCCCCACGGTATATAGTGACGCGTGGATACCCCTTTAAAAGGCTCACCATGCTGCCATCACATGCTCCGACAGCGCGCGCGAGTAGGATGTAGACGTCCCTTCTTCACCTCCGCTTCTTTTTTAAACATTAGCAGCCTGAAGACTTTTCCATTCGGATTCCGGTCGAGCCTCGTTTGTTTCGCTGATTGCCGCCTGGGCTGTTGTTCTGCACGCTGACCGGAGGCGGCTGCGCCAAGCGAGAATCTCCGTGCACTCGGCTCCGTGTAGCGGCTACAAGCAAGTCGAGCTGGCCGAGCAGGGCTCGCGGTTCCGGGGAGGTGGAAGTGGTGGAGGCGCTAGTGACCGGAGCTCCGAGCCGTTTTTAAAACGGAGTTGGAACGATCGGTCGAAAGATCGAGAGAGCGAGGGATCGCGAAGAGGGCTCGTTGGATCGGACTATTGGGAAGCGGTGCCCCCGGCCGACTGGACCCCCGCACCAGTGAGCTTGAAACGGCTGCGAGGCTCAACTCCATCGCGGTAAGTCCTCCGGTATTATCCCCTCTCGTCGAGGGCCTCTGAACAAAGTCATGTCTCGAGGTCGTTTTCAGACGCATAATCCTGTTATATTATTCATAATATGAATTACAAGTCGTGGTGGGGAAGGAGATTCCCAGGGAGTGGTAGTCTAGGACTTGTTTGTTATCCCAGTGCACCCCCACCAGCACCAGCAGCAGCAGCAGCAGCAGCAGCAGCTTGACACACACATTTTCCTCCACCGGTAAAGTGCAAAGCAAACAATGTAGTAATAGAGCGAAATGAGGCTAATTAGTCCGTGCAATCCCATAAAACGCTGTCGGAAATGCAGCGGGAGTCTATAGTAGAGTATAGCCCACAGGAATAATTATTGGATTATTGTACCTTTCACTTGGCCAAAAAAGGTACCGTTGTGCTGTAAAAGTCAAGTGTCAAGGGTATAGAAATGGACAAAACAGTGCAATCCTGCCAAACAGAATTTATGGCACTCACACCTCATTATTGAATTCACCATATGCAAAAAGGTACGTTAAGTGTCAAAAACACAAAAAAACCTTGTAAATGTACAAAAAAAATTGGACATCGGAACCCAGCTGAATAAGCGTTCATGTCATTTGACTTTTTACAGGACCAAAAATGATCCAGGTGCTGTGGTGGTGGTGGGGGGGTTCATGTGTTTGGAGGGGGTGGATGGTCACATTGGAAATCTCTCTCTAGAAATCCATTTATGCTGTTTGAGCTACATGATTGGATTTATTGTGCCTTTTTGCAGGACCAAAAATGTACTGGTATGCTGTAAAACTGAATTGTAAACACTACAAAACGGAAGCAATATTGGAACCCAGCAGTATTCGAGTCAAGCTTGAAGATACAATAGGACTAATTATTAGACTTCTCGCACCCTTCCAGAAGCAAAAAATGAACTAAGCTGTTAAAGTCAAGTGTCAATGGTAGAAAAATGGAAAAACATTTGAACCGAGACAAATAAGATCATAGTAATTTGAGCTATAATGGGACTTACTATTTGAACTTGTATCCTTTCCAGGACCAAAAAAGGAAAACGTATGTTGTAAGCTGTAAAACCTGAGTGTCAACAAAGGGTACAAAAGCAGGGGAAAAAAACATCAGAACCATGTAGTAAATGTACAAAAAAATGTATATGCATGCTGTAAAACTCAAGTATCAAGTGTTGGAAACAGAAAAACATTGGAACTTTCCAGTGTAGGAGTTAAGTCCCTGTAAACTTTACCTTTAATATTTCGTTTATGGAATATGAATGAAGCAGCAAAATCCACCTGTTTTTATCCACCTCAGGGTGTAGCCATTTTGCCACTTGCTGTTGGTTGAAAAGGACATCGCAGGTGCTCAGGGCTCAGGTAATGCTCAATCACGGCTCAGCTTGCAAATGTCAAATGACCAAACGCAGAAAACAGGTGAGCTGTGATTGGTCGTTCAGTAATGACGTTCCTGAATGGACTCCTTACCGGCAGTGACTTAACGTCATATGACGCTTTATTTCCATGATGTCCGGAGCCTTTTTTTTTTTTTTTTTTTTTTTAACTTTTGGGCTGCATTTTGCTCCCAGCGTGTGACTAATTGGGGGCCGGGGGCTTGGTGGGAACATAAACACAACGTACACTCGCATTAAAGTGCAACAGTACAGTCACAGGTAGACGGGTGCTATGACAACATGCAACAAACAGTATGAGACCCCCGTTGAGTATTTTTAATGTTCTGATATGTATAGAGCCTGTGTACGTGCGTATGAGTTTAATTATAGACTAAATGAATTGCCATGATCCCTACCCCATAAACGCTCAGTGTTGACAATTAGGTCATGAGTGCAATGAGCTCACAAGGGGGATGATGGCATCATGACATCACTGATAAATCAGATGGTGAGTGCATACAGTGCTCTAGGTGTTTTTTATGGTGGGGGGATGACATGATTCACTTGCCTCTATTTACAAGGTGATGATAGAAAATCTCTCCTATAAATGTAAAACCTACATACGGATTTTTTTTATGCATACAGATCCCCTTTTAAGCTCATAATTAAATATGAGATGATCGTAAATTCAGCCCACAGAGCATTCACATCATCAAGCGTCCTGTAATATTTCTAGCTGTAATTTAGTCGTTTTCATTCAAATTTCTCGATTCATTTATTTCATCAAATACTTAATCAGTGTATTGTAAACAACAAAAAAATAGTCAAATGTTTTTACATGTACAGTGGTGTCTAGTGGGTTTCATTCATTCCTTGTCAAAACACTCTGAAATTCTCTTTCCCTACCGAAATGGATGAAAATGCAATTATTCTATTCCAGCCCCACCCCAAAAAACAACAAAATTTGCTTTCCAAGAAAAATTATACACTCGCCTGACTTGACCCGAGTTTGAAGGAGATACCGCCCAGGTGGGTGAAGAAATTATATATCTAGTTTTTACATTACCAACTTGCCAAAGTGAGTCTTTGGGCCCAACCCCACCCCACCTCCCCTCTACTAAAGAGTCATAAATGTCACATGCCAGCATTTTAATTGGTGGCACCTGCTATATTAAGCTTAATAAGCAATACTTATAATTGAGCCAGAGCAATTATCAGTGGACCTCTGCCAGTGTAGAACACTAATGAGTTGGTGAACGAGTGAGTGATGGGCTGGCCATTAACAGACGCCGTTGTACTCAGTCTTCATTATATCAAAATACAGTGGACCTCCACCATTTGCAGCAGATAGGGACCAGGCCTCTGTACTGTAAAATAATCTTTAATTTAATCCATTTGAGACAGATGATATGTACTGCAGTACCGGTGGGCGCTGCTGTTTTGGTTAGCAACAGGCTCCACAGTTAGAAACGTCTATGACATTAGATGATTTTGTCATTTATTTCTCTTAAATGGATGACTGGCACCCAAGAACTCATTTGTGTTGTATTAGCAGGATGATCGCTATTCAAGAAATTGTATCATATCCGTTTTGTTTTTTATTTTTATGTTTGAATTTTTAATTTTAGTTTCCTTGCAAAGATGGAATGTTTTTGGCAGCCTCGTAGCTGCCGACCATGTGATTAGTCTGTAGCCAAAACAAGAGAACACCCACAGAAACATCTTGGAACTGAGCTCATCTTCTGGTCTCACTTGGGTTATCCTTTTCACTTTATTACATTTGCCTTAATTTTTCTGATCAATGTTGCTGTAAAAGCAATATAACCCACTTTTTTACAGTAAATGTTAAATTGGTACTTAAAACATTGCTTGTAGAGCTTTGGCATGGTTGAGAAATGATGATGATGATGATGATGATGATGATGAGTGATTAGTCAGTATTGTAATAGTAGAAGTGATTGGGTCATCTTGTGGTAAAAAGAGCCAGTATTGATTATTGATTTTGTCACTGTACAAAACACTCCATTATTTGTTCCACTAGTCGTCACGTTTGGTCACACTGTCATAGGTGGCGCTATGACATTGTTTTGCCTTTTAGCACCCAGTCATACCAAGACCCCCCCAAAAAATACAAGTTGGTTTCATTTCAGATTCAGTTTACTTTTTGGGAATTCCAATATCAATATTTTGATGTCAAACCATTTTTAGTGTGGCTACGATGGCAATGCGAGCCACCTCCCATTTTAATATAGCTGCTGATTCACCACGCATTTGGTCTCAATTTGAATTAAGTTTGCATTGTTGAAATTCCACCACATCACATTATTTATCCAAGCATGCTTTGTGTGGTTACAAACGCAAAAAATAAAAAAAATATATCCAGATTCACTTTTGCCTGTCAATTGGGGAGAGCCACACATTGGTGTCGGATTCAGTTATCTTTGGAAATTACAAATTCCAATTAAAATTGTCATTCATATACAACCATGTTTTGTGCAGTTAGAACCTGACAATGTTTTGTTTTGAACAAACCTGCTAAATTTGGACAGTTATTATAATTGGCAGGAATACAAAAAAAAAACCAGTCTCAATTTGGATTGAGTTCGCGTTGTGTAAATGATTAATTACCTAAGCATGTTTTGTATGCTTCCAACTTGCTCAAAAGAGTCATTTTTAAATAAACCTGCTATCTTTTGCCAGATTATTGGGAGGTAAAGCCATTAAATTGGTAAGATTGTGTTGGCTTTTTGAAAATCCCCCGTAAACATATTTATCTCAGAATATTTGTATAGCGACGACAATAACAACAATGCTTTTTAAAATAGACCTGATAAATTTTGCTGGCTATTTTTGCTTGTTAAAGTGAAAAGCTACAAAACTGGCGTTACACTGTCACAACATTAATATTTAACAATGTTTTCTATGGTTATGACAACAACAACAATCTTTTGAATAAACATACTATATTTTGCCCGTTAATTTGGGGGAAAACAAACCGGTGTCAATTAGGATAGTTTTCTTCAACACCCAACCAGGAAGAAAAACACTCGAGCAGACAGTCGTCCACGCGCACGCGTTCACAGCGCCACCGAGCACCTCCACACTTCAACAGCTCTCTCAGTTCGGGGGGCCGTGCCATCATCGCACCAGTCCGGCTCCCTCGCGTCGCTCCCCGGCGCACGCTCTCTCAACGTCGCACCCCCCCCCCCCCCCCCGCCTCCACCCTTCCCTCCCCTCCGGCGAGCAGCAGGAAGTGCGGCGGTAAGTTGTCGCCTCGATCGCGGTCGTCGCCAACTTGTTCCGATCGGACGGTGAGAAAACAGAAGAGAATTTGTTGAAAATGCCTTTTTTTTAATTTACCGAGGGGGTAAGGGGGGGGGGGGGCAGCGAGGGAATCTGCCGGAGCTGTCGGCTCGGTGGGCGAAGCGCTCGATCGTGTCCGCCGCCGTGTCGTTAATGAGAAATCCGGTTTGAAAATATGATCGGATCGGGAAGGAGGGAGGGGGTGTCTTTAATTTTGCTTCTGTCCGCGTAGCGAAACACACACGCACATACACTCCTCTAACCTCACCTCCCTCCCCCAGCCCATATTTAGAGCCTATTCACATGGGCAAGCTACGTCAGGCTTTACTGTATCCCATCCTTCCGTCACATACATGCATGCACGTATGGCTGTGTGAATGCATTTAAAGTAAATATGGATTGCCTGTGGTGCATTCAAGTGTGTTTGTGTGTGGGGTGGTGTGGGGGTGGGGGGGGCAAAACTTGGAATTCTTTCCAAGCTTTTTTTCTCTCTCTCTCAGAACCTCGAACACGCCAAACGCTGGCTGGCTGTCTATCTGTCTTTCTAGCTATCCGTTTGTGTCATTGGATGACATACAGCACTGCCTTCAGTGTTACTCCTAAGTGTAGTGTGAGAACATGCATGCTCCTACAATATGCATCCAGACAGAGAAAAAACTGAAAATAATGTAGTATACGGTCGAGTAAATAATTAAAATATATTTGAATAGAAATTGTGCAGCAACACAGACAGAAACAAGCATATATTGTCCATTCCCTGCAAAAAAGACTAATATTACTGCAGTTTACTGAGTCACTTACTGGAGCTGAATAAAATGTTCTTCCATTCAAATAGGCCCAGTAGAGGTGTACGTCTCATAATAATGAAAACAGTGTGATGTGATGTAAATTATTAAAAAAAAAAAAAGGAAGATTTGTGAGTCATTCTTGAAAACTCATTCCACCTCACACTTGAAAACAGCTCAAACAAAAAAGCTCCCCGTGCACATGACCTGCAGAGCTGTTTCAAATCATTTTCTTGCCTAAGTTGGCAAAGCAAGGTTCCAAATATTGAGCTGTCAGTTTGCTGCAGTAACAATGCACATTGTTGAATTAATATAAAACAATACTGATAGTGTCAATCAAAGAGTGAGATTTATTATAGTTTGTGGTGGCTGAATTCTTGTGTTGTACTGGATGCTGTAAGATTGTCCAGGTGTACCTAATGGTTTTCTTGAATTAAATTGTAGTACGGCTAACAATGAATCAAATTCAAAATGAAATCACAATATTTAGCAGGATTTTTTTAAGTTGTCGTAGTGAACGCTTAAAAGACTGCAAGTCAAAGTGCTTAGAAATTTAACAACTCTAATTAAATGGATCAATAAACTATATGTATTAATTCATGATTCATTTGCCTTTATTTTAGTGAACAGTAAGCCTTACCTACAAGAGCGAAACATTCATGTATAATAAATCTGATATTGTTTGTTGTGATACAGACATATAGACATAATTGCTTGTGTTTGCTATTTTTCAAAATCATTCAGCCCTAGTTTAGAGTGCATGCTTTGTCAATCCATTTAGAAATCATGTAAAAAGAAAACATATCAATTCCAGAGTCAAATAGTCACCATCAAGACCAAAACTAACTTTTTAGTGTTATTACTACAAAGCATCTTCCCTCCTGGGTTGTCATTAACTCTGGTGTCCGTTCCCTCATCTATTTGTGGAATCACATCTACACGTGGGTTTCCTTTCTTTCACGCTGTCACCACCGCGACTGTCAGCTGTGTCTTGTGCTGCTAATGCCGCCTGACGCAGCTCGGTAGGCCTCGATTAGCTGGCCTCCGCTGTCTCAAGTAAGGAGGTTGAAAGGGAGATCATTAAAATACACATTTTCTTAAAGACCCTGTAAAGTGAGTTCAGAGATTTGTTTGTAAATGTATCCTCATGAGGATGAGCGCTATAGAAAATGGATAGATGGCAAAGAGGCACGTCCCAATACTTTTGTCTCGATGCGGCACTGTGACTCAATTTAATATGTAAGGATGCTATTCTTTAATGATGTTCCCGATCATCTTAGTGAGTCATTTCCTCAAGCTTGTGGCGCAGAACCTCATTGTCTTTTTCGCACGCTCGGGTTTTGACGTTGATTCATTTCTGTTTTTGACACATAAAGAATGATGATGACTTTTGTTTGTTGACTGGATTTAATTTCAATAATTTGGTTTTGTGGTGGTGAGGTGAAACCACACTCACACATCATTATTAATCTCTAAGTGATGAGTCAGATGTGTTTCAAATCAATCAGAGGCTCTTGTCAGCCCTCACTTATTTGGATGCTGTGCATTTAAATCAGGAACGAGAAAAGTGCGTAAGGATAATGTTAACGGTCACGACTCGATGCCACGATTAACATCAGTCCTGTTCCGAAGCGCCGCTTTGGCCCATTGCCTCACCCATTTAACATCTGCTGTATCACTCAACTTGGGCAGTGGGAATTGGCCAACGCTAATGCCATGATACATATTAGCATGTTAGTAATTATGTTCTTATTGAGAAGAAGGTGGTTATTTGTAAAGTCTGTTCAGCACCTCAAGGCCGTGGGGGATTTTATTTTTTTATCCCCATTGGTATCTGCCTATTTCAACTTCCATAGAAATACAATTCTTTACAGATAACTTCAAAATATGTGTTTACTCTCAAACTCTTTTCTTATATGGAGCTGTACAAGTGAGGTCACACGACCTCTGCAAAGTAGTAGTGACATGGGCCGATATTAGATTCTGACAATATGATAACTGTGAGCAAAAATACAGTACAGTGGTATCACTGTATTAAAATTACAGCTATAAAATGACCTTCTTTGAAATATTTGTGTAAATATATTTTTTTTCCCCATTGAACAATCTATTTAATAAAAAAAAATATAGACACCATTTGGTACAGAAGAAACATGTACCATGTTAAGTTGCAATAAATAAATGTTAATATTCTTCTTTGTAAGACATAGTGTCTGCGTGTCTTTATTTATTCATTTATTTTTTAGGACAATGCACATTAATGAACGGGGCAAAAAAAGGCATCCGTGGTTGCGCAGTTGTGTCAAAGGTTTCCAACGTGGATAAATCACTGCTTTTGAAACGTATACATGGCGAGTGGCGACCATTTCTTTGGCACTGTTCAAAACAATTCAATCTATGATTGCCTTCCACCGGGTTGCTTTCTTGTCATACACAAAAGAATTTGAAAACGATTAGTTTTGGCCCGTTTAGCGTCTTGTGTGTCCGCCGCTCTACATAGAGCATAAATGAGCCAGAAGAAGAATGCCATTCTCCTCAGTTTTGACCACTTCCCTGTCATGCTGTCTCTTCCAGGCTGCCTCCAGAAGCATGTGATGACCCACACCAGGCAGAAAGGTTCCCGCTGGGACCGCCATCCTCTGCGGCCACACGGCGCCACCATGGGCGGGGACCACGCTGAGCGCGCCCTCCGCTTCGGCCGGACGAAGAAGATTGGCGAGGCCATCCGGCGAGAGAAAAATGACAAGGCGATGAAAGACAAGAGGGCGAATAAAGCGGAGGAAAAGAAGTGGGACAGGAAATTGTATCCTCTGCGAGGCAGGCTTGGAGAGGGCCTTAGCTGCCATGTCCTCCTCACACGGTTGGAGGAAGGCATCAGAAAGAAAGCTGAAGAGAGATCTCTCAAAGCCAAGTCCAGAAAAGGAAAGCTCGGCGAGGCCAAGTTGGCATCAAAAGTCAAATCAATGCTTCTAAGCGCTCACGTCTCGCAACCCCGCAAGCGACGCATGGCCTCGCTCAACGCTGAGGCCGTCAACACTCTGCTCCTGGAAAGAGCCACCGACCTCCAACTGGCCGCCAAGTTGGCCAAAAGACACCAGGAGGAACCCGTCAACGGAGCCGGTTCCCCGGATGAAGAGGCACCTCCAAAAGCCACTGGAGGGGCTGTCTCTAAACCCTCTTTGTCCCACAAATTTGGCCAAAACTCCAAGAAGGTCAAAAAAGCCAGACCCGCCAGAGTAGACGATAACCGGGCCTTAAGTTTGCAAATCCTGGATGTGCCGACACCGAGGCGACTGGCCGGCCTCAATGCTGCCGCACTATTGAAGTTGACCAGCTCGTCTGCTGTGTCCAAACAGCGAGTTAAAACTGTATCCACCGCTACTACAATGTCAGACTGCAAGACTCCTGCCCAGATCCAGTCTCAAAAACAGCCCGCCAGAGTTAAACACAAAGAGCGGTCTCAAAAGCAGAAAGAGGCTCCCGTGAAGGGCTCTCCCATGCACTGTTGCTGCGCAGCCTGCAAGGAGAAGGCCGACTTTGAGCCCAAAGTGGAGTGGGAGTCTGGCACCCACGCCCTGGCCAAGCCAGGCTACCAGTCCCGCAGCATGTTAGGCTACTCCCTCAAAAACGTGAAGGAAGAACAGCTGGAAACTGAGCTGAGCCCCTGCTACTGCTGCCCCCCTGAGGGCTCCGTGGAGTACTGCCACCGCCTGGCCTTCTTCCTGGGCCACCCTGAGTCGGGCGACCGAGACTCCATGGGCTCGGGCGGCTCGCCCGTCAAACGCGAGTGCCTGGTGACCGCGCCGTCCCTCACGCACTCCCACCCGGCCCTCGCCCTCAGCCCCCACCCCTGCCTATGTTACTACGTCCACATCGCCCCACACCCGCCGCCGCCGCCTCACACGGCGACGTCGGCCACGCTCGCCCCGCGGCCTCTGAACTTTGCGCCACCTGCCTTGTGCCCCAACCGGATGATGGGTTCCAAGCCGCTGTCCGGCCCCCGCGTCACCCACACCTCAGGCATGCCTCACCCGACCTGCTGCAACTCTGTGGCGTCGCCATGTTACGGCAACGCCTGCGGGATGGGCAGCTACACCTGCAGGGCCATGCCCCCCGTCACCAGCAGGGGGTGCTCTTTCAACGCAGGGTGTACCGGATGCTCGCATGGCATCAAAACAGGTTTGTCGGAACCAAACTTAAGCCGCAGAGCTGATTCATCCAATGCTATGCTAGTTATTAATTTGTTGCAGACAAGGTGTTTTTAATCATCTGATCTCCCGCAGTCTACAAACTGTAGCTTATGGCTCAGATTTAGATCTCCCCTGATAAATTTTACCACAAATATATGTTGTCAGAAACTACACGAGAACCACAGCATTTGGTCATTTCAAGGACTCCATTGTCAATTAGCCCCCGACCTTGGCATTGCCTCAGCTAGCTCCAACCCCTTAAAGCGGAAGTCAACCCAAACATATTTTTTTCAAGAATTTGTTCCCAGCAGGCCCACTAGTTGAAACACGGCATTCTGATTAATTTTGCGTTTGTGGAATATAAGATAAGCAGCAAAATGCACTTGTTTTTAGCCATCTCTGGGGGCGGCCATTTTGTCTTCTGTCGACTGAAAATGACATCACAACTGCTCACAATGACCAATCACAGCTGTCCTGTTTTCTGAATCTGAGCTGTGATTGGTCGTTGTGAGCAGTTGTGATGTCATTTTCAGGCGACAGAAGACAAAATGGCCGCCCCCGGAGATGGCTGAAAACGAGTGGATTAACACTTATTCCACAAACGCAATATGTATTAGAATGCCCTGTTTCAACTAGTGGGCTTGCATAGAATATTTTCTTGAAAAAACATTGTTGCGTTGACTTCCGCTTTAAAACTTGAAAGCCCCAAAGCGCATTTATCCTGACAAACCTTGGTTCTAATTTGGTGTCACAATAATGATATTTCAAATACTATCAACGCAGTCAACTGCACATTCAAAGCGACAATCCCGAGGGTGTAAGTTTTACGATCAAGTTACACACAACAAGGCTACAGAATGGCCTTGTGCGAGCCAACTCCCATGAGAGAGATTCTATAATAATGTAAATATGTTAAGACAAGAATAATGCGTAATATGTCTCATTTTTCAGCCATCAGTTTAATAGTGGTTTTCAAATGTGTGACACTGCCATCTTCCCTGTTTTCCAGAGACTTACTCCTCCCCTCAAGATGACCACAACCCCTCCATTCTGGTGCCGCCATCCTTGCCTCTCTCCAACTGCCCTTTATCCAGCACGCCCACTTCCACCCAGACTACTAACCCCCACCTGCTCACCCCACTGTCGGGCCGAGAGCAGCATCATCTGCCACCCCGGGCCCGGCTAAAAGCGGCTGTCAACCATCCGTCCGGCGCCTCCCACGGAGACCAAAGTGCCGGACCTCAGCCCCCGCAACAAAAGCGAATCTGCCGCAGACGTGCCACCAACGGATGGCGGCCGGTGGGGGTCCCCTCGGAGAAGGAGGTTTTCATTGCGGTGAGATAAAACAAAACAAAGAGGTAATATTCTCTTGGGGGCAATAGAGGAACGACAATTTCTATTTTTGTGATGCCAGGGGGAGGACGAGACGGCGCTCAGGCAGTGTTATGAGGGCGTGGAGAGGGACGGCGAGGTGATCCGCGTCCGAGACACGGTGCTCCTGCGCTCGGGCCCCAGGAAGAAGTCCCTGCCTTACGTGGCCAAGATATCAGCCCTGTGGGAGGATCCCAAAACCGGTACGCAGTGGTCCAAGATGGATGGATGGATGGATGGAGTGTCAAGATTGCTGACATATGTCGTGTGTATGTGCGTTATTGTTGGTCGCCTTAGGGGAGCTGATGATGAGTCTTTTCTGGTACTACCGACCAGAGCACACACAAGGAGGCCGAGACCCCAGCGCACACTGCGAGGTGAGATTACTACTTCTTCTACTATAACAGCAGCAACATCACTGGGCCACAATTTTTGGTACACTATGGTAGTGATTGTTAAAGTCACGCAGGAGAATTACTTTTTAATGTCTTTTAGACACAGCGACTATGTTCACACCTGAATGTCATTGGATCTTTGTTGGTTTTGTTACTCCTTGGGAATCTGCGATCTACATAAATTTGCCTTTTCTTTGGCCTTTTCTGTATTGTGATGCCACCACACAAGGTGACAGGGGACGTTATCATCAGTCCAGCCAAAGACAACTATTTAAGTCAACAAACATCCTCAAAACAAAACGGTGCAAAAAAAAAAAGGAATTAAAGCTATTTCTCCTTTCCAGAACGAGATATTTGCCTCTCGACATCAGGATGAGAACAGCGTAGCCTGCATTGAAGACAGATGCTACGTCCTCCCGCTAGCCCAGTACTGTAGGTGAGGGACAACAATGATATCCTGATGAGTCTCAATATGGACAAAAGTAGAATTTGAAGTCAAGCGAAAGTTTGGCGTAGACCCCCCAAATCTTAATTTACATCTGAAATCAAAACATGATGGATAATTGTATGCTTCTAATTTTGCGGCACTTGTTTGGTGTAAGCTTATCTTTGTCCCCAGTGCACAAAACAAGTACCATATGCACCAATTCGAATGAGGCTGTCCCGATACATTTGTGCACATATCGAACCTGAGAAGGTTATGATCACATGTGTTTGTTTTTGTGCATGTAGATATTGTGCCTTGATGAAGCGTCGTTCCGAAGGCGCCCTACCCAGCGGCGGCGTCAGCAGCGTGGTGCCCTGCTGCCCGGATTTTGCCCCGCCCTCCCACCGCTGTGTGCCCACAGATGTGGACCCCGAGCTGGTCTACCTCTGCCGACACGTCTACGACTTCCGCTACGGACGCATACTCAAGAACCTGCAGTAGAAAGGGAATCGGCGACATTGCGTGGTGGCATTCTGTGTGCCGACAATGTTGTCTTTCCTGTGACATTGTCATTTCTAGGCATAGGTCAGTATCAGATTCTGATGGTATGATATCCAAAATATCGCAAAATGGTGACTATAGTGCACTTATATAGCGCTTTAACTACACCGTCACAGTGCCCAAAGTGCTTCACAGAGGCTCACATTCACCCATTCACGCACATACTCATACACCATTGAATGGGAGCCCATGCAATGTGCCACAAGGCCCACTGGGAACAAATTAGAGTTCACTGTCTTGCCCATATTGGTATTGCAATACATTCTACAGCTGTAGAATGTATTATTTTGAAGCGTTTGGGTAAAAAAAAAACGTTTTTCCATTTAACACGCTTCATAGGTACATTAGTCAAAATGTTTTTTTTTCTAAAAGGAATCAAAATGTAGTCTGACAGTAAAAGTATTTATTCCTCAGCAAAAGAGTAGCTACTTTTCTGCTACTCTTCGCTTACTGACTTAACGTCAAAGTGGAAATGAACTGATGTTAGCCATGCTAGTTAGCTGCTTCGGTAGCGAAGCTGATGTACTTATTTCAACAATTTTAGACACGCTAACTCTTGTAGCCGGTTGTAAACGTTTATGTCAAGGTGGTGATATTTCAATATATCAACGGTACCGCGGATTTGTCAAAGAGTAATGGGTGGTGTAAATGTGATATCCTATTGGCAGTATTGCTTGTAGCCACTTTTCATGAGCAGATTTAGCATATCCTTCCTCTACCAAGCCGTGGTACCTCTACCGAGCTTTTTCGACTACTGGAAAAGTCGTTGGGATGCTCACACCAACATTGGGGGTGGGAGGAGTGATGTCACTTTGCAAAAAACAGCTCTTATAACGGATGTTTTAGTGGTTTTGAAAGACCTTGAAACTGGTGACCGGCCCATGCCTAGTCATGACAGATGTGAACATCCTGGCAACATTGGCGTTGCAGCGACTTTGCCATTGCAACTCTAATGTGCGGCGTCACCGTTTACGCTACAGCGACATTGCTAACATTGCTGATGTTGTTGCTACGACGTTGCAGATGTTGCCGTTGCGTTGACGTTCCTGATATAGGCGTTGTTGCAATGCGGAGTTGTGACATTGCCGACGTCGATTGCAACGTTGCATGTGATAGTGACTTAGGAATTGCGTGCAGTGGCGGCGTTGTCATTCCTGCAGAATTCCTGACTTTGTTGTTGCAGCGACAACATTGCCGTTGCGGTGATTTCGTGGTGTTGTGATACTAATGAATGAAACATTCTGCCACCAGGGGGCAAAATGTGATGCCAAGTCTAAGGCCCTGTAACTGTCAGGGGTTTAACAAAATAGTATTTTCAATTCGCAGCATTTAAGTGGCCCAAAAGTGCTGTTTTTTTTTGTTTTTTGTTTTTTTTTTACCACCATGGTCACCATGGCCCTGAAGGAATTATGGTGCGTGTGTGAAAAGGCGAAGCGAAGCACAGAGCCCTTTTGCCGGCTGAAGAGGTTACAGTCAAATCATTGTACAACGTCTCGGTCAGCTCGCTTGTATTTTCTGCTTCCATCAAATCAGATTTTTCTGCTTCCTCCCCCCTCCGCCATCCCCCTTTGCCTGCCAGGCATGCTGAACACCAGGCTGATCTGGGCGACTGTCTCTTACATGTCTCCCCTAAAGCACCTTAGCACCACGTTTGCTCCATTTGTAAGCCACTGGCTAAGGTTCCAACACTGAACCTCCACTGAAGGAGGAGATAATGGACAGTTGGCGTGTGTGTGAGTATGCAAGTGTTGTCAGTGTGGATAATGTGGGAATGTGTGAGTGATATGTGTGTGTGTTTTTTTTCTCTTTCCAGAGAGGCTTTCAGGCAATCAAACCAAACAAAAGCAGCTTTTTACAGGAAGCCAATTTCTCGGTGCCGCTCACTCTGACAGTTGTTTTTATCTTTTTTTTTTTCGGAATGTCGCTCAACACAATCTACAACATGTCAGACCAAAGTCCGTTTCTCTAGCTTCAACTACCATCTCCTGGGTTTCTTTTTTTCTTTTTTTTTTTTTAAAGGGTACAACAGTGAAAGAGCTTAGGTCTACCACACACTGAGTGATGCGATGGAACTCCACTCAACATTTGCACAGTGTGCAGATTTAGCAAGTGGCCCCAACTCGGCCACTTTTTGGCCAAAATTTGAATCGCAGTTGCACAATGTAGAGACATCGTAAAATATTATAGCCAATCAAAATGCACAGAAGCTTTCACACCGGTGAAAAAAAACAACAACAAGCGAGCGAGCCCACCATGATGCTGCTAAGCGCTAGAAATGCAGTATATTGGCTATAGTACACGTATTGTGTTTTACAATAATACATCTTCCTTGACTGGCACTCCATCTTTTTATGGATTAAAAAAAAAAAGTGATACGGAACAACATACTGTATGGTATGAGGCGCCTCAGAAGGTGAAACAGGCTCGCACAGTTCACATCACAAGGCGTCCTTCTGCTAAATTGCTCAATGTGCAGGGTTGAGTGGCCAACTGTCATTTTTTGCAATGGGCAGGTCTTTGTCGGATTCGCAAACATCACGCAGTGTCCGGCAGCACATAGTAATGCAGTGTTTCCCCACCTGTAGAGCCAAGGCACGACACACTACCAAACAGAAATTTCACAGAATGTATCCTGCAGGCTATATAGAGTGAAATGATGATGTCATCTCAATTTACTCACACGGCTTCATTTTTACTCATTTTATTCATTTTCATTTTTCAAAGTGATAACCCAGTGACAAATTCGATGATGGAAAAGGTCCAGCCAATGGTTCAATTGGTTTTGTCTGAACGCCCACTGTTTTTTAGCTTTAGCATCTGGTTAGAAAGCCTTGTTAAAATTGCACTAAATAATTCCTAAATATGTTATTGTGGTGGGGCAGGAAGAAAGAAGTCGTAAAGATGTCTGCTTTTGTCAATATAAACAAAAATATTATCCGTGACTTGACTTGTGAAGAGGTTGAGTAGAATTAGTGTTGCAGTGTTATACGACTGAAGCCATTCCTTATGAATATATATGTATACAACTATTTATGCATAAAAGAGAAAGCCATTGTTGTACGTTGGGGGGCCCCAATCAGAGCTTGATCATGTGTCGTATTGATCCCGATGAAGCCCTAATTAATTTGGAATATTTGAAGTTACTTTTCTTTGATAGCACAAGCAATATATTTTTAGATGACTTTTTTTATTTTCCCCTCTGGGGTGTAAAACAACTTAATTGTATTGAATTTGATTTACATTTTCTGTTAAATTAACATGTTAAATTGCCCTTATAAAAAAAAACTTTAAAAAAAAACCTAAATGTACATATTTAACCCAAGCACTGTTTGAATAGACACATAGTGTAGTATTTTTGCAAGATCTGTATTAATTATATATTTAAGGTAAGGCTATTTAAATGGATTCAACTGTATAAAGTACTTAAATGGTCAATTTAACTTATTAGGGGGCATGCTTTGTGAAATTGATGATCTGCTTTGATGGATGGAAATTTATTGAAATTGTTCTTTTAATTTGTATGGTAAAGTGAAAAAGTCCCCCCCACACACACACACATTTTCAATAATAGGCCTCCGCTTTAACAGATGCTCTGCCTCAATGAAGTCGGTGGGTATGTCAGCCATTAAAAAAAAAAAAACAAAAAAAAAAACAATCAGTATACTCATCGGCATGTTCTTATGGCCCTTTGGCAGGTGCAAGATTCCACAAATGTGTTTTGTTTTATTCGTTGAAAGTCCCTGTAAGGTGAAATTAAATGTCTGTAAATTTTACTACACCATTGAAAATCTTATGAACAAACCTGTCGAATTTGATTGACAAACTATACCAAGTACATAAAATATTGCTTCAAATTCATGAAAAAGCAAGCCATTCTCTCCACTGTCAAACAGTGTTGGCGTATCCGCTGAATGTGCTGAAACCACGCTCCGCAACTGTCAATCAAATACCACTTCTATAACCTGGAAATTCAGATGCCACTCCGTATAGTGTCTCATTCCTATACAGAATGTGTCAGACACAAATATACAATATATCCGGCTGTCAAGTCGGATTTAAAAAAAAAAAAAAAAAAAATCCCCCATCATCACTATTCTCCATTTCTCTGCGTAAAAGTGCGCACATTCACAGCTGACAACGAGGCGCTCTAAAGTGGTCACAGCAGCGGTTTATTTGAAGGGAAGATGTATTTTTTGGGGTGTAGGCAATAGGTATAACGTAGCTAGCTAGCTAACGGCATGTAGCAATTACGCCGTATAACCGCTGTTTGAATGAAGGCGCTCAAGTTCTTAGGAGAGCCGACTCATTCCGATTCTAAAGTGTGTCATGTGACGCCATTTTAGCGTCTCACCCAACAATTCAGGAAAGCTGAAATCCAGAATGAAGTACTATGTAGTTGTGAGTCTATGCATATGTTTTCAGCAATTATCTTTAAAAGTGAATTGTATTTGGAAACAACTCTCTGAATTCACTTTACAGGGTTTACGGTTGCTAATCTGTCGTGGTTTTACGCTCAAGTGGCAAACTTTCATGAATAAAACATTTAAAAACAAAACACACAATAACTCTGAAGAAAATTCTTAAATTTAATTAAATGTTTAAATTTAAACAAATATTCATCCATATGTCGATTCAATTGTTCTCCCTTAAAGTGTCGGAAGCCAAAAAGAAGTCTCATACCTCACCCCAGCCCACTCTCTCATTTCACAGCCGCCATCTTGTAACACTTGTGTGGCAAAGCAGCTGAGAGGATGAGAGATTAGACATGTTTTTTGTCATGTCACACAGGAAGTGTTGTGAGTCAGAACGAAAGCAGACAGCGGTCCGCACCGATGCTTCTCGTGGACGTATATTTTGATATATTTGAGAAAAGCCTTGAAGCGAACTGGGTATAAAAATGAACAAAAAAAATGTTTAGATATTTTTGCAGTAGAGACGTGTCTATCGGATATTATTGTCACTTTTTCTGTCGCACCCTGGAAGAGCTCTTGAATTAATGTAACATCCCTACTGATTTTAATGTTGCATTGAAAGAATATTTATACATTTTAATGAAGTTCTTTGTGAAATTTCTGTGTCTGAGTGTCCTTTCCAATATATAATTCTTTAAAAATTGGATCATATTTTTTCATTAATTTGACTGATCTGAGGACTTAATCAAGCCTCTACATGAAAACTGTTTTGAATTATGAAAAAACATGTCTCCATTACAGATAATTAATGTCTTAATGAAGGGACATATTATGGAAAATTGTCTGGAATGCCTGCCTCCCATCAAGTGTGAAATTAGGCAACCATGTAATTGTTTTTTTTATCTGCCTGTCTTTAAAATACAACACCAGGTTTGTAGGTCCATGACCTGATCAGTTACAGTGGCAGAAGATTTAGAGCCACTTTCAAGCAACAACTCTCCATTTTCACGTCTTCTCCCTGCTCCTGAACTTGCCCTCCCACTTACAATAGGAGCCTATCAGGTTATGACAAACACAATGGCAGCCAATCAGAGTCCACTTCAGGGTCTGACACTGACCATTGTTTTTTTACACCACCAACAACTCAAGCACAAGCCCCATGCATTAAGATGGATCTCATCATCATAGAGAAAGAAACAGTAAAGTTAGAGATTAAAAATTAGATTAATGTGATTAAAAACAAACGCTATAACTGACTGACTGTAGTTAATTAATCGCAATTAATACTGTAATTTGACACTTCTCCCTCTCTCTCTCTCTCTATCAATATATATATATATAGATAGATTAAACGAGGCTAGTTTGAAAAAAAATGAAAGAATGAATTTTGTCAAATGTTTAATTCTGTTCGTTTATATATATATATATTATATATATATATATATATATATATACGAACAGGATTAAAGAATGAATTTTGTAAAATGTTTAATTCTGTTCGTATAGAATTAAACATTTTACAAAATTCATTCTTTCATTTTTTTTTAAACTAGCCTCGTTCGCGTAGGTGGATACGTATTGTAGCGTCATGGAGAGTAACAGTATATAATCTGAATCCTAACCTTTGTCACAGACATGTTGATAAAACATCTGGAAACAGTTTTGGGAAAATAATGCACAATGTCTCCCCGTGAGAGAGTTTTTAAGGTTCAGCAAAAACCTTATAGCATACAACTAAAATGGCCCCTGATCGGGAGAAAAGGCTCTCTATGGCTGTTGTAGGTTTTTTTTTTTTCCTCCCCATGTTCTCGATGGCGTTTGAGTGCAAAAGGGAAGCTCCTCTTTCCATGCATATGATCAAAACAGGAAATGTGCGATGTTCCTCGGTCGGTGAGATAAACGTGCAAACAGATCTCCACAGGAGGGCAGCAGAGAGACAAACGTGTGCTTGTATTAGTTGTGAAAGGGGGTCAGAACCGTAGCTGCCTGTGCAAGGTTTTGAGCTCGAGCTGCATCTGTTGAGGCAGGTGCGAGTAAACACCCTTGCTAGCAGCATGCCCACGCACACACACACAAACACAGGCACACACAAACGCACTCTCTAACAGACAGGCATGGACCCACTAAAGCAGTGTAGACAGAAACCATGACACAATCTTCTCTACTTTGTCCATTCAGCAAATGTTCATCCTGATGATGGCAATTAATCAAGCCCTGCTGCCTAATCTGCGCAGAGTATCATCCTTACGAAACACCGCATGGCAGCCTGACGTAAGCGCTTTGATAGCGTACTTGATGTCTGCAACTTTTGTATGTTGTCAGTGTACAACCAGTTAAATGTTAGTCATTGTCTTTCACTTGTTTTGTAAGTAAATAAGGACATTCAATTTAAAAGCCACACCCTGAAAACGCCCAGTGTCCAATCACAGTGCAGCCGAGAGAAAATGTCCAACGCACAGAATTAAACATTTTACAAAATTCATTCTTTCATTTTTTTTTTTTTTTAACTAGCATCGTTCGCATAGGTGGATAAGTATTGTAGCGTCACGGGGAGTAACAAGCAAAAATATATATTAGACTGCTGGGTACTGGGATAGGCTCCAGCACTCCCTGCGACCCTTGTGAGGATAAGCGGTATGGATAATGGATGGATTTGTCACACACACATTTTTAATTTATATAATTGGTCTACTTAAAAAAATGACTCATTTTGTTCAGATTTTTGCTATCTACTATCTGTGGTGCTAACTTGGCTAGCGGGTTAATATTTCCCTAGCTAGCGCAGATGGTGGAAGTGTGGTGTTGAAGATTTTTTCGGACATGACTTAAATTATTCCGTATTTGCAGATTATGCACATCTGCGTTATTTAGTCCATTGCAGTTGAATTGCTATCGGGAAAAAACAAATTACCAAAATGAGCCGGCTATACTAATGAGGCTGCTAAACTGAAATTTGATTCAAATCTTTGCCATCAGGATACTTATTAGCTACTGCTGTTGTTTTTTTTCAATTGTGTATTGCAATTAGCTACTGCTGTTGTTTTTTTCAATTGTGTATTGCAGGAAGTTTTTTATTTTTGTGTGGACCTTGTGAAAGTGTTTACTGCTACGTACTGTGTACGTGCACACACACACACACACACACACACACACACTCAAAGTCTACCCCCACTGGATTGTGTGTGGAGATGGTTTAGCAGGCTCTTAATCTGTCCTCTGAGTGACATCAGCCTCTCTGTGCCCTCGCTAGCCTGTGAAGCTGCAGGTGGGTGGCGGGTGAGGGGGAAATTAGGGGGAAGCGATCTGCTGTTCAGCGAAGGTGACCCACATCATGGCAGCGGGCATGGCAGAGGGGGACCTGGAGGAGCTGGTGGACCCCGGTTTGGGAATGGAAGAGGACCCTGGGGCGCTCCTCAAGAGGGGCTCGCTGAAGGAGCGCTTCCACAGCGACTCCCAACTGGCGCCTGATGCCGACTCCATGACAGGTAGATACAGCTTTTGAGTAAATGTGTGTGTTAAATGTGTTGTTGTTTCTTTCAAACTATCGGACTTTATATCTACAAAGGTGCCAATACAGTATATACACAAGTTTATTTCGATCAGTGACCATGCTTGAGTCAGAAAATTGCATATCATCTTTCCTCGCTGAAACGAAATGAAATGCAAGTTCATCTTTTCCAGCCCAAAGGATGGTGCTACACCCGGGTTAGGGGGAGTTCCAGCCCCATCAGAAATCTGTCTAGCCCCAGTTAAACCCCTCCAGCATTTTATTTGATATGTATGAATTATTTTCTTAGCCCCATTGTTCAAAAATGTAAAATGTACATGTATGCTTCCAATATCTTTACTTAAAGTTTTATTTTAAAACAGTACATTGTGCTGAATACAAGGTCTAAAATGACTATACAGTTTCTTGTTCCTTGCTAGGGACTCAGTCATATGCGAATTACAGAAAAATAAATCTGTTTTCAGAGATTAAAAACACTCTAGTAGTCTTTTAACACTGTTATTTGGACTAAAACATGACATCAAATTTTGAAAAGTTCCGGTTCTTTCTTTATTGTTCACTATATTACAGTTAACTACCCTGTCTGTAGCTTCCCAGATAGGCTTGTTCACATATGCCAAAAAGATAAACACCCTTTTCTGCCAGATGCAGAAGAACGTCTGCCTAGTCCAAAATGATTCCTGTTTTTATACTATCTTTGCCTAGCCCATTTAACGATGCGTGTTAACTGGATTCAACTAGCAAGTGTGCAAAATAAAGGGAAGGAGGCCATAGCAAGAGAGAAGGTCACAGCGTTTCAACGACCTAGATCAAGTCACTTATCTAATTATGTGTGCCAAAGAGGCCCAATATAAGAGTTTCGGGTTAGGGGGAGATCTCCCGTATTTGATATTTTGAAAAGTGTGTGACTTTTCAGATATGTTTATTGATATATTTCCATGAAAGGCATGCAAAGAGAATGTGGCCTTTGGTGTACATCTCAGATGGCGCTTCAGGCTGCTAATTCCCTTTTACAGGAGTGGGATTATGTGCTATTCTAATCCCAATCCCCATATGGGGAGTGTTTGTGTGTACGAGGACGATGTCACGGCCGGTTCCAGAGAGAAGACGAACAGGAAATCAGAAGCCGATTATGCACGCATTATTGATTACACCGTTGTCTCGATTTCCACGTTGAATTTGTTCCGTGATCAAGATCGCAACTCGTTTTTTTGCACATGAAATCCATTTTTCCCATTGAAATGCCATTAATCCCTTCCAGCATCCCCAAAAAACGCCACCATGTCTCAATTGTGGGCATGTCGCTGTCAATCCGCTATCTCCCACTCAAAGATGTTCCCAAAAGAAGAAGATAAGAAAGAGACCACATTTTCCCTGTTCAGTCTCCTTTTCTGTCAGTGACATGAGGCTTATGTGTGAGGCCAGTGGGGCGGGGTCAAAGAGGCTCAGTCTGGGGGATTATAATTGTACCCCTTCACACACACACCAATTTAGGATGATTTGGACCACGGCTGAGGTTTTAAGCCCAGAGCGAAGAGCTTTAAGCATCAGAGCATCTCGGTCGTGTTGCCAGTCGCCGTGGAAACCAGAGCAGCCTCAGCATCAGGAGGCCTGGATGCCACCAGGTGGGTCCGAGAATTGCGTCTGCGGAGGATGGACGGAGAGTCGTCCCATGTGAGTTGCTCCAGGGGAGGCGTGCGGAGGACAGAGAGAGTGTGCTCTCGCGAGGAGAAGAAGAGAAGGAAGACGGCCAAGGTGGCGGAGGAAGGCCCGACTGGCCCGCGGAGGTTCCATCGCGATTATTCATCGTCGGCATCCAGCGGCTCACATGGTACACGGCCACTTTTTTAGACTTTTGTTTAGTGTCCCGTGTGTCCAGCTGTGCTCTGACCTCGTTTGCTTTCGTCTGACTCTCGTGCGTGAGACGGGAAGGGGCTTAGTCTTAATGCTGATGAATGGAAAATTATGGATTTCATGAACATTTGCGCCATCTTGTTATTATCTATTTAACATGATTTATTCTGAATATAACTTATTTTTTGCCTTCTTTTTTTTCCTGCTAGTTTTTAAATGGATACTCTGGGACACAATTCCACAGTCATACAAAGAAAGTGTCCAGCGATATGAGAGATGGACCCATCTGTCGATCCATTTGACAAATCCGCAACCTTAATCATGAGACCTGATGTAAACAAGCCAGGGATTGTATGAAAGCATTGGCGAGATGTGTTACATAATGAGCGCTGACAACATGGCATGATCCGTTTGTGTCCACGCCCCTCCCCACCCAGATGGCCGCAGCTCGGTGGCTAGCAACCTTGACGTGGCCGACCGGCTCACCTACCTGGAGCAGAGGATGCAGATGCAGGAGGACGAGATCCAGCTACTGAAGATGACCCTGGCCGACGTCCTCAAGAGGCTCAACATCTCCGAGGAGCACCAGGCCGCCAATACCGCCACATCGGGCAGGAGGACGTCGGGAACTAAAGGTTGGCAGACATCTGTGTTAATCAACAGATCGCTTTTACTTTTATCCGATGCTACTTTGTCTCTGAACTGTGAACTGGAGAAATAAATTCACTCGGTACTGCTCCTGGATAGTTCGAAAAAAAATATATCCCTTGTCACCGCAGACATGCCATCGCATCATGATTCACGAAAAAGTCAAAGGCCTCATTCTCGAAATTGAACCGGAAGTCAGTGAATTTGGGAAAATTTCCAGCACAAAACTCGAATAAATTGTGTTTGCAAATTATAGCCCCAGAAGCTAGTTTAACAGTTCAACAAGAAAATTGGCCAGCGTGTCTATCATAAGTAGACCCGCAAAAAAATCTCAAGAAACCATGGCTGAAAAGAAACAGGCAGTCTGCCATTTTTGCTTTAGGGGTCATTTTCCCCCATTTCTAGGGGTCCTTCAAAGATGATCTTGTCCTACAGATTTTGTTGACTCACCATAAAATACAAAACTTTGGTAACAACATATATAAACCATACCTACTTTAGATATTTGTCAATTATATTAATGATCAACTCTCAAATTACATTTCCGTTAATCAGTTTACACGCGCTTGTTCATGCGAAAAAATTAATCAAACTAACGGAGAGGACAGCAATTAATCATGTCTTTTTGGGGATTATAGTCTGAATTGCGGGAGGTATTTTTTTTTTATACTTTCTCCACCAGGTATTTTGTTTGAAAATTTGAGAGTTCAAAATGTTAACACTCAACAATTATTGGAGCACAAAAAAAAAAACATTTCTCACTGTTGATTGGCGAAGAGAAATCGTTAGTCCATCCAATCCAAATCCTCTAAGTGAGGTGTAAATCTCACTTTTAAACACCAAATGTGAGTCCTTGCTCATAAAGGGCTACTAAAAAGATTTAAATTACAATGTTTATAATAGGATAACACCATCAAATTTTTTATGTACATTGGTGTCCCTCCACAGGGCGGCCTGTCTCGTTGGGTCTACCCCCAAGAGCACCCATGGGGTCCTCGGGAGTTGCCAACTTGAGGAAGAGCTCCACACTACCATCTGGAGCTCCCTGCAGGAACTACAGTCCAACACCTCTTCGCTGGTGAGAGGATGTTATTATATTGGAAATAGAAATAAGTTGAGTTGGGAATAAATACATCCTTACTTGTGTCTTCCGTGCAGTGGTGTCAGGAGCCCGGCAGGAAGCGTGAAGGACAGTCCATGTAAGACCCCCAAAACGCGTCCGTCCTCATCAGCGTCGTCCTGTACAAGCACACAAGAAGGGTGCGGATGTATGTTTATTACACATTGGAAAACAAGTGATTACAATGAAGGCACAGCAGAGGAATGAGGAGTGAAGTGGAAAACTGCAATGGTTCTAGTAATGAGCCTTAAGGGACACGCGGTTAAATGCAAAGAGTTCATTTCAAAACCCAACTTCGGATTATAACATTAATTTGAAACCTTCCTTTCAAACCCTTACATTGGCTACCCCTAACCTTGGCTTCAAATCCTAATTTGAAAACTGGCGTCAAACCAACCCTAACCCCCTTTTTTGAAACCTGAAACTTGTTTTCAACTTGTAGTCTGAAGCGCCTAACCCTTGTTTGAAGCTAAAAACTCCGGCTTCAGGCTCTTTTGAAACATAACCCTCCTTTGAACCCTTACCTTTAAACATATAGGTCGTGTAATATTTTTAACCATTTGATTCTTGATCAATGGAATTGGCTGTATGCTTTTGATAATATAATTTAGTACAATATTTTCTCCTCATTGCCAATAGGAGCAGCAGATCCAAGGAAGAACTTGTGAGTTTAGGTAAAAGATTTGAGTTTCAGTATTCATTTCTTGTGCAAGTATTTGCAAGAGACACTGACATGAAGTGTGTTGTTTCTATGCAGGCATGAGACGAGTGACACACAGCAAAGGTAGGATTCACTCATGACGTCACTACGACACTATCTAATATTGAGTTGGTATTTGAATTGTGTTTCTGTGTCTACCCGTCATTTATTTCCACACCTCACCATGACTTATTTGCCTTGCCCCTTACATGCTGTCCCCTTCACATTCACCACCATCCGACCTCCCCCCCATCTCACCGCTTCACTTAGTGACTATGCAGATCTATCTGAGCCCCCACACAAGAAAGACTGGGTCTTCTGAGACCACTGCAACATCTGCCCCCACGGTGCCTGCAGCTGGGGGCGGCGGTGGGCCGGGGGGGACCCAGCAGTCAAGGGGTGCGGCCAAATCCGATGCTAGGAGGAAGAGCCCCTCCTTCATGTTGAACCTCCAGAAGACCTCCACCAACGTCACCAGTCAGCAGAACACACAGCAGGATGCTAACAACTACAAAAGCCCCATCAAGTCCCCCAGCCAGTACTTTCAGATTTGTTACTGACCAGCTAGAAACAACTCCTCCATTTTGTTGTCACATTACCTGTTGATGTGGATTGTTTTGAACAACGTTTGGCTTGCTTATTGACGTAACGCATTTCCGCAAATAGTAACTATATTGAAAATAGTGATGGGTCTATTAGTGAGCTTTGAGGAACACAACTGTTAAATGCAAAACGTTCATTTCAAAACATAATTTAAACTAAACCCAACCCCTTGTTTGAAACCATCATTTAAAACCCTATGTCTTGTTTCAAACCCTAAATTGAAAGCCTAACCTCGGCTTCAAATGATAATTTGAAGCTATAACCCTTGTTAAAAACTGTAACTCAGGTTGGAAACCCTAACCCTGATTCAAACATCAATGTTTGTTTGAAACTTTAACTCTTGTTTGAATCCCCAATTTGAAACATTAACCCTTGTTTATTTACTCAACTGTTGACAACAGGAATTGTCTACTATGGTGTGGGTGTGAGGCCTTTATCTTTTTGCATTTTTTAATAATACTCAATCGAGCCCCAACTTCTGTCACCATATATAGTTCTACTGGATAAAGTAATCATATCTAAACACATCATCTCCTTGCAGTAAACTATTAATTCATCTGTGAGACTGTTTGCTTATATGCTTCACTAGGTGCTGCCGTTTTAGTAAGTAACAGTTAAAATAGTGTCAGTTTACACTTGTGAACTATAATCTCTATGGTCCATGGTAATTGTTATTAGTAGTAAAACATTTTTAAAACCTAGTATTAGAGCTATGGCCACTATTTGATGAAATACAGTATTTTACTGTTGTTTGAAGTAGGTTTTCCCACATGCTAATTATTACCTTAATGTCGTTGTTGTTATTGTTTTTGGGAGTATGAGTGTGTGGAGTGTGCATTTGTGCTGACCGTCTCTATTGTTTGAACAATGTAGTTGTAATTCCATAATATGCATTGCAAACACACACAGTACAGTATATACTAGAATAGATGGTTATGGTAGTAAAACAATAAATTAAATTGATGCATTATTATTCATTTTTTTTATTATCGTGCTGTGATGATTTTCTCTCGAGAGATGACTTAATGTCTCAAATTTAAAACAATACGCCCCTTAAAGCTTTAGCGCCCTCCTGTGGTCACAAAAAGCCACACACGCGCATGGTCAATATTCCTTCTATTCAATACTTTCATAGTGGTGCACTGTTCTATATTTTAAAAAGCAAAAAATAAATGGTAGAACGACTATTTACCTATCTATCTATCTATCTAGCTAGCTAGCTAGCTATCTATCTATCTAGCTAGCTATCAAGCTAGCTATCCATTACTTGAAGAAATCAGTTCAAACGTGTACGTACAGAATAACGAAATATATTTAAATTTACAAAAGCACACAACATTTAATTACAAAGATATAGTACAAAACCCAACTAAGAATACATCATCTAATCATCCTTTCAAAAGGAAAGAAAAAAAACTCGCAGTACCTATATTGGCCACTGGAGAGCGTTGGATCTCATCACAAAGCACGCTAGGAAAATGGCATCTCCGGACCACGGGGTAGCCATTCTCTGCCCGGCTTCTAGGTTATGGGACGGCGGCTTGTAGCCGTGAAACAGCACCACCACGACTATTTATTGACAAACACACACACATACACATTCGACCAGAAAACTATGGCCATTCGTGTTTAATTTCCTCCACCTTGCCGCCTTCTCTACCCCCCGAGTCCCCCTCCTCATCCAGTAAACTATCATCTACACATTAAGGCGGCGGCAGGAGGGCCCTCAACGCCGGTTGCAACACCACCAAAAAGCAGCTGGATGTTTGACACAGACACGGGAGAGCTAAGATGAGGTAAGAAGACATTCTTGCTGTTTTTTGGATTTGAAAAACTTGGTTAGAGGCTAAAATGTCTATTTTGTATACATTGAATGCTAGCGCAGGTGAGGACCTTTCACCTACCGCTGAAATAAGGTGCGCTTGTTGTGATTGTCCGGCCGGCAGGTCACGTGTTAGCCGAGAGCGCGCATACGCGTCTGCGTCTGCGTGCGCATGCGCACAAACGCCTGCTTTTAAATATATTTACACTTCCGGATCATCCAGCCAATCAGCAGCACTTTCAATGTTTCTTGACAAATTTTTGATCAGAAAATTGGGTTTTGTGTTATTTCACATAGGAAAAAAAATCTCACAGCACACCACTCAAAACGTGGATACAAAACGACTCAGAAAAAGTGGATACAAAGGTTAATTATGTATTTTCCGTCATCTAGCGTGTCCAAACTACACTCTGCCATTTGTTCTCTCCCTCAGCATATATATAAAAATCTCTTCAAACATCGTCACTGCCTGTTACTGTATGCGCTTGGCATGGATAAATTATCAGACACCTTTTTAAATATAAAATTAATATTTTTTCTAAATTAGTGACGTTGGATAATTTTCTGGGGCACACCTGATGATCTCTCATGGCACACTAATAGTAGTGTGCCTTGTCACACCGGTTGGAAATCACTGCCCTTGTCCCTAGTGACTCTATAGCGATTTTTCTACTATGTTTTTTTTTTCTTCTTTTTTATGGTTTAACAGCACATCTAGAGCTAAAAAAACCCCCAACTTTTTTGGGTGAAAATTGTGCTGGGCTGAGACCTAATGAATATATATTGTCATATATATTAAAGGATTTGCCCAGCTATAAACGATGATACCTTGTTATCTCAACCGACTTTGTTCTGGTTTCTTGTTTAGCGTCCTTATTGTGACCCATTCCCAACCCGCTCGTGCTGTCCAATAGCGGGATCGATGAGCGTGACCGAATGCCACCCGCACTGCCTGATGCATATTGACGGCGTCCATTGTGACCCATATGAATAATAATAATAGTAGCTGTGTGCCGGTTGAATGCGGGACAAGGGCAAAGAGGTGAGCTGCTTGGTTTAGTAACCCTTTTGTAAGCATGTTTTGGGTAAGGGTTACTTCAGTTACTATTGAATAATATTAGGGACATTTTTGCATTTGTACCAATAACCTATTTTTAGAACATTACTGAACAGTTTCTAAATACAAAGTAGTTTTATGATTATTACATTTGGACCCTGGAATAATTTAGATTATTTGTACAGAAAAATAGGTTTCAAAATATTAAGGCAGGACTTTAAGATACAGTTTATCTTCATAAGGTATCTCAGGTGTACCTAATGTAGTGACTTGTATCTGTATATTGCTTGTGTGCAGCTGCAGTCATGGTTAGTCGTATCAGTGACATTTTTAACAATAATGCTAATGCTCTCTGACAACCTTAACTTGACTGCATATGTCAGGGAAACATCCGGTGTCAGGTGTGAGATCATGTGACTTGTCACCTAGTGCATTGTGGGTGACATCAGTGCACTCGGTGAGTCATTTGTACTGAAGGCGGAGCGGTAGGTGACTCTAGCCTCTGTGGGTGTGTTTTGAATAAAAGGTAGCTCTCCCTTCCACCCTTCTTCTCATCTCAACTGCCAGATCCCGTTGGTGTGTGTGCGTGTGCTTGTGTGTGTGCATGTTGTTTACAGCTCATCCATCTCCTCTTGTCACTTTGCTCTTGTCCTGGTACAGTGTGACCACCTGCAGGTGGACAGTACTGTGTGGGTGGAAACGGATTTCTGGATTTTCTGCGACCAGATAACTTAAAATCATATAATTTATGACAGAGGAAAACTATATAAGGTTGAATTTTAATCCTTTCCAAGATGACCTCCGATGTGTTCGGATTTTAGAAGAAACATTTTTTTGCCAAACCTCACATTTGTGAGACGTGCTGTCTAAAGGAGACATTAATTCCGTTCTCAGGTGCCTAATTACAACTCAGTAACATGTTGTATCAAATTAGAAACTAAATTCAAGATTTGCTGGACACTTTTCACCCTCTTTTACTAGCCTTGCTGAAATCAGCCTGATTTGAGGGGACGGTCCTTTCTAATGCAAATGAGCCACTGCTCGTGGTTATATGATGAAGTGAGAGCTCATAAAGACAGTAAAAGCACAGGTTGCATTTTCATTTGTGGAGGCAGCAGTTCATCACACGCGCCAATTAGTTTGCAGATCCTTCTATGTGGCGCATTCACAAAACATGTCGCCAAACACAAAATTCATAACGTGACTTAGCTTGTATCTTAAAACAATTGTATCTCAAATCATCTCTGTATGTGCCGGTTGTCAGATACTAACGCTAACGTTAATCTGTCCCAACACTGCAGCATCTGCTTAAAAAGTTTTGACATGATATTTTTTTGTTGTTTGATCATCGCTTGAAAATGACCCATCTTCAAGCCGAGCTTCCGAGTCATGGGGGAGAAATGTAAATTAGATAAAACTATTTGGATACAACAATTAAAAAGTAACTTAATCCAGTTTATTTGAATACGAGCATGTGTTGCTGGGTAAACAGGACTAAGCTGCAATGTCCGGTGCTGCACAATAGAGCAATGTCAGTGGATCAATTAAAGAATTCTACCGGCTAAGCGCAGCGGGACGTGGCCTGTGAGCTGTGTACTAGAAAGAGAGCGCGCATGGTGTAAATATGGCAGGGATTTATTGCTTCCAAACCATGATTGCTGCAGAGATTATGATTTTTTTTTTTGGAGCTGTACATCATTTATAATCTGCGTGCATCTGCGAAAGATGAAAGCATGTCAATATTAAAGGGTCAAAGGTTGGATGACTGGAAGTCTGATTTGATGAAGAGTGTGACCCAGCAATGTTGGCTGTTTTTTTGGTGTGTTTTTTTAAAAGCTCACTACTACTCAACCGCAGAGAGTACTAGGCATGTGTTTCTTGGCGGTAGGAATGGGCATTGGACTAAATTTATTCTATTCTGGGGAAAATTAATGGGCACGTTATTTATTATTTAACAGCTTTAACAAGACCCGAGGTGCTCTCTGAATATTCTCAAACCTAGATTCCATGTTAGATTGATTCCAAAAATGAGTAATCAACCATTAATTCCATTAATATCCACTTAATGATCATTTCACCACTTATTATGCCTGTCTCTCATTGAAGGTGAGGCCTTTATTTTCACAAATAATAATGAAATCATGCTACACATATTTTTATATTTTTTTTCTTTTCCACAATTATTAGTTTATTTTACAAAGTTCTTACAAATATTTTATTTATCAAATACTGTATCTTTTCAAATGTATTCATTCAAATAATTGATTTATTTAGTTAAATGTGCTTATTTATACAATTGTTATATATTTTATTATTCTATAGTATATTATAAAAAAGATATAATGTTGTATATTTTACTATTCCTAAAACGTAAGCATAAATTTAACATTAATACTGTAAATTGGTAAACAAGACTTACTTAAAAGTTAAATAACAGTTTTACTTGAATAAAAGTTGAAAAATAAATAGTTCTTGATTATTAAACGCAAATGTATTGTACTTAAAAATTAAATACAACTGGACGGTAATTTGGCAGTGATTCGTTTACGTACCACTAAAGGGATTCCACGTACCACTAGTGGCACGAGTCCCACACTTTGAGAACCACAGATTTAGTCTCGTGATTTGTTAATTGATATTAATAAAAATGTTTACTCATTCGTATAGAATGTATTAAGTAAATTGATTTATGTCTTAAAATTATGAACAAAATGTTAATTTATATATGTACAGTGTATTTTATGAATTATTATAGTTTACAATATTCTTTTATACGATAACATATTCAATAACTGTTGTAGTCTGACAATAGGCCCACTATTTTAGGAAGCGTTTAATAATAACATTTCATGCTGCTGCTGTTCTTTCCATTATGTGCTTTCATTCACAGCCTCTCACCGCAGTGCATCACTGTCTCATTGTCTTTTCCCCACCTGCGTCCTACTACTCTGTTAATGAACAACCTGTGAAAGTGTGTGTGTGTGTGTGTGTGTGTGTGTGTGTGTGTCCTGAGATGTGAGCCATCAGATGAATTAAATTCTCTCTCACTCTCTCTTGCTCTCTCCCACTGTCGTTCCACGTGGTTTTACGCTTGCCCAATCCAGCAGATGGTAGGGGGAGGTGGATGAGGGTGATGGAGGAGGAGAGGGGAAGAGAGGGAGGGACGGCTGGCAGGACCAGCTCTCGACACAGCTGGGAGGGGAGAAAGGGAGGGAGCAAGGGATGGATGGAGAGGGAGTAGGTAATCCAATGAGACAACGAGAGGAGAGGCAGAGCGAGGGCAACGCCTCAAAGCACCGGGAATCTCTCTCCATCGCACTCTCTCTTTTTCCTCTTTATACCGCGCAACCTCGCTCACTCTCGTCCGGATCTTGGCGCTGACTGGAATCCAGCTTTTCCTTTCATTTCCCCGGGAGGAAGGCATTATTGTCATCTGTGTGGGCTGTAGGGCTATCTTTGTTCATTCACGGAGTTGGGATATAGGTTAGTGGGCCTTTTTTTAGCGAGAGCGGGGGTGATGCCTTCCTAGCATTTCAGGTGCTATGTCGCCTCTTGAACTCTGACGTCTTCTACGGAAGCCCGGGCCGACCATTGGAAGGAGACTCCATAAGTGGGGGGATTTTGCGTTTCTTTATCCGCCGACATGGACATCAACCTGCAGTCACACCGCTTCTACTTCCCGCAGATCTACTGCGCCGAGCCGGGGGCACAGCCGCAGCTGAGCGAGTTCAAAGTCAGGTAGGTTTTTTATTTTGGACAGAAAGTAGTGATTGTATCTCTGGGAGTGCGGCTCTGCCTCGATGGCTACTGTGGCCTTGCAGAGGGGAGGAGGGGTAGGGGGTGGTGGGGATGCATGCTAGCGTATTTGGGCACCAGGAGCAGCATTGATGGCCAGTGAAAGATCATCAAGAGCGCAGCGGTGGTGGCGGCGGCGGTCGGGGGTGCTGACAATGCTGCGGTCGTGTCATAAACGTGGTCGTTCCTGGGCCGCCTCCCTGAACGCATCCTTTGTTCTCCATGTTCTCATTGGTGCTCCTGTGTTGCATCCAGAGGCATGTCTGCCCGAGGCGCCAACGATCAACCAGTTCACATAGGGTTGCTGTCACTGACAATTGCGGATGTCACTTAATGTGGTTTGGCTAAAATGTTTCAAAGCTGTAACTTGTAGGCTTGTAGGTGGAAACAAGTGTAAAGAGGTCTTTGTGCATAAATGTGCAAAATCTGTTTGCAGTGAAACTACTTGAAAATATATGATATAGACATCATACATTTTTTATGTTTTTGCCCTCTGATATTCTTTTAAGTGGAAATCAACCTAAACATATTTTTTTCAAGAATATGTTCCCAGCAGGCCTACTAGTTGAAACACGGCATTCTGATTAATATTGTTTTTGTGCAATATGAGTTAAGCAGCAAAATCCACCCGTTTTTAGCTATCTCAGGGGGCGGCCATTTTGTCATTTCTGTCGACTGAAAATGACATCACAACTACCCAGGGGCTCGGGGAACGACCAATCACAGCTTGCCTGTTTTCTAAAGCTGAGCCGTGATTGGTCGTTACCTGAGCCCTGGGTAATTGTGATATCATTTTCAGTCAACAGAAGTAACAAAATGGCCGCCCCCAGAGATGGCTAAAAACGAGTGGATTAACTCTTATTCCACAAACGCAATATTTATCAGAATGCCTCGTTTCAACTAGTGGCCTTGCATAGAACATATTCTTGAAAAAAATATGTTTGGGTTGATTTCCTCTCTAACACTACAACAGCAGCGGCGGTAGTAGACCGTCAGCCTGCTAAATTCCAACCCGTGGCTTGCATGTCTGTTTAGCGATTGTCAGTGATCATCACTCGGTTAATTAATACAAGGTGATTGCCTCTTGTTTTCACTGTTTTATTTTAGTCAAGTCGCTAAAAAACTAGTGGGTGGTCTTTGTGGCAGTCATCGGCATTGTAATGCGTAACTCTGCCACCTGCAGGCCTGGAGTCGGTCATCATTGACCACTGTTTCCATCTTTTCTGAAATGTACCCAGGTTAAGTGTAGTTTTAACTATATTCATAAGCAGAATTATTCTCCTTTCTCAGCGTACTTTAGAGTCTAGTAGGATTCCTCTCCTATATATTTTTTTCTGTCAAAGCAGCAGTCCTGGCTTCACAGATTGTGATATGTTTGACCGCGACTCCTCTAACAGCTCTGATTAGTGCAGCTTTAAGGGACTCAGCTCGGTTAAGAAGCTTTTTCATTTGGCAGCGGCGCCCCGCTGTTGGAACAGGTTTAGAGGGCCGTGATGCTTCACTATATCGCGGTCACTATACCAAGTACCCCCACCCCACCCCACCCCACAATCTTCACTGGCTATGTCGGCCATGTGAAATATTAGCATTAAAAGAAAAGTTTGCGAAATTAATGTTTGCCAAATTAGCTCCATACGGATTAGCATAGGAGGTGATGGAAAATTTGTATGTGGGCGATTTGTAAGGTGAGCCTTTGAAGAGAGAGGGAGGATGATGAGGAAGAGATGGGGGATGAGCAGAGGCACAAAGCTCAGCAAATGAGAAGCAAATATGAAAGATGACTGATGGATAAGGAAATAGAAAAGAAAATTAATCATCTGAATGTTAATTTTTTCTTTTTTTCATTAAGAAGGGCTGAAAACCATGTAAACACCATTCTTGCCTCTATCGCAGTGGACTTCCTGCTCTCACAGAGACGGACGCTGAATGAATTCACTTACTTTTTTGTTGTAAAACACAAGTTGAGTGTATTGGAATTTCATTTGGATACAACATCACATACAAACATGACAAGAACCGGGGAGAAGAAATTCCATTGTGTGGATACTTTTTTCCTGAGACTTGTCTTGGAATTCTTTACATAATTGTAAAGTGAGGCACGGTACGATATTCTCGAGATGTTTTGCCAGCAATAGCAATAAAATACTGCTGGGCGACAATGGATTTTAGGATTAAATACGAGATCTACGGAGCAGTCTGGCATGTCATAAACTCTCAAAAGTTACTTGCAAGTTTTTAATCTAGATGGAAACAATAATGATAAAAGCTTCAAAAGTTTTTGAGTTGGCTGACGGTTGCCATGTAAACAAAAAAATGTAAAAACATACAAAATTGCTAACATTCTAGCCTGTGTCGTCATTACCGGTACAGAATTTGAACAAAACGTTATCGACCGCTGTTTACAACAGTTTTTTATTACTTTCCTAACATAATGATATACTCACATATGTTTTCCAACGTTTCTCTTTTACTAAGTTGCACGTACAGTTTTACAGAATAGCATTTTTAGCCTTTCAACAGTAACAATGTTCTCATCTTTAAATCCTTTAATGCTAGCTCTTTCCGCCGAGGTACATTTTGAATTATTTATGTTTTGAGGCTCCAAAGCAATTGTCATGTGAACAAACCCCAAAAAAGACACAAATGTCCTCACGTAAAGTCTGTTTAGTCATGCAGTGAAATATTTTCAACATTTCATGTTCAGATGTACGTTTTTAGGAATGAAAATGGTACTTCTCTTAAAAAAAAAAGTTTGCAACGTGAGGCTCTGAAAACATCATTGTCATGTAAACTAATTCTAAAGAGATACTGTCAAGGAAAAAACACAAACGCTTGAGCCATTATCATTATTATAGGCCTTTTAACTTGAGGTTATCACTATCATTAGCATTAATAGTATTTGTCTTTACCAAGTGATTTCACATTTTCCGCTGTCATCATTCTCATAATTGCACTAACCCTGCAGTCACACCATCTGAGAATTAGACACTATGCTAGTAATTACCTAATTACTTGAGTCATGTGGTGGGATTGTTAGAAAGAGCCAAGAGATGTTTTGGCACTTCTTAAATGATTTTGCATACTCATGCTAATGTTGGATGGCGCCGGGCTGCAACTGCTCGTGATGCTGCTAGCTTTATTCCCTAGCTGCAACGGGACCGTTTCTGTGTTTTTCTAATATGAAGGAATATTAAAGCTGAAAGCAAGAATGTCTCATTAGAGAACAATCATGATGACACCTAGGAAGTAGATATGAATGCCTTGGTGGGATTATTAGCATAGAAATTAGGCATTTAGCTGTGTTTCTACAGTGTAAAACAGGATCACGTCTCATGGGCATGATGCAGGCTTTGAATTTTCCAGGATCCCTAAAGGGACAGCAAACATGCGTTACTCCCACCCATGCATCGTCTGCAGATTAGTGCCGAAGTCAAACACGCGGCAGGGAAAGCACTGTTGGGAATTTGTCACAATTCTGGGTCAGCGGACGCACGGAAGTGATGGGTCACGGCTGCACGCAACAACATGTCCGCTGTGGACGCACCACGGACAATTACAGATGTGCCTGTGAGACATTCAAGGCCGGCTGCAATGCAGGACACTTAGCCTAATGACCCCTTGGCAAAGTTAACAACTGGGAGATGGATCGCATGCAAACACAGATGTGCATCTGAGATGATGAATCGGAGGTCAAATTGATTTTTGGAGGAAAATAATACAGTTGCATATTTTTTTCTGTGTGTTTGTTTAGAGCCTCATCAAGGATGTATTATTGACCTATGTGTTGGTTGTGGACATGCTTTTTATCATTCTGACGGTCCGTCATTTGTCATCCGCCAGCGGCCAGGGTACCCGTCCGTCATTTGTCAGTCCGTCATTTTTCGTAATTGTAATCGTCTGTCAGTCAGTCAGTTAAGTCAATGGTGTCATTTTTTTTATGTTGCTCTTCTGTATCAATAATTTTGACATTTAGAGGGAATGAAATGGAGCCAGCATTTTAAAACCTTTGGCGGTAGTATGTGTAACAGAGGCTGGTGTGTGTATAGCTGGTTATGCCGAGACGAGGGTGTGAAGTTTAACACATGAAACTCATTTCTCCCGCCTTGTTGAGTTGACACTTATCACAGGCAGACACTGATGTCATCTAATTGTCACTCTGTGAAAGTGCACACAGTGACATCAGCGTCTTGCATTTGCCGGGTTTTTTGTAAAAGGTGCTGTCAGATCAATTCGGGACCTTTTGTTACAACCATTTCATGGTATCTCTTCGTGACAAGGGCTTCAGAGTCTGATGAAGGGGGGTTCTTTTCCCTGCATGTGTTCCCATAAAGCATTAAAGAGTTTCCTGGTTGCTGATGCTGAGAGATGTACAGCAGTAACAGCAATCGCAGCAGGGGGGGGAGGTCGGAGGAAGGAGGTCGACGTGAAAGTTTAATGAGACGCTTTTATGTAGGCATTATCAAGCACGGTGTCTAAATGCAGCAGAGTTTAAAGTGGTCGTGACGGGAAGTGTTCTCGAGGCTTTGGGCTGCATGGACAGAATTGTCCAAACCCCTCAAGGTGACTCGAAGGTCATGTCAGTAAAAATAATAAATACACTGTCCTCAAGTTCCTAATGGAGACGCTGGCGAGACAGACTCCACTCCAGCGGATTTATCGCAGAGATGGAAAATAACAAAAGCCTGCCATGAACTGCTTACACTGATTATATGGCTGCGGACAGAGAGGAGCTCGTTTACAAATTTGGTTGCTATATTTAGCTACTTTTTCGACTGTTTCATTTTTGTTAAAAAGTTGATACTAATGTGTTGACAGTTGACTAGTTGCGGAGGATGTCTTTGATTTTTTTTTGTCAGTGCAGTGGAACCTCAGTTCACCAATTTAATGCGCTCCGTGACTCCATTCGCAAACGGAAATATTCCCCGACCAAGGTAACATTTCACCTTGAAATGATTGGAAGGGCAGTTCATCCATCGGTTTAACTGGAAGCTGTTTCAAATCTAAACAAAAGACTGAGACGTAAAAAAGGGGGGAAAAAAAGTCAACATTCATTGACTGATTCCAATAATTGATTAATTGAAGAGTATCCCTTTACTTTTGTCAATTTTTTTTCTGTATTTCATACTGGAAGCGCCAGAGACATTTGAGTATGATGATGATGCGAGCGTCAGACAGGATGCGGCGTATTCCTCGGTTAATGAGCGAACTGCCGCATGTTTTTTTTTTTCTTTCAGTAATACATTTATTTATTTATATATCACCACTGCTCATTCATCTTTTCGTCTCAGCCAGGCAGACATATTTTCTAGGCCAGAGCCAATATTCTATGGCTGTTGTCATGCCAACAGATTAGCCTGCTCGTGCGTGCGTGCGTACTTGCTTGCAACAGTCTAATCAGTGTGTGCGTGTTTTACCGATGTTTATGTGTGTGTTACACTGTTTAATTGGGGGGGCTCCCTTCAAATGTCAAAGCAGCAAGTGCAGTGTGTGTAGTGTTTGAAAACATGAGCATGACGGGGTTTCGTTTTCCATAATTGAAGCCATCAGCGCTGGACCCGCGAGCAAATTCCATGGCCTTAAAAAAGGATTACGTGAATTAGCATTAAAACTGTTGTCAGTGCTCCAAGCGGCCAAATGAGCTTTATGCTGACTTATCCCCCCCCCCCCCCTCCCTCTTCCCAAAAATCTCCTGCCAGCTGATTTTTTTTTTCCACAATGGGAAACATTAACAGGATCTGGCTTCTGTTTCCAAGATAGAAGACGTAAACATATTCATAGCCAAAGCACGTGCACAATGCTACTGTGTGTGTTTAGCACGTGAAATCGCCAGTAGCGTTTAATGTTTGATTATATTTGCGTTATGCTGTTTGCTTTTGTGTAAGCGCTAAAGATGGAAATTTAACGCGTTGCATTACTTGGGTAAAAACACGTTGTATGGAGTACACGAAGCCCCTCACCCCTCAAACGTTTTGAGTCAAACTGTAAATATAGCACAAACTATGATCCCCAAACAGTTTAATATTATTTCAAACTCATCTTATAAGACTCCCCTCAAAATAAATGGCTTCTAGATTTGATTTAGAAAAAAATGCCCCAGGTGTGCAAATGTTTACTTGCACATGTGGCAAAGATTCTCCGTAACTTCCACTATCAACCCAGGCTAAACTTAGCTCTATCCCGACATGCACAAATTCCGCGTCACAAATTTTAAGATCAACCAATCAGAGGCTAAACGTAACTGAACCAGGACCGGAGTTCGACACCAGTGAATTAGAGGATGGAAAAACTCACTCGTCACTCAGAGCGCAGAGCGGAGAATCTAAAATCTGATTGGTTCGAAAAAGAAACCGCTATTTCAACGGTCTATATGGTCGACGCCAGCAATCGAGATTCCCAAGCCGTTGGGCAAATTTTAGATTTAATATTTTCATGGCAACACATCGAACCGGTAAAATGACACAACACAAAAAAACCAAAAAAACAACAGCAGCACTGGGTTAGCAAGAAATAATGGCACAATACATGTTTGAGGACGTACTGTACTTGATTGTAATTGTTTGTCCGAGGTGTTCGCATGGCGCTGCAGCTGAGTGTCATTACCCAAAGTGGCCCGTTTTCCTTCGTCGCAGTGGAACGGGACCTTAATTTGTGGAGCCTTTTTAGCTGCAGTTTATTTTCTATTAGAGCTAATGTAGCTCTGGCCTGGTGTGTTTATAAATGTTTAAGCCCTCAGCTGTTCTCTCCTCCTCTGCTTCATGCAGCTTTCATAGTGCCATGCAGAGGATGCACTCACACGCGTGCAGTCTACTGGGTACACGCAAGATTTTGTTTCGACAAAAACACAAAACAGTTTGTTGACTGTTGTGGGGATTTGGACGTTATCGCCGAGCAGCTGCCGAGCGCCACAAAGACACCTTCTGTTAGCTCGTCCTTTCGCGACGCTGTGATTGAGTGTGTGAGAATAACTAGCGCACACGGGGAAGAAAAAAAAAAACTAAACAGACAAATTGATCACTGTTTAGAAGTCTCAATGGACTCTGTGGTTCCACTCTGTGGATAATGTCAAACCAAGAAAAAAGTCTGAGACGCAGCTGGAGTAAAAGTCAATTTGAAGAAAACGTTCTCAAATCTCTAAGTCAATGAGGCGTGTAATTATTGAAACTATGAGTCCTAATATGATGAGAAACATAATTTTATATGATGAACAACACGATATTCAAAAGAGAAATAAATTGATGTTTTTTTTTAAGAATAAAAGCACGCATCTTAAAGTGGAAAAAATACATGAAAATGACATCGCTGCTCAACCAATCACGGCTCGGATTCAGAAAACAGCTCAGCCGTGATTGGTCGTTGTGAGCAGTTGTGATGTCATTTTCAGTGACAGAAGACAAAATGGCCACTCCCATATATGGCTAAAAACGAGTGCATGTTGCTGCTTAATTTATATTCCACAAACTTAGCAAAATTAATCAGAATGCCGTATTTCAACTAGTGGGCCTGCTGGGAACATATTCTTCAAAAAAATATAATTGTGTTGATTTACGCTTTAATGTGCTTTACACAATTAAAAGTACAACATTATAAAGCATTTACAAACAAAAGAACTAAAAACATCTAAAAACAGAGTACAGAAATTAAAGGTCCCTTACTAAAATTACTAAAACGCCTTACACTGTAAAATGTACTTTAAAAAAGCTTTAAAAGACCTCAATCAGAGGTATGGGTAAAAAAAAAAAAAAAGCATAGTTTTTCTCTTGGATTTAAAAGCATTTACATTTCGGGCTGACTTCACTTCTGTATAAAGTCGTACATTAGTGCAAAGGAATTCGTAGAGGTTCCAGGGGGGAAAAAAGTTGAAACGTTTAAGAGTCATGTCATAATGTTACAAAGTTAAAATATCACCAGCTCATCTCAGCAGTATCTTTGTTTTGATAAATTGCACGCACATCACTTTGCATTAGAGGTCATAACACACACACACACATGCACACACTCACCAGGGTATGCACCCATGTGTTTAATTTATTTTCTTTAACTTGTCGACTCAGTTCAACTTTAAGCGCCGCTTCTCTGTAACTGGCAGAAAATGGCGTCGGAGAGTCCCAGCGGCATTGAAAGCAGCATGAATAAATGAGGCGCCTGTGCTAAAAGAGAGGACGGGTTGGAGGGGAGGAAACGGAAACACATACACACACACACGCGACACACTCGTACGCAAGCAGAGGAACGTGCAACTCGGATCAAATATGAATAGTTTCTCCACGAGACATGAATAAGTCACACACACGCACACACTTTAAATGTCACCCGGGCTGCTGCAGTGAATTCTGACAGAAATCTCAGCAAGGCGCTCATGCGGGAAGAAGCGAGGAGTTATTAATAACATGACTTTTATTAGCACGTTTTATACTTTTGGCCTCAACTGACAAAAATTCAACTTTAGAACATTTGGGATGACTTTGCAATGACTTTACTTGTAATATTGACTTTTTTATATCTGGACTTTCGCTTCGTAAATTAACGTTGGTTGTACTATATCTTCATTCTTGTAAAATGACAACTTAAACCTTGTAAAATGGCTTTTTTCTTTCCAATATTTTAGCAACAATCTTGTTAATGTTTGACTGCAGCAACCACCTGCGAAAATTCACAAATATTTGACACCCCCCCTCCAAAGATTCAGTTACAATGGCATATAGATGCCACAAGATGGTACAACACTGAAAATGGAGAGGATCATAAATCATCAATCATCATGAACCTGTGTTACCTGAACAATTGTATTCAGTTGTTCAATTCAAACAAACCACCTTCACATAAGGCTCAACAGCGTTAGCTAGCATACTAGCCTTGATGTGACATCACACATGGGCACTAGCACTTAACTTAAACTATGTCTGTATGTTATGTACATTATGTATATTATGTCTTTGTATAATATACAATAAAAAAAAAAAAAATAATAAACAGTATTAAGTTATGAAGTCATTCACTGCCAAAGACGAATTTATTTGTCTTTTCACAGTCCAGCCATTCAAACCAAGGAATTTATTTATGTTTTTTTCCTCATTTTATTTCAAACGTTAGGGTAAAAGAGGGTCTGAAAATGTCTGGCCGTAACTCACCTTTTGACGTTCACACACAATAATTGTTATGGAATACGGGCAATTTGTTATTGACAACACCCGCAAATAGCTGAAAGAAGCCGAAACATGTTTTGACTTTTCACGGTACACGAGCTTCATTCTTTGCTAGTACGTAACTTCTTCAACAATCTCACATAACAAAATAAAATCATCAAAATAAGACGAATGGCTCTCGGTGTGATGCAATGCAGCTGTCCAACCACAGTGACAAACATCGTTTAATCAATACGGTGTAATCACTCGGTTACACTCAAACAAACATGAATAAATAAACTGCATTAACATATCAGTTCATCTACTCTCAGGCCTTTAATCCTCGCCAACGCTAATTGACCAAACCAAATGCAATCGGGGCCTTGTTCAGCATCTGCTGACGTTCTTAATGAGACAACGTGTGCATGTGTGCGCGTGTGTCTGTGTGTGTTGTGTCTGGCTGCTTTGTCCATCTGACTGCGTTCATCCCTGCCCACCGTGGCACCCTTTGTCGCCCCACTTTCCCTGACTGTAATCACACACACGCTTAACACACGCACACACACTTGGGCCGTTTGCTCGCCGACAAAAGACACACGTGCAAAAGGAGAAAAAATCAAATGGAATTACGTAGAAGGCGGGCAACTAAAACAGACGAGGAGCAGAGAAAACAGCTTTGACTTGCAAATGGGATGAACGAGACGAGAAAGACGAGAAGAAGAAGACGTCCCATCTGTGTCTTTTCCTCTCTGCCATGCTAAAATTAGACCATCGACCCTGGAGGCAAAGACAAAAAAGCTGCGTCAGAAAAGACAAGGAGGGAAGATAGTTTGAAAAGTGAGAGAGCGAAAGCACAGTGGAAGGAATTTTATTATTATGCACAGCACACTCGGTAAGCGTGTCCAGGTCTGAGGTCAGGGGTTCGAATTTGCCCTTACTGTGTGGAGTGGACATGTACTCGGCGTTCTCCTGTTTCCTCCTACATTCCAAAATTGTCCATAGGTGTGAATGTGATTGTGAATGATTGGCTATATTTGCTCAGCGAATGGCCGGCAACCAGTTTAGGGTGTTCCCCGCCGCTCCCCCAAACTCAAATGGGGTAGCCACCAGCTTACCCTTGACCCTTGCGAGGATAAGCGGCAGAGAAAATAAATGAATGGATGGAGGGCAACACACTCGTGATGCTACCAGAACTAAGTCAAATTTTCATGAGAAGCTAATTGCAACATTGTGAAAATTAAGTTGCATCGCTACGAGGAAACAATCATATGAAAAGGAGTTATTTATATGGTTCGGTCCATTTCTTTGCTCTGATTTGTGAGCACAAACTTGAGGTACAAGCACTGTAGCGGCTACTAGCCTACTAGCTTAACGATAACACAAAAACGACATTGATGTGCTAACACTTCGCATCAATAATTGCGGTGTTATTGAACACAAATACAACACATAGACAAACAATAAAACAATACTCACAGGCATATATTCTTTATCCTCTGTAGAAAAAAAAACAGTTATGAAAATATTCTTCGTTTAGTGTCTGTATGACTATATTAAAGCTACTGCACAGAGGAGGCAGAGTTTTTTTTTGTACTCTGTCTCATGTGCTCTATGGCTCATTTTGAACTGTAACCAGGACATAATTAGCGTAGCGTAGCATAAACACAGGAAGCCGGGAGTAGACGCAGACCACCCACTGCCTCTAAAAGTCGCTAATAGTCGATGTTTTTCTGCTCGTTAAATGAAAGTTGCATACTGGGCAGACTGGAAAAAAACAGGTTGTGGTTAATTAGGAGCTTCCTTTTCAGGTGCAAAGCAGCGTGACACTAGTGTATATGAGGAAATATCCAAGGTTGCACATTTCTTCATCTTCTCATATGTGTCCTAATTGGTTTGTTGTTTTATCCCTCCCCTTACCAGCGAGCAGAGCATCTGCCAGGCGAGGGCCTCGGTCATGGTCTACGACGACACCAGCAAGAAGTGGGTGCCCATCAAGCCCGGCCAGCAGGGCTTCAGCCGCATCAACATCTACCACAACACCCCCAGCAACACCTTCAGGGTGGTGGGGGTCAAGCTGCAGGACCAGCAGGTGTGACATGGCTTCCTCCGTCCGTCCACTGACGCACACACAGAACCAACTCAACTGCCTTGGCATTCACAGACACACATTGGAATGTAAACACACATTATGTAATCATCTGGCTATCCATTCACATGAATACGAAAATAAATAAAGTTAACTGTCGATTCACATCAGGGGCGGAGCCAGAACGTGGCTAATGGGTAAATTAATAAATTATAAATAAATTAATGATCATTTTCTAATAATTGAAAGGCATATTTTTTTTTCACGAATCTCACTGGGTGGGCAGTCTGTCAATCTGGCTCCGCCCCTGATTCACATACACATGACATTAACATCTGTATGTGCATTTACCCTATTTTTCCGACTACAGTTGAAGTTGCTCTTTTGTACGATGGTCCAAATGTATGATGTCTACACGTGTGTCCTGCTGTGTGCGCAGGTGGTCATCAACTACTCCATCGTGAAAGGGCTGAAGTATAACCAGGCCACGCCAACCTTCCACCAGTGGAGGGATGCCCGGCAGGTGTACGGCCTCAACTTTGCCAGCAAGGAGGAGGCCACCACCTTCTCCAACGCTATGCTCTTCGCCCTCAGCGTGCTCAGTGCCCAGGACGGAGGTTGGTCAACACCCATGGATCATCATCATGGCGTATTCGAAATCGCACGGCTGTCCCAAGATGGTTTTCCCCACAGAGCAGTATACTCAGAGATATTTAATTGTATTATTTACAGTAAATAAATTAACCAATTATTTCATGAAATGAATGAATTAAAATGTGTTCTATTCAATCAATCAAAAAAACAACAACTGCTAAATGAATGCAACAACTATTGGGACATACTAACCACCTTAGCTCTTCACTTCACTACCCCCCTCCAGTGGTGAACAGGTGTAATATTCCAGGCCATATAGAACCTTGACTTTGGAGCCAAGAAAACAAATAAGTCAGACTTTAATCCAAGCTTTTTCTCCTTTTCGCCCTCTCTCCAAATAAATGTACCCATGAGCCCATAATCATCTTGTGTTTCAAACCTGGAAAGACCAGATTTCATGTCTCTTAAAAAAAAAACAGGAGGGGGGATCAGTCTGGCTGGAGATTACTCTGATTACAATGAATCTGCTTGTGAGTTGAACAGATACGAAATGTGAGGTGTGTCAGAAAAGTTTCAGGTCACAAAAGATACATTTCAAGTCCAAACTATGTGTGTTCACCATTTAACTTTCCTCACCCAAAGCCCTATCTCAGTCTTGATTTTTTTTGTTTTTTTCATAGTTTAGGTGTCAAAAAAGCAACAAACATTACTGTCAAAGTCGCTGTTCTGCTTGATATGTTTATATTGACAAAAAGCTTATCTTCTCCACTTATTGGTCAGAAACCTGTGGTTCTGGTAAAACCAGCCCATTTTTTACTGTTGATTACTTAAAACCAGAGTAAGCTAGATCAAACTTTTTTTCTGGTGAATGGAGAGAGACTACTCTTTATTTTGATGTTTATTTTGTTATGAAAACACAATATTCTGTGTGTCTTGAAAGATCAATGAAAATGCTTTAAAACCACTGGCACATATGTGCAACTGCTTTGAAATTTCTGGCAGTGATGGAGTTAATGGTGTAAAAAGTGAATTAACTCCTTTGATGCTCACTGAACTGAGGTCTTGTGAGGGCAAATCTCCTCCACCTGCCTCGAATGCAAAGTAACCGCCTCCTCTCTAATAGTGTCAATTGTAATGGAAACAAGACTCCGGGGCGCTCGCTGCACTTCTGCTGCCTTGGAGGTTTGCGTTACATGACAGATGATCTGTGGGTAGTTGGTGAGTGGGGGAGGGGCTAAAGTGAAGTGGTAGAGGGGGTTGGTAGTGGATCAGGTGAGACGATGATGAAGGAGGTGGTAGAAGAGCAGGCCAAGGCGAGCTATGGTAGGCAGCAGCGAGTGGCTGTGTCAGTGCTTGTGCGTCTGCTGCAGTCGCTTCCTACTCTTCGGCATGTCATGTAGGTGCACTCTCAGTGCGTGTCTTGTGTGTGATATTGTTTGATGTATTGACATTGGCATTTATGGTCATTTCAATGGGGAAAAGTAGATTACCATAGGAGTGATTTGAGCCCAGTCTCAGCATTAGCCAAATATTGTCCCTGCCTCAAAATGTGTTATTAATCCAATAAAGCATCATAAGAGTGGAAGTGAGTGTTCATTTTTGTTTCAACAAGTGCGTAATTGCCCTTGTTTGTATGCTTAATTGACTCTATATTGCTTGTTCTAGATGTTTCAGCTCCATTTCATCTTATTTGTTGGCTCACTCCTCCGTCTTTCCCTGCGCAGGTCCAGCTGTGCAGCGCCAAGTCCAAAATGGACCAAGCTCAGAAGAGATGGAAGCCCAGAGAGCAAGGTGGGTAGTTTTTGCGATATACTGTACTGTACCTGTATACTATTCCCCGACCAATTAATCTGATATTTTCTCTTTTAAAATCGGACAATTGTTTTATTTGTTAACATTTTTGACTTTTTTTTAATATATAAATATACATATTAACACAATTCAACATAAGACAAATATGATGAGAATTAAATGTTGCCCTTCCCACAAAATCAACAAAAAAGTACCTTTTTTTTCAGAATTTTTTTCTCTGTTGTAAAGTTAATCAAATACATTAAAACTCGACAATGTGTTATAAAACAGTGAAATGTTCTGCCTGCAATTCATATCTTTTATTGTTGTAAGCGTTGAGTGACCAGAAAAGAATAAATTGTATTCATTGTATATTTTTTTTAATTAATCAGTCGATTAATTGGTTATTAGAAATTTATTCAGACAAATATCAGCCTCAGCCTAAAAAAAATATATCAGTCAGGCCCTAATATATGTAGTGCTACTTTGACTTTACGAGGGCCACAAATGACATGTTTTATCCGTCTAGGATGATTTTTTTGTTTTGTGCTGCGAGCCAAAGTTTGAGACACACTTTAGATGCAAAGCCGCTCGAGTGATAAGGAAAAACATTTGAACTGTTTAGTTAATATAATTGCCGTCACATGGGGGCAAGGAGAGCCATAGTCGCCGATGCACGTACACAAAAATTCAAAATGAGAACACATCAAAAACGAATAATATCACTGATAGGAAAATAAAAGCCCCCAAATCCGCTTTGCTGCTCTGAGTGATGATGTAACTCTTTGCCAAAAAAAGGGCCCCGCCCTCTGAAATTAAGACAGACCTTTGACCATAAAATCTCCTCGCCCACCCAAATAACAATCATTTCATGTCCGTATAGCATTATTATTACTTTACCACTCACTTTTCAAGTCCTGTGCTAGTACCAAAATTCATGTTAAGATTAATCGAAAGACCTTACTGCTTCTCATTTCTTTCCTCATAACTATGACAAAATACATACAGAAATGTCTAAGTTATCTGAAAATAAAAGAATGTGACAATATTATGAACAAACTTCTTGCCCATATTTAGTTGTTGTAATATTCAAATTCAAGTGTGTGTCTTTTTAGTACATTTAAACCAACCCCAAAAAACATCGTGGTGTATTATCTCCAAAAGCAGCAGGCGAACTCTGAGTGAACCCAAAGACGAGCAGTAGTGGTGAGGATTAGTCAGCTGTGTGTGCGCACGCTTGTGTGCGTGTGTTTGTGTAGCGTAGACTATTTCTGACTGCATGTCACACCCATGAACTGGAAGCTCTGAGATGCACTAAGCTACATAACAAATATTATAAGCTATACGTACTCACTAAATTTGAACAACAGAAGTTACATTTTCGGTATACAAAGAAACAGAAATAGAGATTCTTTGGTGGTCACTTGTTGCTAGGTAGACTTCATGGGGCACAAGCTTTAGTGCCCATTACAAAGAGCTCATCAGGACGACTGAATTAAACTGAATTATTTTTTTCCATGTACGATATAAACATACACAATATAATATAATAATGTATAAATGTTATGAAGAATTATAATGAAAATGTTTTTTTAACAGACACAATATGCAATGGAGTACCTCAGGGATTCTCAAGGGATATTTGAGTACTATTCATTTTCTATAAAGTAGATTGCCTCTCCAAGTAAATTCACTTCCTGTAGGTGCAATGTGTCCCAATACTTTTGCACAGAGTGTGTTCCATGTACATATTGCATAAGGTCAAAATAAAACTCAATGGGGTTCATCAGGGAACTGTTTGAGGTTTGTTAATTTTCTATAAGGATTCAGACTGATCATACTTCTGTGTCTGTGTGCTCCTGTAGGCAGATGATGGAGCAACAGCAGCAGATGCAGGCCCACATGGAGCGGGAGCGACGCTCCTCTAACTCAGGTAGTGATGTCACGCAGTGATGATGTCATATTAGACCAAAATGGCAGCTAAAGAAGTCTCTCTTGCTATTCTTCCTCCATCCAGGTTCTCCTTTCCAAGGTCACCCTGCCGTGCTCTCGGTGGCGCCCCCAGTCGTACCTCCCCCCGCGTGCATGGCAGCGGGACCGCCGCCTCCACCACCACCCCCTGGGCCGCCGCCACCCTCTGCCGGGGCCCCGCCTCCACCACTGCCTCCGCCGCTAAGCAGCCACGGGGAGGAGCCGCCAGCCCAGACGGGGCTCGCCGCCATGATCGCCGGCGCCAAGCTGCGGCGCGTACAAAGAGTGAGGCCCGGCAATCTTAACGATGGCGTTATGAAAAGCATTATTGATATGAGAGGCTATCACATGGGTGGACAAAGTATGACCAGCAGGCCACAGATGGCCTTGCAATCAACATTAAAAACATTTTAAAAAAAAAAAACATTTATGCATACAGTATTATAATTATTAATATTATTATGATGGTGATTATTATTATTATTATATAATGTGCTCATTTATTTATTGTAGATAAAAGAAACATTAGTAAAATATTTATTTTTACATAACACTTTATTTGTTTTATTAAATAGTTGGTTAATATTGTAAATGAAAAAGTAAAGTAATTTCTCTGTTTTATTAAATGATTCGTGAATTCATTTAATGTAAAAATACTTTTATAAAGTAAACTATTTTACATATACATCAAACTTTTTTATTCTTATTAAATATGTTAAAAAGTACACGTATGTTTAATTTTCATTTTAATTCATTTTTTATTTGAATATATTCATTGATTATAATTGAATTACTTGTACATACTGTATTACTTCATAACATTATATTAATATTAAATAAGCTATGCATACATAAAGTCGAAACAGTATAAAAGTCTACACACCCCTGTTCAAACACCATTTTTTGTTATCTTGGTCTTGTTGTTTTATATCACAAAAATTTGGACAAGGGCGTGTAGACTTTGTGTCCACTTTATGACATACGTTGCATTTTCAACTTTTTAACAATGTTTGACCTCATCTAGAAATTATGTGCCCCATCTGTCCGTTTTCACAATCACGCTGTACTCTCGCCAGCCGGAGGAGAGCTTGTCCAGCTCGTCTAATTCATCGAGCGGCAAAAACAACGAAGTCAACCGGACGAGCGGCGGAAACGGAGGACTGATGGAGGAGATGAACGCGCTTTTGGCCCGAAGGTCAGACAGAATTGGTTGCCTTGTAGTGAAGTTTGAAGTTTGAGTTGCCACCTATGATTCAGTGCTGGTATCATATCATCTCCTTATTTAATAAATAATTTAGAAAATAGTGCTTTATGACAACATACAGTAATGAGAATTAAATAGAATGTTAAAATATGAATGGGTTATATAACATTGCACCGCTGATGCTATTCTTGAGCCGGTCTATGGCATTTCCCATTATGTTAGCATTAAGCTAGCGGACTTCAATGCAAAGTGATGTGGTTGTTTTAAACACACATTGTCCTCTTTGTTTTATGTTTAGTTTGACAGTAAACTTCAACTGGGAGTGACAATAAACAGCTTGAAGCCTTTTTTAAAAGAATTTTTTTTACAGACTGCGAATATTTTGAAGTGAGTTGAGTTCACTACCACTGTACAGCACTTGTCTCAAGTTTTTGCTTGTAAATTAAAGTAGAAAAATCTGTCAAATTGTATCTCGAAAAACTTGTTAGTTGGGTCACTCAAATCTCAACGCATCACTATGTTTTTATTTTCTTTACATTCTCTTTAATGTATTGATTTATTTATTTTTTTACTTTCCGGACATGGCGCCTTCTCTTGCTCCCAGAAGAAAAGCAGCATCAGAGAAGTCAGACGACAACCAAAGTGTGAGTGTGCGCCTTATCCCCCAATAATAATGATCTACTATTTTACAATAATTGGCACTGTGATGTTAAATGGGATAAAACAAAAAAATAAATTCTGCCGTCTGTGACATCTTCCTTCAGGACGACCCAAATTCTCCTTCCCCCAGCACCAGAGGGGGTCAGAACGCCACAGGTGAGCTAGCATTAGTATTGGCATGACATGAATAGCTTGGAGCATAATTGCATTTTATTTAATTATTTGGGAGACTTTTTGCTTCTGATTTCATGCTGACATGACTTTATGTGCATCTTTTTCATATAGACGGAGCCAAAAAGCCATGGGACAGGGCCAACTCTGCGGACAGGGCCATGGCTTCAAAGTGAGAGATAGTGTGTTATTGTGATAGAGAATGACGTAGAAAATCTATTCAATATTTGCTTTAAAGAAGAAGTCAACCCAAACATATTTTTTTCAAGAATATGTTCGATGCAAGCCCACTAGTTGAAACAAGGCATTCTGATAAATATTGCGTTTGTGGAATAAGAGTTAATCCACTCGTATTTAGCCATCTCTGGGGGCGGCCATTTTGTCACTTCTGTAGACTGAAAATGACATCACAACTGCTCACAATGACCAATCACGGCTGACCTTTTTTCTGAAGCTGAGCCGTGATTGGTCGTCACCTGAGCCCTGGGTAGTTGTGATGTCATTTTCAGTCGAAAGAAATGACAAAATGGCCGCCCCCTGAGATGGCTAAAAAGGGATGGATTTTGCTGCTTAACTCATATTCCACAAACGCAATATTAATCAGAATGCCGTGTTTCAACCAGTGGGCCTGCTGGGAACAAATTCTTGAAAAAAATATGTTCGATTTCCCCTTTAATGATGACCATGTAGGGTACGGCATGCGGTGAGCGGCACAGACGCAGACTCGTTAGACATGGATAGAATGAAACAGGTATGCTGTTCCTTTACAACTAAGGATCAAAATAAAAAGGCATTTTCTTCGTTTTACAAAAGACTGACATGTGTCTTCCTTTAGGAAATCTTGGAAGAAGTGTTCCGAGAGTTGCACAAAGTGAAGGAAGAAATTATTGACGGTGAGAACTACCTCGGTTGTTGTAAAACTGATCAATACTAAAAAAAAAAAAGCCATGTCAATTTAATTATTAGATATCGTATTCAACAAGCAATACTTATCTATGTGCTATAAAGAAGTATTAGGGCCACACTGACACACTTAGATTAAAGTTATAAAATGTTTAGAATAAAGTCACAATATTACAAGAATGAAGCTGTCATTTTGACTTTATGCACGTCAGTTGGTATAAGGTTGCAATTTACACTTGTGACCACTGTGTGGCACTATCAGCAAATATCAATAAACGAGAACGTTCATCATCCAGTCTTTTTACGGCTTAATGCTAAAAACATAGCATTATTTTCTATAATCACATGGTGTATTGATGGGGTATTGACTTGCGCATGCGCACAACTGCGCACATATTCCATGGCATAATGGGAAAAAAATGCAGTTTTTAGCATTTAGCCTACATTTTACCAACTCCTTCCAACAACTTCACCAAATGTTGTATGTTCAAACGACTTTATCAATACATTACAACAACTTTGCAGTACGTTCAAATGGCATAGCCCAGTCAAAAATGTTTACTCCACATTGACAGTGCCACGCTTCTATATATATATATATATATATGTATAATGACATTTTTATCTTTTTTTTTTTATCCCCCCACAGCCATTAGACATGAACTCAGTCGAGTGAGCACGACATAATCTCACCTGTCCGAGGAGGAGTCGGGCCCAAACTGTGCCGTCCGCTGTGGTGTCGAGGAGCCGCCGTAGCCGACCTGTTTTTATGGCATGCATTGACTGAAGGGGAGGCGCCGTGTGTGTGTGAAGAAGACTGTCAATTCTTTACATTTGTCTCTTTGTTTGCCCCTCTGTCTTTGGCCTAAAAAACATGAAAAAAATCAATATATTCAAATAGTTTTATGGTTTCCAGGAGTTTATTAAACACTTTTTAAAAAATCATAGTCAGTAAAAATGTGGGTCAACCAAATCAATACGAATATAATAAAGATTATCCCTCCGTTCATTTTCTATAGCACTTATCCTCAGTAGGGACTAGAGCTATAACCTATTCCAGTTGACGTTGGCTGAGAGGCAGGTGGACTGGTCGCCAGCCAAACACCTGTGGACACTTTAGACTAGAGTCTGAAGTGAAGCTAACATATATGTTTTTGGAATGTGGGAAAAAACACAATACCTTGACAACTCTTCACAGGGAAGCCCGGAGCCAGGATTCGAATCCAGAACCTCAGAATTGTAAGGCTAACCACAAGATCACAGTGCTGCCAAAAGTCATTATATTTAAGTACTTATATGGTCCCTAGTAGTTTTTATTTTTCCCCTTACTATCATATTTCTTATTAGTGTTTTGGTCTAATAATAATAAGAATATGATGGTAAAGATAATATTGCACGTTTTTATAAATTTGCTTTTTTTTTTTACCCATTTTCTTTCTCATTTAAAAAAAAATATTTTATTTACTTTATGGGGGGGGGGGCAAACAGCAAAATGCCACGTTTGAACAACAACAACCACTGCAAAACTTTTTAAAAATACAAATAACACACCACAATATTTGTGATCATGTTGTTAATAAAAAAAAACAATTGGCTGCAAAGTATTGTTCATTCTGTTCTCTTTATGATGGCAAGGTGTTTCCTTGTAGAAAAATAGAACAAAAAAAGAAGAAATGCACTGTGTTTTGAAATAAATTCAAATAAAACTGTGAACAACGTCTTGGATAAATAAGGCTGACTCTTTTCCTTTATCTGTATGTCTTATTTCTTTCATTGCCTTGATGCCAACCCAAAGTGCGCTATTTTTCTAATGTATGAGGTGCATATAGATATAAAATAAGTATATACAAGCGTGAAAAATAAAAATCATCATTTAGTGCTCTTCGTGTTTTTTCCATCTAAATGCAACCAAAAAACGTTTCGGTCACACGGACTTAAATTCGGATATAAATTCTGGATTACAAAAAAAAAAATCATATCGTATTTGGGTTTGTTTTTGTTTTGGGGGCGTGTCAACATATTTTGGGCAGCTTCCGTCTCGCTATCTAGGTCTCGCGATGTTTCCCCACTTAGGCGCAAAGCGGCGACGAGATCTGGCGCGGGACGGAAGAGTGGCGAGAGTTGGAGCCGAAGAAGCAGCAGCAAAGTCAGACAGAGCGAGAACCGAGGCTGGCGGGGGGCGTGTGAGAGTTAACGCAGTGGGTCCTAAAACCCCGAAACCAGGTGCATACACGCGGCGTGAATGAGACAGGCAAGCTGGAGGACTTCGACATGGCATCCGGAGAAACCCTGTACATCGGGTCGGACGGCGCGGAGATGCCGGCCGAGATCGTTGAGCTCCACGAGATAGAGGTGGAAACTATCCCGGTGGAGACCATCGAGACCACGGTGGTCGGCGGCGAGGACGACGACGAGGACAACGACGATGTACAGCCCATGATCGCGCTCCAGCCGCTGGACGACGACCCGGGCTCCATCCACCACCACCAGTACCACCACCACCACCACCACCATCCAGAGGTTATCCTAGTCCAGACCCGCGAGGAGGTAGTCGGCGGAGATGATTCCGACCTGCACACGGATGACGGCGGCGGGGGCTTTGAGGACCAGATCCTCATACCGGTGCCGGCCCCCGGGGTGGAGGACGAGTACATCGAGCAGACATTGGTGACTGTAGCCGGGAAGAGCTCTATGGGTCGGGTGAAACGAGGAGGCGGCAGCGGCGGCTCGGGAGGGAAGAAAGCGGGCAAAAAGAGCTATATGAGCGGCGTGGAGACCGGAGCAAGGAAATGGGAACAGAAGCAAGTGCAGATAAAAACTCTGGAGGGGGAATTTTCCGTGACTATGTGGGCGTCGGGTAAGTCTTGTTAGTTAGCCCCGCTAGGGCTGTCACATCTCGGCTACACGAGGCCTTCTTTGCCAGGGCGTTGTCCAGCTGCTGCACCCGACTAGTTGCTGGAGTGTTGCGTCGCATCGCGAAGTGGCGAGCGGAGCCGCGCAGTACTTTTGGGTCATCGCGGAAGCCTCCACCAAATGTTTTTGTTTTGACGGGAAGCCATGTTTTAGGTGTTACTGGGCGCCGCCATATTCCCCGAGTCCTGAGAAGTATGGCGGCAGCCCCCCGAAAAAATGGCGACCGCGGCGGGCCCAGACAACATGGTGCCTATGATGCCGTGGTCCTCTGCCAAACACGGACAATATGTCTTATTCTGCCTGGGTTTGGGTTAACTGAAACGCTTAACTTCCTCGCCGCCCTGGGGTGAACACATTAGTAGCGCGTAAGTTGACTCAATCGCCTTTTTGGCCATTTTTGGGCAACATTGTTTTTCGTTAGCTACCGGCTAACTCCAAAGAACGGTTAGCAGTTGGCTGCTGCGAAGGAATTAGTAGGCCTCGATTAGCCAAGCCTTGTCTAGCGTAGCCAATACGTCACACACGTTGTTATTTCCTTAAAGTTTGTTTAGTGCTTTGACGGTTACAAAGGGCCAAAACGTCCATTTTAGACGTAAGTATAGGTTCAACGGACATTATACTACGGCATTTTAAGCAGTACTGCAGTGTTTGCAAACTGTTAGTAAGCCAGGGCTCACACCTTTTACTTTTCAAAAGTAACACAAAAAAAGTTTGAATAACCCACTAAGCTGCTATACTTGCAGGAAGCCATTCTGTGTATTAATGGCAAACATCTGCGCTCTAACAGAAGAGCATTAATTGTTTTGTCTCTATGTTGCTTGCATAGATGGATGGACACAATTGATAGATGTGTAAATGCTGAGAATTTGCAGATCAACAAAGTGAAATTGGATTTGAGAAATGTGTTCTTTCACAGCCAGAGGTCGGAATTGATTAAAGATGAGCAATTCCAATTACATTAGCAATACTTGGTTATCGATTCGGTTATCCATTCTCGTTGGGTGAGGCAATGAAATAATACAATTGATATATAATATCATTGTTGTCATTAGGATCATAACATGATATGATCATTGAAACATTTTTGCATCGTTAGATACGATAGATAAAATTGTGTAGTTCCTGATAAAGATAGATGACAATGGTTCTTGAGAAACGACAGGAAGGAGCTGGAGGTGGTTGAAATCAAGATGTTATGGTTTTCTTTAGTAGTCACCAGGATGTTATAATATAAATGTGCTCATCAGAGCGACAGCCAAAGTTAGATGTTTTGGAGAAAAAGTTAGAGCGCCGACTTAGATGATAGAAGGGTGATGAGTATGAAGCTGTCAGGAAAGAGAGTAGGGCGAAGACAGAGAGATGGTTCAGGAATGCATACTGTTGTATTGTTGAGAATTGAGTATGCTAATAGCAGGGGCTGCGAACCCACCGGTCGCTGCTTGCGGCTCTCGAGGAGTGAAGTTTTCACGAACATGCACACTGCACAGACATTTATTGAACTCAGCTCACAAGTGACAAATGTAACAGTAACAGTTGGCTCTTTAGCATGTCATCCTGGTGCCCTAATCTACAGGCATGACTAATCAATTTGCGAATGTAACAGTTGGATTAAGCATAGGTTGATTGGTCATTCCAACAGAGTGAGGCACAAGGATGACAAGTAACTGTTGTTGTTTTACATTGCACATTAGAGGTTTTGAGACCGCTGTGCCAAACTTTATACTTATTCGAAACTATTTGGGAGGTTTAAATACAAGAAATCATGTGATAACTGTTGTTTATTTCTTCACTGATGTCGTTTATTGCAGCCGTTTCTCTCAGACTTGCCCGCAAGGACATGCAATTGTGTGTTCGGTTCAGTTCTCTAATGTATTTCTAGACACCCATGAAGACATTGACCACGAGTCGGTGGTGGAAGAGCAGATTGTGGGCGAGAACTCACCGCCCGACTACTCAGAGTACATGACGGGCAAGAAGCTGCCCCCAGGCGGCATCCCGGGCATCGACCTCTCAGACCCCAAGCAATTGGCAGAGTTTGCCAGGTGCAAACCTTTTGTCCAAGTTATTTTGATTCATGAAAATCCTCCTTAATTCACAAGGTACTATTAATCAGTTACCTCATCTGCTAAATGGAGTGTTTTTTGGCCCCAAACAGAATGAAACCCAGAAAAATCAAAGAGGACGACGCTCCCAGGACGATAGCATGCCCTCATAAAGTGAGTTCTACCTCCATCTTGCCTTAATCTTTTTAAATATTCATTGACTTTCCTAATGAACGTCCTAACTGTATCCAGCGTAATGCAGTGTCTGACATCGGGAAGTAGACGTGAAAGCATGTGAATAAATGCCGAAGACGACGCCCACATCTTCTATTTCGCTGCTTGCCATCTTCGCAGTTTTTTTTCCTTTCTATTAACACCTGGTATGCGCTTGTTTCCCTCGCCAGGGCTGCACAAAGATGTTCAGGGACAACTCGGCCATGAGAAAGCACCTGCACACTCACGGGCCCCGCGTCCACGTCTGCGCCGAGTGCGGCAAGGCCTTCGTAGAGAGCTCCAAACTCAAGCGTCACCAGCTCGTCCACACGGGGGAGAAGCCCTTCCAGGTGGGCTTTTAAGAATGGCTTTCAAATCTCAAAATGATATACAATTACAGGGTTTCGAGATATACTTGAAGTCAGTGAATTAGTGCTTATCAGGCTGCGTGATGGAACGTGTGAATGTAGGGGATTTAATGAATCCATTAGATAAGGGTTGCGGGGTTAACAGGTTGTTCAAGTGGATGGAAGATGGATGGGTCACAAAGGAGACCTTTCATATGCATTTTTTTTTTTTTAATCAATTCAATGGGAGCCTGAAATTGGGGTGAAATGAATAAATTCAAAGTGGAAGTCAACCCAAACATATTTTTTTCAAGAATATGTTCTATGCAAGCCCACTAATTGAAACAGGGCATTCTGATAAATATTATGTTTGTGGAATAAGTGTTAATCCACTTGTTTTAGCCATCTCTGGGGGCGGCCATTTTGTTTTCTGTCGACTGAAAATGACATCACAACTGCTCACAATGACAAATTACGGCTGACCTCTTTTCTGAATCTGAGCCGTGATTGGTCGTTGTGAGCAGTTGTGATGTCATTTTCAGTGGGCTTGCATAGAACATATTATTGAGACAAATATGTTTGCGTTAACTTCCCTTTAAGACTTTGTGTGGAAAAAGCCTTTACCGCAGTCTTAACCCCACTAAACTGCTATTTTGACATTTTGAAAATGACCTCACAGTTGTTCAGGTCACACCAATCACGGCTCACCTGTTTTCTGAAGCTGAGCAATGGTTGGTCATTACCCGTGCAACTGTGATGTCATTTTCAGTCAACAGCAAGTGGCAAAATGGCCGCCTCCTGAGATGGACAAAAACGGGTGCATTTTACTGTTTAACTCATATTCCACAAACACAATATTAATCAAAATGCTGTGTTTAGACTAGTGGGCCTGCATAGAACCTATTATTATAAAGAAATTTTGGGGGTTGACTTCCCCGTTAAATATAACTTGAAAGAACAACCAGAAAACAAAACAAAATATTAATATATGAAATCAGTAGCAATAAATCCAAATAAATACCTGCTGTGCATTCGTTGGCCTCTTAGGGGCAGTGCGATGCCGTGCATGTATGGAGTACGCACTTATCTTCAGGTCAAAAGAGTAGAAGAGGAAAATCACAAATGAACTTTATTGATGAAACTCATTTTTCACAGATTAGGAAGAACATATGCCTTTGAGTATTGAAACAATACCAACTGTATTTGTTCCTACAGCGTTTGTGTGTGAATATTTGTGATTTGAAGGAATATCACTTCCGCAACTTGATGCTAACTTTCAGACCATGGGATTTTACATTGACTGCTAACACTGGTGTTATTTCATAAAGGGAGTATGTGTTGTATTTGTCATTAAACCGTTTAAAGCACACTCAGGGAGGGCAGAATCACATTCGCCACATGCTTAAACATGGTGCAGTCATGCTTCAGCACAATCATTTTTTTCTTTGCTAATACTGTTTTTATGATTGTGATAAGCCAAAATTGAAATCCGATTAAAAAATGTTTTTTATAAAAAAAATTTTTTTAACTGAACCACACAAACAACACGATTTTCAAGGTGTATGCCGATTTCCACAAAGAGAGGAAACGGGCAGCAATAATAATGTGTGGACATTTTGAGGCTGTTGTCAATGAGCGCGCCCCGCATTCAACGACTCCGCTCGTGCATTGCGGAGAATTTTTTTATTTTGCTTAACCCCCGACCTAGCCACACATTTTTCATTAGACATGTGAGGAAATGTAAATTCAACGGAGCTTGGTGGAGTAAACAATCATTTCGCCTTTGACTCAAACCGGTGGATAGCTGCGTGTGAGGCTTTTTGCATCGCATGCAAAGAAAAGAATTCAGCTGGGTACACTGGGCATGAAGTTGCTCGAGTCCCATGCCAAGTCGTCCAAGCACATAACCTCAGTGAGAGGAAGCATCAAACCCCCTCCATTGCCAGCTTTTTTGCCTGCCTGTTGTGTCTGCGCTGTGGTGGTGTCGCGTGAGTAGCCTATTCAATATGCTTCCTTCTTACATCCTGCACACATTCCACATTGGCGAAATAACACACATTCTGATAAAATTCTGATATGGCTGTGAAATAGGTATAAATTTTTTTGTAATGGTTTTAAATGGGTCTTAAAAAGTTTCTTTAAAAAAATTGAGAATGAAGAAACGTGTAGGAACCCTGATTATGTGTGTCTTTTGTGTCCCAGTGCACCTTCGAAGGCTGCGGCAAGCGCTTCTCGCTGGACTTCAACCTCCGCACCCACGTGCGCATACACACGGGCGACCGCCCGTACGTGTGCCCCTTCGACGGCTGCAATAAGAAGTTTGCGCAGTCCACCAACCTCAAGTCGCACATCCTCACACACGCCAAAGCCAAGAACAACCAATGAGACGCCTCCCTTCCCATCTGCTCCTCAGTGCGCCGTGAAGAAAAACAACAACAACAAAATAAAAAACACTGAACTCTCTTTTTTTTTTTTTTTTTTTTTTCCTCCCATTGGCATTTCGAATGGAAAAGATGGATCCCCCGCTGCGCTAAAGACTTGTTTTTACTAGAATGGTTTTCATGTAGTCACATGGCTTTTATTTGCCATTCCGGTGTGCATATTGTACACCAACAAGCTATGTTACACTAACTCCTTCTTGTCCGCACAAGAAAACAATAACCACCTATACTCTTCGTAGACGTTTGGACAAAGAGGTGTGAATCTTTTAAGTGTTTATCGAATCTTTTAGTGGCTTTCCCTGTTCTCGACCAGCGAGCGGCGGGAGAGGTGTGTGCGCCACTTCCTTTTTGTTTCGAATGTGCTGTACAGATTTGAGAATAATTACTCCTCTTTTTGTCTCCATATTGTGTATCAACTGGCCACAATAAAAACCACTCATCCCTGTTGGAATAGTAACACAAATGGTGTAGAGGCTGTCTCTCTTGATTTTTCACTTGAAATTCTTAGTTCTTTAATATTTCAGGCATCTGGCAGCAAAATGACTCGTCGAATGTGTTTTTGTTAGGGGTGTAACGATACCCAAGCGTCACGATATGAACCCCACAAGGCGATAATTGTCCCGATATTGTGGGGATGAGTTGGCGATGTAAAAAGGTCACAATAATATATAAAACCCAAACGATATTGTAAAAAAACAAAAAAACATTGTCATGTGTTCCTATTGGCTCAGTGGCACAAAGTATCATAGTCTGTGTAGTTGATACTGCTGTGTTTGGCTGAAGCGGGCGAAAAGTCATGTTTTTTTGGATGGAGATGTGCTACCTTTAAAATCGTAACATGACGATGACAATATTGTGGCAATTCTGATATTGCGATATCACCGTTATCTATCGTTACACACCTATTTTTTGTTTTTTTCAATCATTGTACATTTGTTTTTTAGAAGACAGTTTGCAACAAATGGTAAGATGCCTCTTTGCTGTATTTGCTTTAATGATTATTGGAGGATGCTTAATCAATTGTGACTTTGCTGTTGTGGTTTCCAATATTTTGGTGAGCGTGTTTGCATACATGAGTGGGTCAAACTGCTCTAGCCACAATAATAAATGCATTGTTAGATTAAGTAATTTTCATTATATTCATGTAGTTTCCTCTTCACAGTAAACATGAAATGTGACACACTTCAATGGTATTTACTTATTTTGAGAACCCGTAACATTAAATTAATATCTTGTGATTTTTCTTTTAATTGCTAGAAAAATTGAGGGACACCATTTGTAATTTTAGTCGATAAAATATATATATATATATATATATATATATATATATATATAAATTGATTTTTTTACAGGTTGATTTTTTATTTATTATATCCTTTTTTTAATTTGAAAAATGCTAGAAAATGGAAGGGGATGTGTATTGTTTTTATAATTATTAACAGATTTTTAAATTATACAACGAGTTTTTAATGGAGGGACACCTGTTTCTGTCAAATATTAAGTTCACTCATGTTGTGTTCAGTCAGCAGGATTTAGCTGCATGTCAGGTCATGATCACCCTCAGCTTTCTTCCCCGTTCTTTTCCTAATTTTAGCCGTTTTACGCTCAGATTCTGCCCTCTACTGGTCACCGGTGGCATTACAATGGGAGCTCTCCAGGGTGCTGTTTTGCTATCGCCTTTGTCTCGTGTGAGTCAATTGTAAATCTTTTAAATCTTTCTTCATGCATGAAACGTGAGCAAATTACACAGACTCACCCACACACACACACATTGGTAGGCAAATTAAGAAATAAATTACCAAGTCAAATGATGATATCTTAATCAGATTTGTACGCACAGTAGTTATCAAAGTTTTTCATCATGTTGAATAAAGTCGCACATCGAACAATGATATCAGGACTCTCTGAGATCCAAAGAAAAAGATTAATGACATTGAAACCTCTGATGAGGCCTTGCTGCAGTGAACATGCTACGAAAGCCAGTTGAGTCGATGTTAGTGTGATTAATGGTGCCCATATAGAGTTTAAAAAAAAAAAATCAATCCAATATATACCCTCTATTTATTAAAACGTTTTTTTTGCTTTTAAATGGAAAATGGTTGAATCTGGTAGAAAACAGTGAAATCAAATATGACTACTTCTAAGTGAAATGCTGATATTACAGAATAATTTTATTTTAATGCGTTAGCATAGTAGACATGAAATGTCTCCTATGTGCCAGGAAATGGCACACTGGATGAAAACAATTTCAGACATTATTTTAAAAAAATTGACAATATTTTATGATACAAACTGTTCCACACACAACTTGCAAACTAACATAAAACAAAGATAATTACAGATGTATTTGAAACAGTCAGTTGAGTTTATTGCTCGCAAAGTATGCAAAACATAGATGAGCTCACAAATAGCACAGTATCGCAGTTTTCTAACCATTTAAGCAATGGATGTTTGAAAAAGAAAGACTAAAATTACTGCATCTTACTGAGCAATTGTGAGCACGTCATTCATGTATATCCTTATGTCTGTATTATACTGCCCCCTGGTGCCCAAAGAGTGTACACTAGAAGGCACAGCACAATATCCATTGAGCTGAAGCATAAAATGTGACAAAAAAATATATCTTACATTTTGTCATTACTGTATGTTTTTATGAAGTAAAATACTCGACATTGCAACAAAAAATTTGATTCAAAAGCCATATCGCCCAGCCCGAGTCATTTCCACGGTACCTGAAGTAATAAGAGGTTTCATTGAAGCAGAATTGTTGTTTTATTGGTGTGACAAGGGCAGAGTAAATGCTCTACTTGTTATGCAGCTGCAGTCTGTCAAGGCTCCAGCAGCTGCTCTCTTTCACGCGCTTATTTCATTACAGCGCCTCTCCTCTTTTTTTTTTTCCCCGTCTTTAATCCCGTTGCTCCGTGTTTACCTGCGCTGTAGTTAGTTTTCGGCAGCCGTCACAGCCTCCGAGCAAGCGCAGGATTTTCTTGCTTTTCATTAGTCTGTCTCCCAGAAACAAGGACGCAGTGCACCTTCTCTTGTAAAGGCGGGATTTCCTACTACAGCGCTTGTTGAATTTCATTAAATGTTACAAAGGGAGCGAATAAGCTGGCAGCAGTTTGATTTATACATTCTTTCTCCTCCTTATACTAATGTGATTCAACATGCGATGGATCAAACTTTAGGATTTTATATTGTATATATATATATATATATATATATATGTATATATGTGTATATATGTGTATATATATATACGTATATATATATAAAATCTATTTTCATAAATTAAAAAATACTTTTGCTATTTTTTTACATGTTCTATTTTTTTTATTTCTTCCATGACTTTTTAATTTTCTTGACATTTATTAAATGTTTTGTTTTCTTTTTAATATTTAATACTTTTAATGTAATTTTATGCATCATTTTTTTTACCTTTTTAATTAAATTAAAATTACAAAATATTTTTAATTTATTTTTAGATTGTATTCATTTTATTTTATACCTTGTATTTATTACTCCTTTTTGTTATTTTATATTTCTGGTAATATTTTCCATGTTTATTTGTATTTATTAAATACATAAATTTTCTCTATGTATATATTATTATAATTTTATTCTTATTTTTTCACGTCTTATGGATGGATCTATGTGTGTTCTACATGTTTGCCTGGTCTTTGACAACCACAACATCCCTCAACTAGGCATGTACCACAAAAGGTCAAATGATACAGTTGACTGTCATAAATGAAAGCCAAACACATTCATCTAAGAATTGTCAGCTATCTTAGGTGTACCTAATGAATTGTCTTTTTTTCATGTCTCCCATAGGGCCTAACGAGGTGAGAAGTGCGCCTCGCTTCTCTCTCTCTCCCTCAGGTCAATTCTCACAACTTCAACCAATATGTTCAAGCGTTTTATTATATATTTATTTTTTACCTCTTCTTTTAGCGGCGAGGAGCACAGCCAGGGATGCTATTTCCATGCAGAAAACATGTTGCCAAGGTAACAGGAGAGAGAGTGAGTCTGCTTGTGTGTGCGCGCCCGCCACAGACAGGTTTTGCGGGCGCATACGCCGTCGCTTGTTACACGTCTGATTGCTGCCTTTGAGTAGTTGAAATGTCAAGGCCGATGTTTTTTTCCCTCCCTCTGTCACACAACTTGTAATTCATCCGCCGTCGTCTCTGACACACTTTCTTTTCTTCCTTTCTGTCTTGTTTGCGCTCATTTGCAGTCGGCATCTCGTTTCCGCCGCTCGATTTGTTTCGCCGTGCCGTAATTAAAGCCCCGGAATGAGCTCTGCTGATTTCTAACGCTACAGTGTGACCACTCGCGCTGTGAAGCTTTGACACTGTCTTGTTTCTACCATAATAACCATCCCCAAATCGCTAATTAGGTCACGCGGCGACTGAACTGTCTCTGTCACTAGACACACACACACACACACATCTAACGACGTCCTACAAAGAGTGAAATCGTGAAAAAAAACAGGCTGCTGTTGCCACTCTGGAGCGCTGTGGCCTTTCCACTCTGCGTGCTGAAATCACACCCGTCAACTGTCAATAAGATACAACTTCGCCTAGCTTCTTTCTTATGCCTGCACATCCCTACATGCTGAAGCTGAGAAAATATATATCGACTTAAAAATTCCAGCGGCTGGAATATATCCCACCAAGTCTTACCTGCTAGCTCGCCAAATGACAGGCTTCCAGAGGCTCGCTCGTCCACAGCGTCGCCTTCTCACTTTGTGTTGTGTTGGTGTCTTAAGACCACATAGCAGATACACTTCAGGAAAAAGTTCAACGGTCACGGCGTTCATTCATTCATTCATTCATTCATTCCTTCACACCACTCTTCTATATGAATCCCAACTCATCAAGATCATTTTCAGCATATTTAAGTTGTTTATCGGCAGGTTTTTTTCCCACCAGAATATAAGCAACAAAACTGCATCAAAATATAATGTTTTTTATTTCCGGCTTCACCTTATGGTTTTGGGGGGTGATTACACTGAAAACCGATTTTCCTTTGATTTCAATAGGACATTAATAAATTCAATGTTTTCATAAGAAAAGCTTCATACCATTTCAGGATTATGGTATGTAGAAAAATCGATATAAATCTCCTATTTCTAAATATTTTGCTGTTGACTGTAAGGAAAAAAATGCAATAAAGGACCATTTTGGTGTCTCAAGGGTTGAATTAAAGATAAATAATCAATATTTATTATTATTGTCAATAATAAATAATCACAAAACATCTAAACATCTAGGAGCTGTATAAAAATGTTTGTTTCAATGTTATTTTTTCATGTGTAATGAGGCCGACAGTTGTGCATTAATTACATACAAAGTGTCGCGTCCCCGGGACGTAAACATGAACTGCTCCTCTGCGTTAAAATATGCACATAACCTAAGATCGTCTTTAATATCATTTATAACATGCACTAAGTCTAAATTTGTCTGAGAGAATGTGGCTGGCTCCAGGTGCTGCTGTTTGGATAGCAAAGTTCAAATGGGCTGTGTTTCATCTCCCTGTATGAACAATAGCGTCTATTTACTCAGGTGATTACAGTTAGCGCTCTGTAAATCCTAAAGGGGCTTTGACAGGGATCATTGTTCTTGCACAATTAAGGCCGTTCGTCACCATTTGGTGCCTCGTTCTTGTCAGAGCTGATTGCAGAAACTGAATTTGCGCGACATGACACACGTCATTCGATTATGTAGGCCTACCAAATATGTTTTTTTTTTTTAAAACACAGCTACACTTGTGTAACTATGTGCATTGCAGTGACAAGACGATGATGACTGCTTTATCAAGGTGATTTCATCCCGCCGTGTGTCAATATTTGACGCATTTCTACTTTTGTTTTCCTATCTCTCCCATCCAGGCCAAAGGCATCAATCAGACCTCGACCTTTACGGGGATGAACACTTCGAGCCGCCTCCGTAGAAGGTGAGCTGTTGCATCTGCATTACAAATTTTCCTGCAGCCCGTGTCGCAATTTAATCCACATCCAATTTGCAAATATGGCCGCCGCGCGATCTAAAAGATCAAAAGATACAGAAAAAAACTGTTGAGCGTACCACTGACCTTTTCAGTGTCATTTTACAGTTATGAGTTGAGTTGGGATTTTTCTGTTTTTGAATTGATTTGTTTTCTTGGAGTTGTCTGTTTTTTTGGGATTGAAAGTCCTCTTTGAAATACGTTTATAATAGTTGCGGTTTTTTTTTCAAAATTAGCCTCTTAATTACTGAATTTTTATTAACTCAGAATGGATTGGACCCCTGCATACTATGTGTATATGTACATATATATTCATATATATTCATGAAGTGACGACATACACACCAGCTGCCCCGTGCTTCTCGTGCATTTTTTTCCCGATCAAATAATCTGAAAGCTATTTATTTTTTAGGATGACCTCCTGTGTATTCTGTGGTATACATTCCAGACCCACCCACAATAGGTGAAAATCCACAATATAGAGAGATCATTAAAAACTTATCAAAAATACTGTACACTTAAAAATAAGAAAACAATAACATTTAAAACAGTGTAAATGTATTTGAACACGCAAAAAAAAAGTAAGCACAGGTACAAATATACATATTGCGTTGTCCGTGTCCGTGCTTGTGCCTTTAAGAGGTGGGGCCTGGTGGAGTGGCATTTCAGTCTGCGTGGGAGTGTCTGGGCATGAGCTGTGGCCAACGGCAGCTTCTTGCGTGTGCTCGTTGTGTTTATTGTTGGCAGTTTCTTGTCAGAACTTCGGCTGCAAAGACAGAATTCATGCCGCATTTTAAATGTATCCTCGTTCGTCTTCCGTTTCACTCCCAGCCTATGCGGGATGACGGATGATCAAGCCGTAGCTGCGAGGGATGCTTTCGACGCGTGTTGGCATGTTAGCCTAGCGCGCCCCAATTAGCGTGACAGCCGCGTTAAGCGCGACACTTGGCGAGCACACTTAGATGAGATCAGCTCCGGCAATAAATAAGATTAGCTTTCAAAAAAACAGACTGGATTGGTAATCCTATGTGATCCGGATGACGGGATCCCCCCCGGCGGCTGTGTCGATTGCTACTTCATCGCTATGTCGTGACTCAGTGTTTGGAAGTGAACCATGACCCCCTTCCATTCCCCGTTGGAAGCTTTCCGATGTCTATTCTAAGGATTCTCAAACTTTTTTGGTCCGCAAATTTTCCGAGCGGCCTCTCATAATATTAGCGCCAATTAGACGTAACTACCAAATATGATATGAAGATGAAGTCAATATTTAAGAGGGAAGAAGGTCATTTTAAGAAACACAATACAGCAATATTATGCTTTTTATGATGGACTAGGCAACTTTATTCTCACAACAGTTGGGACTACTGTATATACTCAAAACTACATGATTTTAAAATCTGTCTTTTGGCCTTGAAAAAAAAAAAAAAAAGACTTCATTCCTGTAGTAATGCACCTCCCAACAAATGATGCATTAGACTGGAGGCTGCAAGGAAATCCTGAAATGTGTGCCTTTACTCAGATTGAGTGACTTCATTGAAATCCGTGAAAACGAAGTTTTAAATGTGCAAATACCGCTCCAGCTACGATTACACATTGATGGAAAATGTTTTTGGGGATTTTGAACAAAATAAGTCCAATAAAGGTAATTTAATCATGATAATATGCTAGTGACTTAAGGCATGCTTGGAGGTCTCTAAAGAGAAAAGGGTTGATCTTACTGTGCTCTAGATAAGTGGTCCCCAACCTTTTTTGTGCCACTTACCATTTTCATATTGACATGACAACATGTTTGAAGCAGAATCGCTTCTCGCATTTGTAGGTTAGCATCAACCCTGGAGGCCCTGGACATATTAGATCGCAGCACAGAGAATGGAATCTAATTGGCCGAAAAATTGCATTGCGAAGCATTGCAGCCAAGAGAAGTACTATCAAATGAAGAGGACAGACGGTTGGGAATAGATTCAATTCAATTTCAGGCTAGAATTTAGGTTGAAAATGAAGGTCCGTGTTCCTGATAGTGATTAGGCCAACAGGCCACAAAGGCCAAGAGGTGTCAAGATTAGCATGTACTTTTGCAAAAGTCAAACTGAATATCATCACTAAGGAGGCTTTAAACGGCGCCCCCCCCCAACCCCCCTTCCCTTCTCTACTCCCTTGTTCTCTTTGTGCTCTCCCTACACTGGACAATCAATGAGAGATAATAAAAATCCATCATGGCCGAGCACGGGCGTTGAGCAAATGACCCAGATGAGCGATAGCCGCTATCAGGCAAATGCTTGCTAATGGTGGCCGGCCGGCTGTGTCGAGGTGTAAAATGCAGCCCGGCCTCCTTGTCATCCATCACCCCCGCGGCACATGTAACTGAGAGGCAGGAGTGTGTGGAGAAGACAAAGACCGGATAACTGTGTAGACACATGATGGATGTTTAAGTGGCGACCAATCCGGGGTTAGCGTAGTGCACTTTTTGAAAGATTGCATCCCACAGGCTATGATGAAAACTCACAACTTTTGCAGTTCAGCGTTGCTCGTCTATTACGCTGGTTACCCAAATGTATTGAGCCAAGACGCATGTTTTGGATTAAAAAAAACCTTATGGCATGCCACCAAACAAAAATGTCACAAAATGTTTATTTACTGAACTGTGCTGCGAGATCACCAAGTGTGCCATGGGAAATTATTCTATTCCAAATACCACAGTGGTTGGGAATCACTGGTCTGCTATACCCAGTTCAAATTTGGTCGCCAGTAATGATAGCAATCATTGCCGAAATGGTAGCACGGTAGTGTTTTTGGCGGCTGTTTCTGCTGCCAGCAGAAAGTGCATTCTGACAAGAACATGGCTAAATTCCTGCAATATAGCCAAAATAGCCAAAATTGACCAAAAAAATGGCATCTTTAAACCAAAATGGCTAGTTAGATATGCATTTTAACAGGGTAGATTCTTCTTGATTTCCCGTCTTGTCATGATGAACAGTCAGACACATCAGTGATAAAAAAAAAAAAAAAAATGTTCAAATGGCTGGAATCTTCTTTGACAATCTCTTCTGGTTCAGTGTGCTTTGTTGCGATTACCCTGCCGACCAAAGTTTGACCGCAGAGTAAATGCAGCCTGGCTTTAAAAGGAGCACCCCGCTGACATGACACCTTGGCTTGGCCTACCGCCTCCCTTCTGCTCTCTGAAGGCAACCCAGAGAATCCCGCAGAAGCTCGCTCACTTTGCGACTCGGCTGTGTGCAAAATCCTTTTTTTCACCCCATATAATAGAAGTGGACTGGCTTGGTGGGATGGCGCCAGTCAAGTGGGCCGCTTGGTGCCATGTTATTGTAGTGGAGCCAAAGCAGTCACAGCGGATACTGGCTAAACTGGTTCCTTTAGAATTGAACCCTCTTTTACAGTTGTGCTTTGGGAAGAATGGTGCGACCAAATCCGGATTTTACCCCTATACTGTAATCCTAAACCCTGAACCTGGTTTTAACCTTAATCCTAACATTATGCATAAACTTTAACCTCAACCCCGAACTCTTCATCCTAACCCTTACAATAATCAATAACCATACACCATAACTCTGATTTTAACCATAAACCTAAACCCATGATCCTAACTAACTCCAACCCTGGTCCTACACCCTACGCCAGTCCTAAAGGTGATCCTAGCCCTAAACACAACTCGAAACCTGGTCCTAGATTTAACTAACCCTACTAACTCTGGACCTAACCAGCACCATAAACCCTAACACCAACCGTGGTCCTATCCCCAAACATAAAACCAACTCTTGTCCTAACCCTTATTCATCTATTGCTACGACTACTACTTTTGTCCTTGCCCTAACCCAAAACCCAACACCAACCCCGGACCTAACTGTAAACCCCAATCCCAACTTTACTCCAAACTCTTAGCACGAACGCCAACCCGAGTCTCATTTAACCCTTTTTAGTTCTAATGTGAAGCCTGGCCCTTTGACTTCACCTCAACCTGTGTCATGACCCTAACGAACCCTAATCCTAACCCTAACAATAAACAGTCCTAACCCTGGGACGATGGCTGCAACACCACCGTCAGGACGCCTGGTTCTGTTACTGTAATGGAGACGAAGCAATCCAGGTCGTTGCTGAGTAAACAAGGCAGTCGTCTTGTGAATTGACCATTTCAATTTCCTCTCCCATCCCTCTCGCAGCCCAGACGGCTGTTTTCCCAGAAACAGGAGTCACATTCACTATTAATGAGCTAGGATGTTCATCCTGGACCCATTTACTCTTCTCAATAATGCATACTCCATCATAATTGCCCATGCATATTTTTTTGCGCCACCAACTCCACCCCGATGAGGGGGCCAGAGCGGGGGGATTGTTTTGGTGGCCCCCGGGCTCACTTCGTCGCATTCTCCCAGGAACGGCCAAACAATGTTCTCATGCGGGAACCTTAATGACAACGCCTGCTGCAGGAAGATAATGAAACGGCGGTCAGCCAACGGTGCTAAAAGGCGCTTTTGATGAAGTATTCCTATTACGTGGAGGATTCAAACAGCCTCTTCGTTTTGTTCTAATAGGCCCGCCGATGTATTTAAAAACAAAGACGCCGGTGCCAATTGGAGCCATCAGCGCTCTCTGCGATCGTGGCGCTGGCCGGCGTGGCCCCCATAACGAGACTCGTCAGCTTAAAAGTGGCACAAAGAAAATGACAAGCCTATGAAGACAGAAATTAAATTTAATTGGTGGGAAAGGACTGTCTGATTCAAATTGGACAGTGGGGGAGTGGGGGGTGGGGAGAGGTTGTTGGAGGTGGGACCCAACACTAGTACTACCACAATACCAACCTTGTTCTTATCTTAACCCTGATGCTATCTTTAAAGTCCCTAACCCAGAGTTAAAGTGGAAGTCAACCCAAACATATTTTTTTCCAAGAATATGTTCCCAGCATTCCCACTAGTTGAAACACGGCATTCTGGTGAATTTTTCGTTTGTGGAATATAAATTAAGCAGCAAAATGCGCTCGTTTTTAGCCATCTCTGGGGGCGGCCATTTTGTCTTCTGTCGATTGAAAATGACATCACAACTGCTCACAACGACCTGTTTTCTGAGTCTGAGCTGTGATTGGTCGTTGTGAGCTGTTGCGATGTCATTTTCAGTCGACAGAAGACAAAAATGGCCGCCCCCAGAGATGGCTGAAAATGAGTTGATTAACACTTATTACACAATCGCAATATTTATCAGAATGCCCTGTTTCAACTAGTGGGCTTGCATAGAACATATTCTAGGAAAAAAAATGTTTGCCTTGACTTTCTCTTTAACAACACTCTTGTCTGTGGTGTGTCAAATTTAGAAGACACATGTATTCTCACTTTCAGGGGACTTTAAACCTAACCCCAACCAGACTCCTAACTCCAATCCCGAGGTCTAAAACACACTGAATCTTACAATCCTAAAATGGAGTGAATCCAGCCTTTTAAACCCAGCATCAGTGGTCTTCCACCTCAGGCTGTTGTCATGGCAATGGTCACATTACAGTGCGGTCGCGATGGCCTGCGAACGCTTACTGCTTAGCCAGCTCTGTTGGGCCTCATTCCATTTTTTTTCTCACACACACATAAAGCTAGGTATGGCGCAAGGAATTACATTTCAGTGGTCACTATGGTAACAACCTGAGGCGGATGTACCACTCACGAGTCAAAAGCGTATTTATTAATTTCTCATGTTCCTTCTATTCATTGACCTTATTCAATAATGTGGTTCATTTATTATTTTTAAAAAACATACAATTTATTAGTAAATAATTTCACTTTTATTAACATTCAAAACATTGGTTAATTTATGGATTGTTAATAAAGATGTAAAAAATATTAGTTAAATAATTCTTTCCACATTTAACAATTTTAACTTAAATAATTGGGTTAGAGTAGGGTTGATTCATTGTGAAAATATTGTCAAAATAAAGTATATGTACATTTAATGAGTTTGAATAAGCATTTGGTTAATTAAGTTGTTAAAAACAATTAGTTATTGTTATGATTATTATTACAAGGTATTTTTGGTATATAAAAAAAAATTGTCTAAATATATTTTAAGTATGTTTTAAGTATGTTCAACATTTTTATAAATGTAATTTATTTCTTAATGAATTATAAATTACAAAATGAGATTATGGTATTATTGAAATTACACTTTTGAACTACAGCTGACTCCCCACATACTCGCGGTCCTGCACCCGCGGATTTACATATTCACCGATTTTTTTTCAATATTTTCTAGTACATTTTTGAGGGCGGGGGGGCGGGTAGCAACTGGCAACCCCTCTTTTTCACTGAAATTCTTATTGGAGGTTTGTCTATGCTTTTTGAAGATTATTTGGTGTTTTAAAAAATTCTAAATCTTTTTCACCGCATTTATAATAGGCGTCATTTATATGTGGATTTCCGCTTTCGCAGGCCAACCCAGTCCCTATCCTCCCTGCAAATTGAGGGGGTTCACTGTATTTTTTAAGTTAAAGTGCATTATTACAAAAAAGAGATGTGTTCATAAATATACTATTAAAATGACACATTTCAACAATTTTTTTCACTGCATCTACAAATGATCAGACCTATCTGTCAATTTTAAAAGTCAAATGTGGCCGATGAGCACAATAGAGGCCAGCCCTCGTTTGAGACCCTTTTATTCACTCTGTCGAGACTCTTGTTTGCGAGCCTTCCGTCCAAAATCCATCACTTAAATGAGGTCGTCACCTCCTTCACTACGCCACTTTAGGCGGTTACCCTGATGCAGAGAAGCCCGAGGCTGCAAAAGAAAGATGCGAAAAGATGTTCCTCCTCCTATTTCACATTCCGTCTCACTCCCCCTGTGGCCTCTTTTTCCAAGCTCCCCTCCTCCTCTTCCTTCTCCTCCTCCTCCTCCCCGCCGTATTTGTTTCGCAAAACCCTCCATCTTTTCCTCGCTCCTCGGCTTGCCCCCCCTCATCTATTATTTAACGGCACCTCTGGCTTTCTATCAGCAAAGAATGAACCGTGGCTCCGGCCAGGCTCCTTAGCATTTTAATCAGCCTTAATGAGCTTCTAATGCTGAATAAACATGGTAGCAACCAGCTGGCATGGATGAAAGTGATGCTTTGTCGTACATGCGAGGCCCCCCGCCCGCGCACCCCGAACGACTGTATGTATTATTGCCCCCCGAGACTCCCTGCTGCGAGAGGCAGAGCGCATGTAAGAATCAATCAGACAGCATCCGGCGACCAAAATATACAAGAGATGAGCTCATGTTCATGTAGTGTCGCGGCTGCCGCCTCGGATCAATGTTAGATAAATCCCACACAGATACAGCTACAGTTAGTCCTTCTACGGTGATACGGTGATCTTAGTCCAACCCTAAACTAAAACTTCAACCAAACCTGTTTTAACCCTAAGGCCTTGTCCCCTGGGGATCGTCAAGTACATTTCATTAGTGATTGAATATTTGAATCGCCGGTGAACGGTGTGGCAATATCACAGATGTGAGCCAAATAGCCAATCACAAATTCACATTTTGGCCCGCCGGGTTTTATTACAAAACAAAAATCGGCGAAACACATTCTGTCAAAAACCAGACCTTCAAAATAAAAACCACGCAGTATGATAAAACAGTTTTACCACACGTTCAAAGAAAACGCGGTGAATCTTATTATATTGTCCAGGATGTTACTCTGATATTATCGCAACTTGTCTGAGTGCTGCCGAGACACTTGTTATTGGTTTGAGTTGTTAATAAAAGCTTGCGTTGTTTAATATGCGCCGGCCATCTGTTGAATCCTTTTTACACAATATGACAGAGTAGGTAGCAGGTGCCAGCCAATTGATGAAGAAGGTGAGAAACACTATAGAATTCAAGAAACAACTTGAAAACTGAGTCACCTCTCTCACCTTCTTCCCGCATCAAAAGTCTTCAGTAAAGGTAAAAGTGATCCATTATCCACTTCATTAGTCATTTGTATTTACTTTGCATTGTTTTTTATCATAAAGCTATCGCTGTTCTGGATAAAAAGTACTTTATGGTAATAATTGTGTCTGGAATTGATTAATTGGATTTACATGATTTCCTATGGGAAGTATTGTTGTAGTTAGACTTTCTTGAACGGATTAATAACGAAAAGCGAGGTTCCGTTGTATTTATTTCATATATACGTACCGGTGGCTAGAAAGCAAAGCGTGGAGAGTGTCTGTTGCATAAATCAACGGGTGCAGTCATTGATTGGGGTGATCGAGTATTGCCAACAGCATATGTAGATATCCTCACTGTCTTCTTTATTAAGGCCCATTTCCTCTCTTGTGTCACATCTTTCACCCGTTACAATCGCACCATGTTTTTATGGTTCAACAAAAAAATAATACAGTACACTACTGTATGTGGCGCCTCAATACACGGTTGCAGTTTTCCATTTGCAGCACATCGGCGGTTGTGCGGTGCTCAATCGCTTGGTGGGAAAAGTCCCCAACAGTAATTCTTCCGCGATGATCGGTTCTTGCCACTTGGGCGGCGGATTTAACCCTTACCCTAACCCAAAGACTGGTCAATTCCATTTGTTGTCAATGGAGCAAGAATCCAAAGCCATTTTTTTCTCCTTTGGTTTTTTTTCCCCACAACTGATGTCATCACACAAAGCACTGAGTCACGTCATTAACATGAATTGATTTTTGGGCACGCTGACGTGTTGATGTCATGCTGCTTACGCAACAGACGCGGCCGTCCCGCCAACACGCCCCGCGGTCCAAATCCGAGCCAGATCGCCATTGACAGCGGAAAACTGCTGCAGAAAATCAACTTTTAACAGTTTTTTTTTGTTTGTTTTGTTTTTTAATAGCAACACACGCATACTGTAGTACTGGACATCCTAAGTGAAATGTCCCTTGTATCACTGCTTTATTTATACTGGTAAACATCAAACCGAAACAACAGCAAAATCAAGAGCTGACACCCCCACCCACTACCCGATTGTGCTCGTTCCTCTTACAAGTTCATTTACATCAGCGTGATAATACGTTAATACGAAAGAAAAGATCAGGGGAAGCATGGAAATGTCTTCATTCGTCTGAAGCTCGTCCCCGCGCAGCATCACCATGCCCGTCGGGTCTTAACGTAATTATGTGATAAAAGTGATTTGATCGATTCAAACCGGAGGGCAGTATCAGGCTGAGTCAACTCGTGCCACTGAGAAAAAAAAAAAAAAATGCTGCATTGTGCTGCGTCTGGGATGTAAAAGCACATTCATTATCTCCACACACGAAACAAAAAAAAAAAACACACCAAGGTCACTCAGAGGCGAGTCCTCGTCTGTCTTTATCGTACAGAGTGTCCGGGTTACTGCATTCGGAATGACAATAAGGGTCGCCAATGGAAAGCCGTTTGGGAATTTATTCCTTATCCTTGCTACCTATCTTGAGGTCCATGTATTAGTGCGGTCTGTGCCCGCCCTAGTTAGACATATCAGCACATTAGCAGAACAACTAGGGTGCCCTAGTAAAACAGCTGTGTCCTACTAGTAATGTGTGCACGACACATGTCTACAAGTTGGGCCTAGTAGTGCTACTACTGCAGAGCAGTAGTTTACCAATAATATTGAATTGCGTACGAGAATGCCAAAAGCGGCACTAGTGCTGGCCAAACTAAACTCATTTCGAATAAGTCATTCTACCAGTGCACCCGAGTTGTTCTACTAGTGCGCTGAATTGTCTTAGTAAGGAGACGAAGACCATACTAGTCATGGACCGTACGCTGGCTATCAAGTATATGAAATAACGTTTCAAACGGCTTTATTTAAATCCGTTTGAGCATTTATTCGCTATCCTTGCGTTACAAGTAAGACAATCATTCTACTAGTGTGCTTAATTGCCTTCATAGTGAGGACAAAACGGTACTAGTAATGAATTTTAAGATGGATAGCAAGGATATTGAGGCGTTACGGAAAGCCGTTTGAGCATTTATTCAATATCCTTGCACTAGTAGTACATGTAAGACAATCGTTCCACTATTGTGCCTTAGTTGTTCTACGAGTGCGCTGAATTGTCTTTGTAGGCGGACAAAGACCATACTAGTCATGTACCTTTAGATGGATATCAAGGATATGGAATAATTTCTTAAACGGCTTTTTAGAAAGCCATTTGAGCATTTACTCGATATCCTTTCATTATTTGTAAGACACAGTCATTCTACTAGTACGCTTGATTGTCTCACAAATGAGGGCAAAGAGCATACTAGTACATGGGCTTTAATCTGGATTTCAAGAACATTGAATAAATGTGCAAAGAGCTTTCCATCGTCGCCTTGAGATATACGCCTTGGAAAAACTTTGTACAGGAACTTGTTTTATATTGTACATGTTGTGCTTCTCGTGGTCCACAGAAGACGTCGATTGGTTATAGCATATAAAACAAAGGCGAGTTCGTAAACCCGCTCATATTCCCTTTTATTTGCGAGGGGGACCTTCAAGGCCCCCAAAGTAGCCGAGCGCCAGCACCGCCAACAAGGCAAGGCGGTTCTCCTTCAAGCGGGCCACAATCCAGTTCAGGAAAAATCCGTCAAAATCATAAGGTGCTCTCTAGGAGCCACTCGGAGCGGGACAGCTTGTCGCGGGCCCGCTGAATGTTTGCGGCGTTCTGCATCTGCGGTAGCTCGCCACTCATGGACAGGCTTCGCTTGGAGCGCAGGCTGGTCCCCGTTTTGGGGTAGGCCACGTATAAGCGCTCCCTGGACGAGTCCGCATTGAGGGAGTGTCTGCGATTGACCCTGACGGCACCCGCGGGCACGGTCATGTACTGGCGAGGGGCCTGACGTGCTCGTGGGACCCTTGGAGCTGCAGTCCATTTGGGCGCTTGGGCGCGGGATACCATGGGTGGCACCTTTGCCTCCGAGGAGTTATTGCGGTTGACGTTGTTGAGTTCAACGTCCGCTTGCGCCTCGGTTCGCCGGACGTCAGAGGTTTTTGAAGGGGCGATTGGGTGCTTCACTCTTGGGGCGCCCGGGGAAGCCGGGTGCCAACTGTGGCTGGCGGCCGAGGTGGACACGGTGCAGTCGGGCAGGGAGGGTTTGGCGGTGCCGGTGTTGGCGGCGGTGATCACGATGGGCGCTCGCTGCTTGGAAGGCTCCAGGGGTGGGAGAGCAACTCTGAGACACTCTTTGTCATTCTTGTCTGGACGTAGCACCTGCTTGGACAGAGACTTGGGGAGTCCACAGCCCTGAAGTTGCCCGTCGCTGCTCAGGGAACGAATGTCGCCCATCTCTAGAGCCTGTTGGGAAGAAGGGTTAATGTCCTTCTACATGTGCTTGTATAGCCCTTATAACACTGCAACACAGACGCTAATTAGCGTTAGCCTTAAGATAGCGGACCGAAAGGCTCAGGGCTGTGGTTGTTTTCATTAAATACACAAGGTGTAATTATCTTTTATTTTTAGTTTGACAGTAAACTTAAACTAATATCTTTTTGAAGAAGATTTACTCTTTCTATTGTGATAGTACCCGTATCAAAAGGTGGATTATGTCCCCACTGTAGGCCCGGATACAAAATACGTTGACTGCCACTGCGCTAGACTAACCTTATCTGCGTCGCCCTGGTTGCACACCCGGTAGCGTACAATGAGGAAGATGATAAACGCCAGTACTGAGGCCACGATAATCCCTCCGATGATGACCACGATGGTCCCGCCCAGGAACTGGGACTGCATGAAATGGCACCTCAGGTACTGTGGCTCGGTAGTGAAGTGGATGCAGCCGATGACCCGGGTGGCGGTCAGCGAAGTCACCTGGTCGTCGTAGATGGCCAGCACGCACAGGTCGTACTGCGTCCCCGCCGCCAGATTGTTAACCAGGATACTTTCGCTGGTGGGCGGGATCATTCTGGAAAGATGTGGATGGGACATATATATATATATATATATACCTGTGTATAAGTATTTGTGCGTGTGTGTGCGTGTATATATATGTATATGTGTATTTATACTGTGTATGTATACAGTATGTATATGTGTATATATATGTGTGTGTATATATATATATATATATATATATATATATATATATATATATATATATATATATATATATATATATATATATATATATATATATACATACATATATGTATACGTATATATATACATATATATATATATATTTATGTACAGTATATATATATATATATATATAGATTTATATATACTGTATATATATGATAAATTACAAATTTGAGAAATTATTCTTACTAAAATAATACATGCTGTACAATTGAACGGGTTATTTTGTTTGTTTGTACCTTATCTGGTAATGACCTCGGCCATCTGTCTTGTTTCGAAATTAAACGCCAATCAAATTTGCCCACCCCTGGATTAGCGCCTCATCAGATTATGCAGTTGTTTGGACGTTGACAGTCGGCCATCCGAGATGTGCCTGCGTTTCATCATTGGCGACGTTTGATTCATTCTAGGCGGCGTCTTTCGTGATGAAACGTTTGCTATTAAGGCTTCTGTCTATCTTTTTCCTGCATTCCGGCTCAACACCAAAAACACGCTGTTGACTGCATCATTTTTGTCCCTGTCCGTCCTATCATGTCTTGGTGATTATGAGCGCCTAAGCAGAGAGTAAAAGAGATGAAAGACGCCTGGGATGCTTTTTTTTTTTTTTGCCAAACGCCGGCCGGGCTGACGGTGCTTTCATCTTCAGCTTAGTGCTGACATTTGTTATTTTTGATTTTGTTGATTAAGCATTATCAAGGCGGTAAATGGTACACTCCGGCAAAAGGGGATTAGGAGTTGAAGAATGAGAAGTGGGATGCGGTGCATTAGTACTCCTGATGGGATTAATGGACACCGCAAATAATCACAAAGACAGTCCAGTCCCAGCCCGAGAGACTGAATACCCTGAGGGACTTCAGTGTCCTGAGTCGATAAAACAAGAGGTGTGGCAGTTTTAATCATGCGGTTGAGGTCATCTTAAGTTTAGCAAGTTTAGTTTGGGGCAGGAAGCTTGAAGTTTTTGGGTTAAATGAAAAACCCAACTTCCAAACTCCAGCAGATATTCAAGCCTGACTGTGAGGCAGACGAACTAACCGCTAGGTCACACCGCGTTGCCCCTGGTTCCAAAAATGTTTACCCTTAATCCTCACCTGTACACTAGTGAGTCATCGTAGGTTCCGTTGTACTGGATCTGGAACATGCGGATTCCTGGAATGTTCCTCTGGAAGTTGAAGTGGACAATGGCCGAGGTGGATGTGGCCTCTGCTATGACCACCTTCTTCTCCGGGCCCGTCTTGGCGTTACCGAGGGGCACCCCGCCGCCCGGACCCTCCGCCCCTGTCTTGGTCACGGTGGCAATGTCTGAAGATCCCGGGTCAGGCTCTTGCTCTGCGGCCGTGTTGTTGGTGATGTGAGGCAGCTTAGCAATGACCAGGTCTACCTTCTGCTGGGCTTCTCCGGCCGGGTTGGACGCCACGCAGGTGAAGGAACCTGGAAGGAGGTAAAGTGATTTGATGAGTTCCATATTTATCACAGACAAAAAATAGTGGGAGCCACAGTTTTAATCTGCGGGTGGGCAAAGTACACGCCACTTCATTCTTTAACTCAGTCCACCAAGCACAATATAGAGTCCTGCAATATTTGTTGCATTACTTTAGCATTTTCCCCCTGAAATAGGTTAGTTAATATACATGTAAATGTTTACAAAAATGGTTGCAGATACCTTTAAGAAATTTTATTTTATTAAAAATTTTGTTCATAACTACAAACACATTTATAAAGAAAAAATAATAAGAATTAATGTGATTAAAAAAAAAAAGTTTCATTAATTTATCCCATTTTTGACCAAAACTATTTTTTTTTAATTCTTTGAGCTCATAAAATAATAAGTTGAGTAGTCGAATACACCTAAAATGAAAAACAAAATACATTTATCAATGTTTAACTTATGTTGTTATGCTTATGTTATGTTTAAATGAATAATTGGTTAATTGCAGTTGAATTAATAAAATATTATAAATAATGTTATTGTAAAATAATATACAATAAACTAAAATAAATCACTGCAAAAAATATTAGTACAATAAACTATTTTACATATTTTATATGCGTTCTGTTGTAAACTGGTTAATTCCTTATTGTAAGTAAAATGTAAAAGACAAAAAATGCATGTATTATACATTTTTAAATTCATTAATTATAATCAATATAATAATAATAATAATAATATTATAATTACAATCATTTTGCTTTTTTTTATTTTGTATTATTTTCTATTTAGAACTCAAATTGATTTGCTGTTAAAAATACAACACACATTTTAGATATAGATTTAACATTTTTTAAAATATTGTAATAAATATAGTAGCTGTTAGTAATATTTAAAAACGACAACAACTTATTACATTATTTTTCGAATAATCTATTTTTACATCCACATTTGACCCCGATTCCCTCTCTACAAATGACCTGGCCCATCTGTCCATTTTGAAAATGTGAGCACAAATGCTTTCCCACACTTGCTCTAATCCTTGGAATTGAAATGTGTTTATGTGCATTTAAAACAACACTGTTTAGGTCAATTACGCCTACATTTAAACGTATTTACAGCGAGCTTCATTTAGTACAAACGCAGCAAAAGGTTGAACATTACAAAGGTAATAAAAAGCTGAGCAGCACTTGTTAAGTGGACTATTAAATGGTGCTACATCTCAGACGCTAAGTGTAAAAACAGTGAGCACCAAGTCAATAAATATTTTTTGCCTTTTTCCTTTAATGCATGATTACACTTTTTCTCCCTGACTGACTAAACAAAAGAAGGCACGATGTGTGAGTTTCACAGGCGGGTTGAGGAACTGGTTGTTACTTGTGCTAGCAAGCTGGATAAAACGTAGCTAACATGGGATAACTTGTTTTCTCATTCAGCTCAAAATATCTAAAAAAATATCAATAGGCCATTGAAAGTTTTATAAAAACAACAAAGGTATGATGTGCTGGTCAGTTTCCTGGGCGTGTTTACATACAAACTATTTTTTTCTGGCAACTGAATACACTGTCAAAATATAGAGAAATCTTGCAATATTGCACATAAAAGATAAAAGATAATGATGAGAAATAAACAGGTAGGTGCTGTAGTATTTGTGTGTTGGATGTGTGCCTTTAAGGGGCGTGGCTAAGTGAGTTAGAGCCTGGAGTCGGATTGGCCTAGTAGGTTGGTGACTACATGTGTGCATCTTAGCGGGATTTGTGGCCTGTGTTATATCGGCATGTGAGCATCTTGGTGTGAGTTGTGGCCCACAGCAGCTCCTTGCGATTGTTCAGTGGTGTATTTATTTGAATATTGTAGCTCAATTATCTCGCCTCATGGACGCTCCAAACCAACCTGAGTCCTTGACGGTGCTGATGTGGATGTCTAGAGTGCCGTCGGTGTGCACAGAGGCTCTGGAAGAGTTCGACATGAGACGTCCGTCTGGGGCGATCCAGTGGATGATGGGGTCCGGGTCCCCCCGAGCCTTACACCGTAGCGTCACGCTCTGTCCCTCCAGGGCCCGCAGCTCCTGCAACAACACCACCGGGCTGATATATTGACCACGTTTGCGCTTTTACAGCTCTGTTCCCTGTAAATGTAATCGACTATTGATCATAGTCGTAATGTTGAATTAGCGCGTCGGCGGGGCCGTCGATACGGCGGCAAACGCGTGTGAACGATAAACGTCCGCCGGTGATGTAAAAGAGACGTGAGATACGGCTGTTTGTTGCTCCACGCCGCCTCGATTGGATCGTTTTATTTGGATGTTTTTCTTGACCTCATCACCGTAATAGCAGGTCTATCGCAATCCGGCAAATAGCTTATTAGAATCCTGTCTACAAGTGGAGTACACACATACGGTGCTGAGTTTTAGAAAGTGAGGAACCCACACAAGTGTGTGCTTCTAAGGTGGTTGGTGCACTCTGTTTGACCAACACAGCACACCACAAACATAACAACAAGGTGTCGTAGCACTTGAGGACGACAGTAGAAGTAGCAGTAGAGCCTTGAAGTATCATTAGTAGAGGTAGAAATAGTGGTGGCGGTTGTTGAAATAATAGTAAGTAGTAGTAAGTAGACCTGTAGAGAGTAGTCTTTTACAAACATCCGATAATATAGCCTTTGCTGACTTTCCAAGGGGCAAATCGGGCTGAAAGTTGGCCTGATTTACATAATGGCAAGCCTTGGGAATGATACTTGCTTCGGGTTTTGCCAACATAATTATTGAACAGGTTTGACAATACGTTTGTTGGCTCAGAGACAACCGATAATGGGGCCCTTGCTGATTTTGACCGCAAGGGAGGGGAAAATGCTCAAAATGCTGCAAAACTATCCGTATGCGTATACCAAACTTCAGGTAAATCTTGTCTACAGTATATGTATTTTACAATATCCCGTTAACTGAGCGACCCAGGGAACTCCTGTGAGCTTTAAAAGTCTGCCAAGTGTGATATTTGATGTGAGGCTACAGCGAATTCATCGAGAGTTTTGGGGGGTCACACCTGAGAGTGTCTGGTGATGAGAGGAGGCTCGCACAGGAACTCCTCTTCCGACACGGTCCAGAAATAGCGTCCGGCGAGGTGTTGAGGCGAGGCGCAGGTCTCCAGGTCATCCTCGCGCCGCAACCTCCGCAGCCAGAGCAGCTCACAGTTGCACCGCAGCGGGTTCCCGCCAAAGCTCAACGCAAACGACGTGGGCCCCATGATCCCCGAGGTGGCTAGGACCCCCGCTCTTTGGGAAACGGAAGAGATGAGGAGGGGCTCCGGTTACACGACTTGACTCAAGTCAGACTTAAGCCGGTTTGGACTTGGGACTTGCTTGGCTAAAACTTGTGAAAGGCTTGACTTGGCTTGGCTTTGTGTTCATGAGATTCGACTTGACTTAGACTTGCTTGAAACGCGAAGGTTAAGACTTGAGACCTACTTTTGACATCCACTCACCTCTGGAAAATGGGGTCCGGAGGCAACTTCTGGAGCTTGTTGGAGGTCACGTCCAGCCTCTTGAGCTTCTGGAGACCCGAGAAGGTGCCCTCGGGGATGTAGCTGAGCATGTTGTGGTCCAAGTTGAGGGTGTGGAGGCTGGACATTCTCTGGATGGCCACCCAGGGGACGCTCTCCAGGTTGTTGTAGGACAGATCCAGCTCCTCCAGGGCCGTCAGGTCGTTGAAGGCGCCGATCTGCACGTGCATTAGCTGGTTGTTGTTGAGGATGAGGTGGTGCAGCTTGGACATGCCGCTGAAGGTGTCGTTGGTGATGCGCGTTAGCCGGTTGCTGTCCAGGTGGAGCGCCCGCAGGTTCTCCAGGTCCTTAAAGGCGTGCGGCACGATGGTCCCGATGGTATTGCGGGAAAGCGTCAGGTCTACCAGCTTGGTCATATTGGCGAAGTCCTTGCGCTTGACGCTGGTGACAAAGTTATCCCCCAGGCGCATTTCCACCGTGTGCCGGTCGATATTCGGGGGCACGAATAGCAGTCCCTTTTTGTCGCACAGCGTGGCTAAATTGGGGTTGAGCACCTGGCACACGCAACGCTTGGGGCAGACTTGAACCTTGTGGGCCTTGACAGCCGCGCAGAGGACCATCAGATAAAGCAGGAGGGCCTCCATTGGACTTGTCATTCACGTGGTTACGCCTGCAAAGATAAGGTAGAAAGAAACACAGATAGAAGGAAATGGTTTATCGAGCAGAGACTGCGCAGCGCTGTCATCGCTATTAAACATTCATTTGTCTTGCTGGGGGAATTCGCTCCCTTCAAGACAGAGATGCTTTTGAGCCTCCAACGCTTTACAACTGCATTGTAAATAGAATCATTGGCTCAGCACTGTGTCCAAATTGCAAGCAGGGGGTCAACAAACAATGAATGCCGGGCAAATTAGACGTGGAACTAATTAGTCACCTGCAGACTTCAGAGGGCCGCATGACTGCTTTGTGTTGTATGGTTTTTGGAGACGTTTAGCACAATATTTTTTTTTGGAACCTTGATCAGACCCATCCGTGGGTTGTCAAGGCCAATAAGACCTTCATGTACAACCTACATTCTAATAATTGCTCCATGAAATTGTCGTAATTATTCCCAACAGTCTGTTCTCTTCATTTTGCGGCGTTTTGCTTGGCTGTACTGCTTCCAGTCCATGTGGATGTTGGATTTTTTTTTTGTTTTTTTTTGCTGTATATGCTGCCATCTGATTGGCTTGTCAGGGCAAGACGTGTTACAGACACTCAACAGGAGTTGAGTTGAATGCAGTAACAATTCAAAACATCTGCGAGCGGCGGTCCAGGATGTGCCCCGCCTCACGCCTGAAGTCGGCTGGCATAGGCTCCAGCATACCCACGACCCGAGTGAGAGTAAGCGCTACAGAAGATGGATGGATGAATTAAAAACACAGGCAATGGATTTCTGTTGTCTGTCCCTGTTCCAAATGAAACAGGATGTGTTTGTTTCTGCTCTGTTTGTAAAATGTTCCAAGCGGATGGCGCAGTTTAACTAAACGCTCTTTTATCCAGTTCAGTCTGGAAATAAGGAACAGTAAGACTGAAGATGTCACGTGGCCGATAATGCAGTGGCTTTTGGTTGTTAGGAGGAAACAAACTAAATAGAACAGACACAAACCAATGAGGACCTTATAAGACCAGGGTCAGCCGGTGTGTGCACCTGCATACAATCAGAGAAAGCCGACCAGCTTTCACATCCAGATCACAACGACGTGTGAGCCAACTTTTCTTGATGACTATAGGCCCGTAAATGCAGTGTCTGCCAAAATTGGGTTATAGACTTAAAAGCAGAGCTGGGATTTATCAGCATGTCTTTCACACAGAACCCAGCGAAGCGGGACATTACCGTGGCAGTAAAGTGCTCCATTACTCTCTTACACACGTTTGTCCCTCATTTGCGTTGCTACCGCCTTAGAAGCCAACTTTACGGCACCAATTCCATGTTGGTAGCTTTGATGGGGAAAGGCCAGCATTGATGGGAAGTGTGAAAGGGGCTTAGTCAGGCCGGCAACACCAATCCTGTTTTTCTGACGTGACTATCACTTTCACGCAGTTTCTGCAAGTATTGCGTCAGTGGTGCGGACTTATAAAATAATCGTCAGACTCTGACAATTACTTCCAACACATCATGACAGTGCAAGTGAGCCTCGAGTGCTGAACTTCACCAACCAGTTCCGACTTTCCGTGATTTCAAAGAACCACCGTCCCACCTCTGATACTACGGATTCTGTGGCAGTACTTTTCACAGGGGAAAAAGATCGCGTTGACGGGCAGTTTGAAAGGGGCTTATATCTCGAAGCCAGCCTGGGAACGCCAATGCCGCCTTTATGATTTGCTAATGCTGGCGCTTTTATGTTTGCGTACACAGGGATGAAAGTCTGAAGTGTCCATCCGAGGGCCTGATCAGAATTAGATGCTTATCTCCCCGGATCATGCGGCCAAAAGGATGGATGATTGGGCCCAGTGGCTCTGCGACGATGTGCTATGCCTTGCCATTGATTTTTTTTCCCCCCGTCTCTACTCTTACTCATGACACAGTTGAGATGGGGGATAACGAGAGATCCATTTGATGAATCCCAAGGCCTTGTCAGAGGAGATGGGGCGTAGAGTGGTGATCGTATAGTGACTGTCAACTGGAATTTTTGAGTCATTTTTCTGTCTCGTATCCCGGCAAAGTGAAGACCAATCCAATCAAATGCTGAGAACAAGAGATCCTCATCCCATAACTGCAGTAAAAATCTACAGACTAACCTTTAAATACAGACGAGAAAGGTCAGATTTATGGTTATGGCTGGGTGGTTTGCTCTCGTAATGCCTCCATTGTCGGCACTGCGTCTTGACAGCGGGGATAAAAGTCTGGCCTCAGCACGGATCCCCGCCAAATGAATACTGCCGTGATTCCAAAAAGCCAACATGTGTCTAATAACGCAGGAAGAAAACATCAGACGGGACAGCGACGTATCGGGAGGGGTCAACGGCCGCGGTTACGCTTTGACAGGCGAGGAAAATGTAGGACAGAAGCAGGTCAGGTTTGAAACGCGCCATGAAGATGATGATAAGGGAGAAATGATATTGTCGCAGTGAGCCTGCTGGGTATGACATATCTTATGAGTACTGCTGATCAAGCTGCAGTGACGAGACACCCTCACCGAGTCCCACACAGAATTTATCATGACGTGTGAATGTTGAGACATGCTGTCAAGGAGCTGAAAAGAGAAAGATAGAAATGCCTACACCTTTACTTTAGATCCTTGTAAACTGGAAATAAATCTCCTCTAAATTTCTCTCTTGAATTTGACACACTACAAAGAAGAATGTTGTTAACCACCCTACCAAATTTGACTGACTAAACAAAAATCGGCAAGTATACAAAATGAGGCCCCAAAATCGTCAAAAAAAAAATCAAGTTGTTCTCTTTCCTCTCAGACTCGGTGGGCGTTTGCTACATGCACTGAAACCACACCCCGGAAGAATGTCCACACTAAGTCTCCGTTGGTTGGAATATATCCCACTTGATCGACACGGGGCTTTTCCACGCTGTGACAACGAGGCACTCTAAAGCAGCCGCCTCAGCCAGACGCTCCTGTCCACGTGCGCTTCTTTCCCTCCATGTCATGCAGTGCACTCACAGCTGACAACAAGGCAGTCTAAAGTGGCCACATCAGCAAACTATCCGAAGGGAAGATGCATATTCCGGGTGTAGGCATAGCTCACCAGCTAACTGAACATACCTGCTGGTGCGAACCAAAGCACTCAAGTTCTTCAATGTCGGGAGAGCGCGACACGTGCCGGACTCCAAAGCATGTCACGCAGTGCCGTTTTAGCCACACTCCAAAACGTCAGCATAATTGAGATGGCGAAAACAATTGAATTTAGTTCTCACTCTTTGCACGTGTTTTCAGCCATGATCTTCTCCGCGCATGAAATTGTTTTTCTGTTTTAGGCACTTGCATAGTACAGAGTCTACTGACACGAAAAAAAAAAAAAAAAAAAAGTTTATTTGTGCAGTGTTTAATCAAACTCGATGCCATGACAGCATCGCTTTCCTGCCTGATATCTCACCTCATGATTGGGAAGAAAACATTTCAGAAGTGTTTTTGGCTGAGAAATTAAGACAGCTCATCACTCATTCAATTATCAGTGGAAAGTCAACCTGGAGAGAGCAAAGCAGATTTAGTATTGGAATGTTACGTCTGCCAAGATTTTATGCACCAGGAGTATACGTCGAGGACGACTACCCTGTTCTCGTTGAAGTACACAGAGTTGAGATGTAAAAGTTCACATTGATGAAGAAATTCATCTGGATAAGGATCTGAGGCATAGACATTTGCGTTGATGATGATCTGAGGTGTAAACGTTCACATTTATTCGGGTATTAGGATGTGAGGTATATTACACGGCATTAGGTTCATGTTAGAGGGTTGTTGAGACGGCTCCCCAGGTAGAGAAGTTCACATTGATGATGAGCGACACGGTATGTAGGTTCATGTTGATAAGGTTATGTTAATGAAAAGGATCTGAGATGTATATGATCTCATGGGTGAGAATCAGAAGTACCTTTGTTGAGGATCTATAGTATGTACAGGATGTTGATGTGTATCAGGATCTAAGGCATAGACGTTGTAGCTGATGAGGGTCTTAACAAAATGTTTAGGTTCACCTTAAGGAGGATTTGAGCTGTGGATATTCATGCGAACGAGGCTCTGAGGTTTATGGTGATGAGGATCTAAGGTGTATATGTACTCGTTAATCAAGAGCTGAATATCGATTGCGATATACAGTATGTTGCTTTTATCGAGGGGTTTGAGGCGTATATGTTCTCGTTAATGCGAAGCTCAGTTCACACTGAAGCCGACGAGTTGTGGATGTTGTTGTTGACCAAGATCCGAGATGTATATGTTCATGCTGATGAGGCTCCGAGGTGCAGTTCCATGCTGTGAGGCCGACTGACAAGACCTCTGTTGATGTGCAATGAGGCAGAAACGACCTGCAACTTCCAGGCTCAAATTGCGCTCAAGACGCGATATTGATTCACTCTGTGGAGATTGAGGCTTTTTCACTCGCTGTCTCTCTCCGCCCCTTCCTGTGGAAAACTTAGCCGAACGTGACGCGAATGGTTGCCACTGTAATCCCCCACACCGCCAAAACAGGACAGGCGATATCCACCACCGTCCCCACTAATTTGCATTTAATTACCGGCGTTCCGCTGGGATTTGCATAACAGGTTGCACTCATCAGGTACACGAACAAATAAGCAGATAATCAATCAACGTGCTCATCAATCACGCTCTTCATCTTATAAATGTCACACCGCCGCCGGAAAGTCATTATCTTGCACATTGGGTGCGCTCATTTCACTCCAGATAAGCCTGAAAAAAAAAAAAAAAAACAGCGCACTGACCGTCATCTCCTGCCCAGTCAATCACATGTTGCTTTACTACCTCCCAGCTTGTCTTTGCGCCCCCGGAGTACACAACAGACTGACAGCGCACGCCCACACGTGCGCTCCAGTGGGTGGATCGCTGCCTAATAGAGGCAGCTCGCCTCTATTGCCCCCCCCACCCCCCTCCCTCCCCCTCCCCAATCTATGGAAACAAGCGACTGCAGCATAGCAGTGGTGTACAGTAGCAGAGGATATCTATGCCCTCCCAGGGGCGGGCTTCACCGAGAACAAAAAGCCCAGCATAGCGTGACTCAACTTACGACTGGGGGGCACAGGGGAAATGTTTGTCAATGGTGCAACTTGTGTCTAGAAAGCCTCGGCAAGCCCACACCCAGCCAGGGAATCATGGGAGGGTCACGCAAGGCAAATGGGATTGCAAAAAGAAAGCTAACGCAAAGTAGGCCCACACACATAGATTTTTCCATCCAAATCTGTTGTAAACGTTGAATCTGTTCAATAGTTCCAATCCCAAATCCGAAGTAAAGGGTACACGCATCCATGGGGTCGAATTGGAGCATTTCTCACTCCTTGTGATCCAAATCAACAAAGGCTGGATTATTTGATGTCTTTAAAGGATTATCCTGATCGATTCATCTGTGGTGCGGGGTGTGTAAAGAGTGATTTATCCTCCCTGATCTGTTCAGAAAATTGACAGTCGTAACTGTTAAACCTCTTCCAATACTCGACGCACCCAGTTGCTCTTCTAATTGTGTCCGGCAACAGCGCCAATTACATCGAGTTTCCTGATTGGCGTTTTAGTTTCATGTCACAATCACAGAATTGGTGGATTGGCCCAACTCGGAGGTGGTCACGCACATAACGATTATATATCCTAAATATTGAACAGATTTAACATTTACAATCCTCAGACATTAAATAACTCTGAACACAGCTCACACCCCAGGGTAATCACTCAGCATCATCTTTGAGGCTCAAATTTTGCCTGATTATCAGTATGTGTGTACCCCACACCATACCATAACCACTTGAGATCGTTTTTCAGAGACATCCGATTGTCCGGCAAGTAAAAATGTAACTGATTGTTGGTATGTGTGTACCCCACATCACTACAATAATCATTCAGGATCATCTTTTGAAAAATGCTTAAATTGAGCCTATTTATCGATGTGTGTGTACCCCGCTGAACACACCCTACCCCACCGAGTATTTGCTCAAACTAATCTTTCAAAGACATCCGATAATCTGTCTTTTGCCGACTTTGATCGGAATGAAAAGAAAATGCTTAAATTTGGCACGATTATCAATCTGTGCGTACCCCACCCACACCACAGGGGGATCACTCAGGATAATCCTTTAGAGACATCCAATAATCAGACCTTGGTTGACTCGGAAATGCTCCAATTTGGCCCTATAATAGGTATGAATGTATCCCATAATCGCATGTATGCTGGAGCCTATCCCAGCTGTCTTCGGGGAGCAGGCGGGGTACACGCTGAACTGGTTGCCAGCCAATCGCAGGGCACACATAGACGAACGACCATTCACACTCACAATCACACCCAGGAACAATCCAGAGTGTTTATGTGTGAATCCCACTTTGCCCAAAATAAAACAAGGTGGCTGTAAAATGGCTGCAGCAAAGCAGTTTATGAAAGTGACCCAACATAGATGCCGCGACGTCTGCCTCACTAACACTTCTGTATGCGCTGTGACGCTCCTCCGAACGTGATAACTCTTGGGTGACAGCCGCGACGCCATGGCAACTCGGAAAAACGTCACATTGAGGGGAGCGTGAGGGGGAGGTGAGATGCAATCAAGGGAGGGGGGCCTCATTTTCAAGATCACCTAATGACATTTATAACAAAGAATCCTCAGAGGAGAGAGAGAGAGAGAGAGAGAGAGAGAGCACCCGGACAATTTAGTCACGGATAACAAATGAGGTTCTGCTTTAAAGCCCCCGAACATTGTCAGGGTGCTATTACTTGCTAATGGTGAGAGACAGCCATTGACACTAATGCTGCTGATGCTACCACTGCATCAATTTCTTATTGTTAACTGGCCAAGCCTGCAGGTATTGTTTTGAATGCCCTTGGCAGGATTAGGCCAGAAAAAAAAAATCCCAACAACAACAACCAATTAATCAACTGAGCGAACCATAACATTACCATGGAAATTTCCAAACGGTTGGCACATTTGCCGAGGAAGAATGCATTCAAATTTGATCTGGATAAATACAGTGGTGCCTTGAGATATGCATTCCATGACCACACGTGAATCTCAAACGCCTTCTCAAATCGTCTTTCCCCATTGAAATGAATGGAAATGCAACTAATTTGTTCCAAAATTCATTCCTAACATGATTTTTACAGACTCAGAATAGATTCATTTGGGTGGGGGGGGGACATTACAGCTCTCCTGTAGAGGGCAGGTTTCGCAAGCCATCAGGGTGCCACCACATCCCATCTGCAGGTGCGCCATAATAGAGGAAGGGAGCGGGTTTTTCATAAGAAAAACTCGTATTGTTCTGACATCATCCGGTATACTACTGCTCAAACCCAACAAAAGACTTTTACAGTATCTTGAGATTGCAATTAGATGTGGGTAGTAATGCACTGCATCTACTCTGTTACATTTACTTAAGTAATATTTTGGATGAATTGTAATTGTCAGTATCGTTTTATTGCGTCATACTTTTTGCTTTTACTTGAGTACGTTTGTTCAAAAGAAGCGATACATTTACTCTGTTACATTGAGCCACATTCCACTCACTACTTCAATTTTTATTCATGCATTCTTGCTTGTGCGATTTTTATGTTTTTTGTTTGTCAGGGACTTCACATGACTGCACGCAAATTCTCCGCGGCCTCACACACAGGCAAAGGTTTGAAAGCGACTAATTTTCGTAAAAACAACAGAGAAAATAACAGCCGTTTAATCTCTGCCTGGTGAGCCTATTGTGCTGTTTCATGAGTGTAAACAAAGAAAATTCATTTAAGACAATTTCCCGTGGCAGAATTGGCCTTAATTTAGGTTATTTTATAAAGATTCATTGTGCCGTTGTCTCAGTTAAAGTGATATTGTTGGGCAATATCTGAAATTGCACAATACCATTTGATATTTTTTGTCTCTCTTAAACTAGAATAAGAATAAGAATGCCTTTATTGATCCCACAGTGGGGAAATTTTCATTGTTACAGTAGCAAAGATATAGGTCACACAGGGGCGGCGGCATAATGCTTTGATTAAAAAAAAATTAATCAGTTACATACTTCAGCATTTTTTTTTCACAGATAAAAATACTTACTCTTAATTATTATTTGGTGGACTACTTTTTACTTGAGTCATGTTATCCAAAAGTGACAAGAGTACTCTTACTTGAATACAATTTTTGACTACTCTACCCGTCCCTGATCGCAAAGTTATGCTGCAATGCAACACAATGCTCTTGTTGTATATTTTTTCTTTGCATTTCAGGTGGGGGATGGCATCTCGAATGCAATTTCGGAGGCAACTGCAATTTCTCTGCTTTGACTGGATGTCAAGGTATCATCCCGCATGCGTGTGTGTGTGTGTGTGTGTGTGTGTGTGTGTGTGTGTGTGCGTGCGTCATACTAAGCAGACCCCGGTGAATCGAGAAGTGCTGTTCATCAGCATTTACAAGTCTCCCCTGCCATTTTGCAAGTGTTTTCCTTCGCACGGCATCCGAACGGGAAGCGAAAGTCAGGATAGGATGGCGAGGCGCAAACAGACGCACAACCCTCCTCATATTTTCCGACGTCTAGCTGTCTAGAACAGGCGGGAGATGCAGCTCAAACACTCATCTGCATTCCGCCGCCGCTCTTGTGCGATCGCACCCCTGATGTGAGGGGAGGGGGCTTATGACCTGGGATTTTCTCTCACAGAAACCTTGAAAAGCACTCCGGAATATCAATACGAGATGTGCATTCTCATTCGCCCGTTTAATTCCTCGCGGGCGCGCTGCATGGAAAATTTGATGTATAGAAGGAGTGAAAGAAAAATAAGTTCAATCCCTTCCCACGTTGCGTGCAGACAAAACCCTGTAACAGCTCCTTTGTCGCGTTTTGCGGCGAAACGAGGACGAGCTAAATTGAAAGTGAGCGCAACACATTCTTCTTAAAATCGTTTTTTTCTAGTTAGGAATGGTCCCTCTTCTTATGCAATTTGTTAAGTGTTTTTAATAAGGAAATCTAGAACTGTGTAATATGCTTAATAAAAACACAGTAAGAAAATTAAATATAATGCAAAGAATTAAACTGCTTTAATCCACAATGCAATGCATTTCATTGTGCTGATCCTTCTAGTGTGCCCACCTTAGCCACTTAGATGCAGTATGATACTGTAACAGTCATGCAGACACAAACAAAAGAATACAAAGAATAGTTCTGATGCAGTAAGATGCCATAATATTCGTATTTTTTGTAGAGGATAAAGAATCTATGCCTGTGAGTATTGTTTTACTATCCGTCTACATGTGTTGCTTCACCGTTTGTGTTCAATTATCTGTTGCTTCCAAAACTACAACTATCAATGTTAACTTAAGCATGTCAATGGCGTTTTGCATTTTTTTGTTAGCATTTGGCTAAGCAGATTTTCCTAGGGCAAAGCTTTGTGGTTGTTCTCAAAGCAAAAAAAAAAAAGTCAGAATGACAGCTCGAATCTGGGAAAACTAATTAGTCGGGTCACTTGTCTTTAGGCGCCACTGTATGTAAGAATGCCAAGGAAACTCTTGCACAGCCATTGACAGATTTTTCCAGTTCGATTTAGGTCTGGACTTTGGCTGTCACTTATTTTCATTTTGCAAAGCCGTTATTTTGTTCATTTAGAATTCAGGGAGTCTCATTATGCCTAAAAACTCACCAATTTTTGCAGGTCCACATATCCTAGTGTAAGCGTACACAGTTTAGGTGTTCCAAACTGCCATGACAAAAATGCACTCGGCTCTACCCTGACAGTTTGAAAAAAAAAAAATCAGGCCCCGACACCATTTTCACCAAATGACATGAAACTGGGTGGAAATGTCAGTAACAGGACGCAGCAAAGAAAGTCTTAATGGCTCATACCCAAAATACAAAGTAGAACAGGAAGTTTGGAGAAAAGGCTTAGTACTACTTGTACTTTTACCAATTCCTACTGGGTATGATCCCCAATTGGAAGCAGGTACAATAGACCAGTGATTCTCAACCAGTGTGCCGTAGCTCATTAAGATGCCGTGAGCGATCATCAGGTGCGCTGCGGGAAATTAGCCAATGTCAATTATTTTGACAAAAAATATATATATCCTAATTTTAAAAAATGTTTTGTTATTTTATTTATGCCAACCACGTACAGTAACAGGCGAAACAAACCCCAAAAATCTTCCGCGAGATGACAGACGTCACTCAGTATCACCCCCTGGAAAGTTTAAAAATTCAGCCGCTGACACCAGTTCCACCCATCGGCACAAAAGTGGGTGCACGTCAATCGTGACAAGACACACGAAAAAGTCTCAAGGACTCATGCCCAAAATTGAACAGGAAGTCGGCCATTTGGGGAAAATTCAAGGACTCAGACTAGAGAATACATCAAGTGAGCCCCCATTGGAAGCAGGTGTCCGAGACAAATGAGCGACAATTTAATTGTAATTTTAATTTTTTTAACCATCCCCATCCGATGTAGGTGGAACAAAATTTAATGATCATTTCGAGGTTTGCATAAAATGGATGTAATTCCTAAATGGTAGGTGCCATAGTTTTGTCAAGCCCATTCAGTTAAACACAAAAAACGGTGTCGTTGTCGGTAGCGCAGAAAGGCAGAACCATAAAAACCTCTGATGCAACAATAGGCATTGGTCACCGCGAGCCCCAAATGTGGGTCATTGAAAGTGAAGCCTGGTCAAGCAGTCACCTGTCTACGTGTAAAGCATGTAAGAGGGGAGAAGAGAAAAAATAAAAAATAAAAAAATAAACGAGGCGTGGTGGGCCCACACTGAGGATTCAAATGATGCCCACAGGCGCTCGGGAATAATAAACCACATGATGACTAACACTTGACACGAGGCAAGGAGACGCCATGCTTAATTTATGTAAAAATATGATGAAGCATGTTTATTACCGTGTTTCCTCACACGGTGACCTAACAGATGCAAAGGCCCAATTAGTGGCTGGTGCTTCCAGATAGCACCTGCAGCGGGGAAAAAATGGCTAGTAACTAATTACCTTTGTTGCTAACCAAAACAGCAGCGCCTACCAAGGCATATAAACAATCTTGCAGTGCTCATGCTGCACAAATTCCTGCACAGTATTAAAGATGACCTTCTGAATCTTTAACAGTCTTTCTAATCCCTCAGATGCCACTTTAAGGTGTGGGATACGGTTGCTAATCAAAACAGAGGCACCTAAACCACAAAAACAGAGATCCCTGCACAGTAGGGTGATTTGAGATGGGATCTTTAATGAAGATTAGCATTCCACTACTTAATGTTTTTTCCTCATTTCTTAATGATTTTGCCTTCGCCATAATCATTTTTTTGTTTACATGTTAAACTTTACTTTCCAATTTCAACTGCTGATCCAATTTGAACTCCATTGCTAACCAAAACAGAAGCACGCTTCTCTGCACAGTACTGATGATATTATGTCTTGTGGCAACAATAATTAGCATTCCAGTAGACTGACATGAAATGTGGTCACTCCATGATGTGGTATGCATCCGTGTTTTCGTCTCAAGAACGTTTTTCTTTTTTTTTTAAACCAGTTTCCAGTTTTGACTGATGAGTCAGTTTGCAATCAGTTGCTAGCCAAAACAGCAGTAAAGATGATTTATGTGGCGCGTTCCAGCAGATTCGTATTTGTGGTCGCTGAACAGAGTTGTGGGCGTCCAAGTATATGCTGCTCAGTATCAAAGATGATATTTGTGGTATTCTGAGATGTGCCTGCTCCACAGTGTTGTGTGCTGCTTGCTTGTTCAGTGCGGATTCTTACCACAGTTTATACAGTGAATGAGTTCACTATGCCATCGTTTTTCTTTTAACGACATTTCACTTTCCTGTCAGTTCTGACGTGGTTGTTCCACAAGGTTGTGTGCGTCCATGTTTAGGTTCCAGGGCGCGATATCACTTATTTGTTCAATTTGGAAGACATTTTGTAAAAGTTCCCCGCTAAGTATTAGAGATGATTTACATTAAGATGCCGTCCTTGGCGACAATTATTGTCGTAGTTGGCTCTGACGTGATCGCTCCGCAATGTTGTGTGCATCCATGTTTTAAGTTCCAGGGAGCTATACTTTTTATTATGAACTCAGTGTAAAGTTCACCGCAGAAATGGCATCTTAAGCAACGGTTAACCTTGCAGTAGACGCTGTCACATAGTCACTCCACAACGTTGTGGACTTTTGCTGCATTTCTCCATGTTGGTCCTTTTTTAAATTGAGTTTGAAACTCCAGTTGCTTTTGACGCACAAAGGCCTCCACCACTTCTGCAGTTGAGTACACACTGCCCAGCCCTTCAGAACATTTTTTAATTTGTTTTTAGAACTGCATCAAACGGCTTCTATATATTTTGGATGTATGTTCTCCAGACAGTTTTGAGAAGCCTTGCACGTGGCTAGCGCGGCGTGAACGTGCCCATCCGCTTCCCCCGTGTTCGACGGCATCACACCTTGTGACTGAGGTGTCATTTGCATATCATCCCGGTTTAAATCACTTGACAGCAGCAACAGAGAGGAGAAGCTTCATCAGGAGCGGTTATCGGCGCGTCCTCGGGCAGAAGCAATAAAACAAACCATCGCAGCGGACATCTTAAGTGAATTATAGCCCGGTGTTCGCGACCAATCAACTACGTGTGAAAAACTAAAATACATCTTTTTTTTTTTTCTTTTCTGACCTTGCAGGAGTGCTGCATGCAAATACACACCTCAAGTTAATTAAACACCGCCCCTTACCCATCACAAGAGTTGATTGACATCTATGAGGAGATTTCCTTTTACCTTGTGGAGGACACATCCAGCCCCACAGTCAAAGGGAGAAGACCAACATCTCCGCCTCGGAAGGAGGTAATAAAGGCAGCGAATTAAGGCAGGTGTCCCGCACACGTTCGCCTGGCTTCCGATAACATGTGGCCGGCCTTGGCAACCCCGTCGATGCCCTTCAAGGAGGGAGGAAGAAGAAGAGATCCGCTGCACCGGGGAGGAGTGAGCATCGCTCGGGGGAAGGCAGCCTCACCTCCTCCAAAAAAAAAAAAAAAAAAAAAAAAAAGGGAGAGCGAGATAGAAATGGAGAGAGAGAGGAGGAGGAGGATGGAGGCTGCTTTTTTGAACAGCCCCTGCGAATGACTGCGGCCAGATGTTCCTATAATTCCTCTCTCTTGTCCCCGCTCTCTCTCTTAATCCAGATTGCCTGCGAGGTTGCAGCCGTCATACATCCGCGCGCACACAGCGCTCACACACTTCTTGCTCGCCGGTTCCACTGGCGCTTGTGTTCGGAATTGCAATGGCGGCTGCAACAGAGAGCGTTTGTGTGCGCAGACAGATGCAATGCACATGCACTCGCGCACACACGCATGAGCCCTGCCTGCCGGCCGCGCTCACAGCCCAGCGTCATCATTTATTCATGCACACGCAGAGTGAGAGAGAGAGAGAGAGAGAGAGAGAGAGAGAGAGACTGCATGCGCGACAGAATGCAGCATGCACCACTTTCTCCTTCTCTAAAAGAATATGGATTGGACAGCCAAACTCACGCAGTAGCAACCACTGGAAAGTTTGGAAAATTCAGCCCTCCACACCCGTTCTGCTGATCAACAAGAATTTGGGTGGATGTGTCTATCATGACACAGGAAAAAAAAATCGTAAGGCGTCATGTTTAAAATTGACAAGAAGTCAGCCATTTTGTTATGAAGCAGTAAATTGGAGGCTTTGACAAAACTCCTACGATAGGGTAATGGCCCAAACAAGCCCAAATAGGAAGCAGGTGTCTTGACAGATGGGCAACAGTAGATTGTGAAGCTTTAATGTTGAATTAGTTTAGGGATAGACCTAATTGAATAGGATGTGATGAAATATATGGTGTTAGTTCTAGGTGCCCTTGCATCTGTTGCAATCACAGTACAGCGCAGATCAGTCGTTGAATAAATGTTGACTTGGCTGAAACTTAAAGCTCCCCTGTGGATCTGTTGGCACGCTATACCAACCCCCCCCCTCTCCCCCCCAGTCCACATTTCATACCTTCAAGTCAAGTTTATTTATTTCGCCCTTAATCACAAAAGCGTCTCAAAGGGCTTTGGAGGCCCACAGTCCAAACAAATCAACATAGAGCAAAGGAGATAACTGCATACCGTCTGATGCAACGGTAAAAACATTTTAATATACTGGAAAAATAGGATGCAACCATTGGAAAAAGATGTTTTTTAATATACAGTACGTAATCAATTTTTTGGATTTACCAGTTTCACTGAGCAATGCAAGATTTGGTTAAGCACGTCTGTTATGAGTAGACTCACAAAAACTCTCAAAAAGCCATGTACGAAAATACACCAGAAGTCGGCCATTTTGGTTTAAAATAAAAATCGCACGGAAATTTTGCCATTTAACAAGGCTCCTTTAAAATTTTTGATTAGATTTTGTCTCTTTCAGCAAAATTTACTGTAGATAATCAATACTAGTCAGGTAGCAGACACCATATGAACATTTTGAAACTAATGATCCCACTGGCTGAATTTGACACAACAACACCGACACACACTTCTGGCAATTTCGAATCAGCATGATGCATTTCTATTCTTAATCAATAATTTGATCCTAACGCCACAGCGGATCAATAAGAGCTCCAGTTAGGTCATCGTGGCAAGACCTTTATCGACCACTTCATTAGGTACACCGCAGGGATTCTTTCTATTGAGTGTCTGCGAATGACAGGAATCGGGGTAGAATAGGAAGACGATTTTTACCCACAGTTGACTTAACTATGTGGTTATTACTCTCCCAACAGTTCGTCATTGGTGTTTAAGGAGTACAATGTCTTGGATTTGATACGGTACATCACTGTGCCTGGGCTGGTACCCTCAAAGCTTCTGTTTTTGTACCCGTGACTTTAGTAGCATAGGGGGGAAAAAATGGCCTTGGAAAGGAAAGCCGTTACCTTGGAGTCCAATTAGTAGGCGCTCCTGTGCACATCAAGGCTATGATGGTTTGTCCCTTGGGTAATACTACTTTTGTATCCTTGACTTTGACATACCTTTGAACCATGCCTCAACTTTGTACGGCCTGGTAGTTACACAGAGTTACCTTGAGGTCCAATTATTAGCCTTCCAGGTTATAGAAATAGACACCTAATGTGTACTCGCCAGCGAAAGCCCCAACGGGGCACTTAGGTCATGATTATTTCAAACAATATCTCATGCATTTGATTACACAGCATATTGTAATAGCAGCACTTTGCAACGGGCCGTAATTACAACAGGCGGGCGCTCGGGGGGCGGGAAGTGTGAATGTCAGAACCCGCGTGTGAGTGAGTCACCGGGCCGGTTGGCGGGCAGAAAATTGCATCGACGCTTCCCGCCCCCCTCCACTCACAATACAGTTACATCGTACTTAATAAGTATTGTAGTTAACAAAAACTATCACCCTGATACTTCCTCACTGTGATGCCCTTGCCTGTGGGGAAGGAGAGCCACAGTTGCCAATGTACCTCTCAGCTGTTTACTGAACAATTTTTTATTTATTTTTACTGGCGTGAATGGGCTTCTTCCAAAGTACAAATGTTTTTTTTTTTTGTTTTTTTTTACTGGCAGTGGGGGAAAAATAGTCGGTTGTTTAAAAAAAGCCCGGCGACGTGTAGACAAGGCCTTACATACATTTTTTTCATGCTAGCACATTTTTTTAATTTTTTTTTTTTTTTACAATGGCTGTGCTGAGAATCCGTCTTATTTTCCGGTTATTTTATTTCATTTTTTTAGATTTCTGTCGTTGCTTGGCACATTTTTGTCCACAGACATGAGCAAAAATGTGTTTAAAAAGTTTCAAATCTTTTGAAGCGTGTCAGAGTCTGGAATATATGGCACTTTTATCTCGTCAGTGGCTGATGTCTTCCAGGAGCTGCTGAGGGGTGAGCTCATCGCTCTTCACCCCCGTGCGACTCTTCATCTCCAGGAAGAGGCCCTCGATGTCCCGTGGCGGGTCGGCGATGCTGCGACTCCACAGGACCTCTGTGATTCCCAGCAGCTGGCGCACCCGTGCCGCGATCGCCTGCCGAGCGCACAGCAGGTGAGTACGTAAAGTTGGACAGGGGGAAAGGGGTCCTTTGATAGAATGTCGAACTTTTTGTTTGGTGCTCTCGTCTCGCCGAGAATTGAGACTGTTTCGTCGTTTGAGAGGAAGATGAAGGAGTGTGTGTGCGTGCATCTTGAGTAAAATAGTCCTTCATTATCTGTTTGCACCTGCTTCCACCTTGATGCTGAAACACTGGAGCAGACGCACTGAGCTAATTTAGCTGTCATCTCAGACAGAGAGATGCGGGAATAAGTCGCTTTTTAAATTTTTGTTTACCTTGTGTTTGATGATAGACTTTTAATTTCAAACAACGAGAGCCAATATGTATGCATTCATATGCATGAGATCGACTATCACTTGCGAAATTACAGTGGTACTGATGACAGCGTGTATCATCATGTCAATATGCTGCCTACAGAGCAGAGGTGGCATCTGTAAAGCTGATGTTTATTTAGCCCTTATGTATTCTAAAGCAACAAAGTAGTCAACAAGAATGGTCAATTTCCAGGTGAATAAATTAACACCACACCTCAGATAAATGTTTTGGAAAAATAACCTACTTCAGTGCACCACCTCAAATAAACGTCCTTTTTACCCTCAAAAAGAAGAAAAAAAAAAAGATCACTGCTTGTAATTAGTCTTAATATGACTGATGCCACCAAGTGTCAACCTTACAGCAACAAACACCACCTACATAGTGCAAACGTGGCTGCAGCTATATGCTGGTAATGTTGGTAGTTCACTGACCAACATTGTCTTTACGGCATCAGAGCGAGAGCCGTTTCTAATAATTTGGTGAGCGTATTCAGCTTTATGAGAAGGGTATTAAATTAATCAATCCAGAGTGAGTGTAATCCATTGTGTAGGTGTAACCTAATTAAGTGGCCAATGGATGCATGTGAGTCAGTCATCTAGTTGAATGCTGCACACTGTTAATTAATTCATATCAAGGCGCACATGGAGAACAAGTGTTTGACAAGCAGATGGCATATATTGGATACGGTAATGTGTGCCGTAGTCCCTTTAACCTTCTTTGATCTGACATTTAAAGCTTGTTTTGTGTATTTTAAGCCTTATGAGCAGCTTTTACTACCTGCATGTCTTTAAAATCTGTGATTCCAAGTCTAGGCATGTGGACACAATCCACAAAGATCAGCTTCCTGCCTGTGACACAGTTCTCGGTGAAGCACAGCTGCCATGAAAACAATATCAATGATTATAATCACTATCGTTGTTATCCTGGGTTGTGTCTGACTTGCATTACAATATCAACTTACTTTATACTGTGGAAATCCTATGGACTCAATCCATCTTGCAACATCCTCACAACTCCACTGCAGGAACTCCATGTTGCGCGTATCCATGTTACCATGGAAACTGGCTCTTGACAACTCGAGTGTTTAGTTTTACTTGTTTGCCTTCTCTAAGCTTGTCTCAAAGCAGGATTTGAGGCTTAAAAAATCGATTTTTATAAAATGAAATATCTTGACTTGTTTGACGTTGCTGCACGGACCTTTTGACATGTTGACGCACACATTCCGACGATGTTTGAACCAGAGACAAATTCAACTGCGGCGACGGTGTGACAGCAGCCAATCAGCTTCTAGAAAATTAGGGCGGCTGTTGAATACCGCCTGAGGATTGGCCCGCTGCTGAAGCGTCCCGCCTAACAAGGAAGCGAAACAACGACGGCTTTTGGTGACGTCTTGAATCGGTTCACAAATCACATGGAGTAATGCTGAGCCATAAACAATGAGCACTCCAATTGGTGTACAAATCGCAGGTTAGCCTCCAGCCCCGCCCCCTCCGCCTCCTGTATTCTTGCCAGGGGACGTTTTGACGGTTTCTACGCGTTTTGAAGGACTAAAACAGTCACCTTACTTTCCACAATGGCAGCAATACTCCGCTCCGTGCTGAATAAGAAGGTAAAGCATAAAAAGGCGTTAAGGTGTCACGTTCGGGTCAAGTGAGTTGAAGCTAACCATCTACATGGCTAGCTAGTAGCACGCGCTGCTGCACACGGTTTGTACATGAGACTCGTTCGGTTGGTTAAATCCGGTTCCATTTCATCTCTATTTGCTTTACGTCAACCAGAAAGCTAATCAAATTTGTTCTAATACATTCCAGGCATCCCCCGTGCAGCTGGGCCGTATGTGCTACTCGTCTGTGGTAAGAGATGTGCAGCTTTTATAACTCCCGACATGGAACGTCACACTGACATTCTGTGTATACGTGACAGGAGTCCTTCACGTCACTATTTCTTCCATTGAGGCACTTTTCACCACCCAAAACGTGTAGAATTTCCCTCAAACAAAAGTACCATTCAACCTAAAGCTTGTTTTTATCTTGGGAAATGAGCAGCGTTAGTTTGTCTGCAGCAGGGGTGTCCAATAAAAGCTGGCTCGGGCCCCTCGGGGACCAGGGTTGGACCCCCCTGGTCTACATGATGTCCCACAAATCACTATACACTTCGTTTCTCTATTTCGCTTCAGGTATCATTCAAACAGACGTGAAGTCATCGGCATTTGACAGCTTTGGGTTTGCAGATATAATGATATAATTACCTTGTATGTGGTTTACTACAGGGGCAGTGTTGCGAAATTGCAGATTGACAATAATTATTTGATCCTGGGTGCAGTTCAGTGTCAGTTTGAAGATCTTTAGGGCCCTCACACAGCTCGAATGCGTAGTACAATTTCTGCTAGTATCCATGGCAACGTTGTCAACTTGTGTTCTTAACAAATCGTGCACCTCTGTAGCCCACCACCAAGCTGTTCATCGACGGCAAGTTTGTGGAGTCCAATACGTCAGAATGGCTCGACATCCACAACCCTGTGAGTATTTATAGATGCATATGCTGGCTTTGTTGCGCTATTAAAGGAAGTTTGAGGAGATAAAAACAAGTACTACAAAAGATATCTGAGGCCTCAGCAACATTCTGGCGAGCTTATGATGGCTCGTAAACATGCGAGTCAAATTTACAACGTTGTAAAAGACCAGAAAAACATTTTGCTGTAAATGTTAATGCATGAGATGAAGTAACGACTTCCCGCATTGGTTGCAGTCATCGTGTCTGAACCGACTGTCTCTGCTCCCCACCACCCTTGCAGGCCACTAATGAGGTGGTGGGCCGTGTTCCCAAAGCCACCCAGACGGAGATGCTGTCCGCCGCGGAGTCTTGCTCCCGCACGTTCCGCTCCTGGTCGGAGACGTCCATCCTGAGCCGCCAGCAGATTTTCCTACGCTACCAGCAGCTCATCAAAGACAACATTGTGAGAAGTGTTTCACACGTGCAAGCATGTTGTGATTACATTTTGCTTATCCTTGACTATCTCTTTTTTTTTTTTTTTTTTTTTTAGAAAGAGCTGGCTAAGATGATCACGCTGGAACAAGGCAAGACACTGGCAGATGCCGAAGGCGACGTATTCCGAGGACTGCGTGAGTAAAAGTCCCAAGGTTTTTCGTAATAATCCTCCACTTTGGGGTAAAAGCAAAAACACCAGAAAACATGTCTCTCCTCATGCTGGAGGTCTATAACCCCCGTTCGAAATAATTAGAAACCTGAAGAACATAATTTGCTGAAAAGGAATATCGAGGAAAAGGGAACTATAGTTTATCTGATTTGTGTAAAGCCTCTTGAGTGTCTCGAAAAGCAATCTACTCAAAATAGTCAAGTGGAGTCTGTTGTGAAAAAATGGTTAAAAAAACCTGTAGAAGAAAAGTAAAGAGGGGTTGATTGTGAGCATTAAATTAATCCTGAATAGATTATGAAAGATTATAAATTGAAAATTTGGAAAATATGTGGAGAAATTGCTACGTTTTCAGTGCAGCGATTCATTGATTTAAATCGCAGTTTGCATATTGACAAAATACCAGAAATGGAAATGAGGTGTTATTGATCCATTTCAAAGTCCCCCCCCCCGGGTTAGTGTTTTTCTTGACTTTCCGGTGTTATTCATCTTCACGGATTGATGTGTTTCCAGTAAAGACAGCCTCACAGTGGATTGCAGCGCGAGGCTTCCTAAACGTCCCAGTGAGCTTTTTATGTGCGTCGTCTCCGGATTGATCGCTGCTGGCCGCTTAATGGGCCGCGATAAAAACACAATTTTTCTCTCTCTGTATCGCGCTCCTTTTTTTGTTTTTTATGATGTTGATGGGAACAGAAATCCGCCGCCGACTGTGTCGCGCGCTCGTCCGCATCAAAAATGCTGCTTCAGCTAATGTGGACGCTAGCTAGGATGCTAAATGGAATGCTTCGGAGCAGTATGACTCAGTGAAACTTTTGGGGAGTCAAATCCTTATCTCCACGCTTTGAACACCTAATCAGGATACTCCAAAACTCAAGTGGTAGTATCCCAGGGAAAATTTAAAATATATATATTTTTTACACCAGTTACAATGATCAAAACAAAAGTGTGTGTCTATCAAAAACACGCATGAAAAAGTTGTCTAAAATTGGCCTGGGAATCGGTCATTTTAGTTTGAAGTCCCTAGAAATTTTGGAAAATTCAGCCCCTAACGACTTTTGCCCATTGACACCAGATTAGGTGGACGTGTCGATCATAACGAGACGCGCCCTAAAGTCCCCAGGGCCCATGCATAAAATGGAACAGGAAGTCAGCCATTTTGGTTTGAAGCCATGAATTCCAAGACTCTTACTTTGAGGAACTTGAAGTCCAAGTTGATCATCTCAAGGATTCTCCTTGGAAAAAGGCAACAACACTTTGATCAATTAGCCTGAAATTAGGTGGGCATGTCTCTCATACCAGGCTATACAAAAGTTCCAAGGAGCCACACTCTTAATCGAGCAGGAAGTCAGGCATTTTGACAGAAAAATTCAGCGTTGACGAATTGCTGCACGGGAATTTTCCTCATGTGTTATTTTATATATATTTTTGGCCTTCTCGTGTAGCTAAATCAACACAGACTATTAATCTCTGTCTGTTTTCCGTCACTCCTGTTGAGGAATTAAGATCCGCCTCCAAAGTTGCTTGGCGCAGCTCTCGCCGCCAAAGTAACGAACGGCGTTCTATTATCAGCGGACAGACAGGCGGTGGGGCGTGCAGGTGCGCCGTCTGGTTGAGGATTTACTAGCAAGTCGTTAACACTTCGCTTTCACAGGCTGCGTTTTACCCAAAGGCAATCAGCAGCTTCACAAACTACTGCGAGAGCCAGTAAGTGGAATGCATTAAGTCGATGGCTTGCTTAAACACAGTTTTCTTTACAGGTTTGTCGAGCGTCGACACCATTGTTTGTCATCTTGTCATTTCATTAGCTGTACATTATATTTTGAAGATGCGCCTGTGAAAATTTAGGTGAGACAAATCAACTAGAACGTCTATAATGTCCTTTTCAAACACGAATGCTGTTTCCTAACAAGCCGCGTTTTATTGGATTTGTTTTCACCTCATATTCATGAAATCAAACAATTAATGAGAATATATACACAATTGTTAAACGGCATAATTATGTAGCAGTTTTACTGTAGTGACAGGCAGAGCAGTTAAATGTTCTGTTAAGGTGACAGGAGGTACAATAACCGGTTTTTATTCATGCAACAGAATTATAGCTTTCTTGTTTCGAATCAAGCCCGGATTTGACACCGTGTACTCCACATGTATAATTAATTGAGACGAGATCATTATTTCAATATTGATACTTTTTATGGCGTGCCCTGATGTTTTTCTACTTTTAAAATGGGTGCTTTGGCTCAATAAATGGTGGGAAGCACTGACGCAGGACATCTCAAGGTCATGAAGCTTTGGTAGGAAACCACTTTAGATGATCTCACATATCAAGATGAGCTGACTTTGGAGACGGGGGCTTCAGGACATAAAGTCAAGAAATAGAAGTCCTGAATCTCAAAAACAATGCACAGTGACACCCCACTATTCACAGAGGATAGTGCCTGGGCCATTTTTTTTTTTTTTTTTTTTAACGACAAAAAAAAAAAAGCTGATTAAAAATTCATTATGGGGATAATGCCCAGGGGGAAAAAAGAAAAAGACAAAAATATTTAAAAATATTTAGGGGGAAAAAAATCCATGAATATGCAAATCCACGGGTGCCGAACTATGTGGGGATCGACGGGCAAAAGTTAAAGATTGTTCACGTTCACCAATGTAATTGTGTTTATGTTGCGTAACTCCCGTTTCAGTCTTTGACTCCAGAAACTACTACACAAAGATGTACCAATGTTAAGATATTGAATCTAAGATTATCACCCTCGGAAAGTGGAGCAAAATAAGTTTGGGGGATTTAATAAAGGACAGTTGTATGCATGACCGTAATTTATCTTGAACATGGAATGTTATTGAGTAATATTTAAATGTAAAAATATTTGCTTCCACAATAGCATTAGTCTGACTACTTGTCTCAGAATTTACACAATTATAAATAATTGCTTTAAAAAAAAAAAAAAATCTTTGTTTAATGTTAAAACTTATATTTAAATTAATTAAATTTAACTGGCCTGAATAAAGTTGAATGGAATTTAAATGTAGTAATAAAGCTTGCGTTCTTTTGGCAATGTCAAAAATCGCATTGCTGTATTTCATTCAGATCTGATCCAGATAGTTTCAGACCCTCATTTACCCTAACGTTTGAAAAAAATTGAAAAAAACCCCAATAAGTTATAAATAAATTCCTGGGATTGACTGGCTGGACTGTGAAAAGACAAATAAATACGTCAATGGCAGTGAATGAGTTAACCACAAAACACAAGAAAAGTACCAGGACGGTGACTCGTCAGCTGACTTGCGTTGAAACGCTTTTGACTGCTGTCCTCCGGCAGAGGTGGTGGAGCACGCCTGCAGCATCACGTCGCTGATGCTGGGTGAGACGCTGCCGTCCATCACCAAGGACATGGACACGTACACCTACCGCCTGCCCATCGGCGTATGCGCCGGCATCGCTCCCTTCAACTTCCCGGCCATGATCCCGCTGTGGATGTTCCCCATCGGCATGGTGTGCGGCAACACCTACCTGATGAAGCCGTCGGAGCGCGTCCCCGGATGCACCATGCTGCTGGCCAAAATGATGCAGGACGCCGGAGTGCCCGACGGCACGCTCAACATCATCCACGGGCAGCACGCCGGTCAGCGCCGTAAACAATGCCAGCGCGGCGTCTATTGGGCGGAGGATCGATAAACGTTGTGTTTTTAAACGCAGCCGTCAACTTCATCTGCGACCATCCCGCCATCAAAGCCATCAGCTTCGTGGGATCCAACCAGGCGGGAGAATACATCTACGAAAGAGGCTCCAAGAACGGGAAGAGGGTGCAGTCCAACATGGTACACGTTAGCCTTAAATAGTCACACTCATACTTGGTGCAAAACATGCTACTTTATGCACAGGACCCCGCAGAAATTGCAACTCGGCGGTTATTAGTTCATTAGGTACTGATTTTATTTTGTATTAATATTTTGTTAAACAATTTTAGATTCATTTAAAACTCATAGGACGTCTTCTTGACCACAGCTTACATTTTTGCCCACACGGAGAGAAGAAATGAGCTGCAACTAAGGATTATTGTAATAATCGAATTTTTTTTGTGGATTAATCCGATGAATCCGATTTTTTTTTTTTTTTAAACATGCTTTGATTTCCACACCTTTTCATCCAAAACGGGACATTATTTCAGATTGACAGAGCAGAAAATGCACAAACATAAATTAATTTCAGAAAATCTGCTCAAGTGCTCACCATTGTTTTGCATTGTAATAGCAGATGTTTACAAATGTCTTTTTTTGGAAAAAACACAGAAGATAATCGGTCTTCTTTCATGGAGGACGACAAAAGTCTGAGAGTCTAACCCTAATTATAAAATTAAACAAGGTATCTAAATGATTAATCAATTATCAAAATAATTATCAATTTATTTGATAATCGTTGCATTTCTAAAATCAATGTTTTTAAAAAATAAAAAAAAATCTTACAAAATTACCAGACAGTTTTATCATTTAAGTTGTATAATTTTGTAAAAAAATATATATATATATATATATATATATAATAATACATTTTAATGACCTGGAAAAATGTGAAGAAATTGTAAAACTTCAAGAACGAGACAGTACATATATGAATACCTTTTTTCCCCATGTTTTCTTTTCCTCTTTTCTTGTATTTGATGATTTATTTATTAATGAACTTTTTAACAGTCGATCCCATTAGCAAGCACATTTGATCACCTGCTTTGTCCCAGGGCGCCAAAAACCACGGCGTGGTGATGCCAGACGCCAACAAGGAGAACACCATCAACCAGCTGGTGGGCGCCGCTTTCGGAGCGGCCGGCCAGCGCTGCATGGCTCTCTCCACTGCCATCTTTGTGGGCGAGTCTCGCGAGTGGCTCCCGGAGCTGGTGGAGCGCTCCAAATCGCTGCGCGTCAACGCAGGTAAACGCCTTGTCCTCGCCAAGTGTTGCTTTGCGTGTCGTCGATTAACGGCGGACCATGTGAAGGCGATCAGCCCGGCGCCGACGTGGGCCCGCTCATCTCTCCCGAGGCCAAGGCCCGCGTGGAGTCCCTGATCCAGGGTGGTGTCAATGAGGGCGCCAAACTGCTGCTGGACGGCAGGAACGTCAACGTCAAAGGATACGAGAACGGCAATTTTGTGGGACCCACCATCTTGGGCGGCGTGACGGTGAGCCTGCACAAAATTAGACGTTGCTTGCGGTATACATTTAGATTTCAGTTGATGAATAAAAAAACAAAAAAACATCCACAAGTTAATAATTGACTTAATTATAATCACGTTACCAATATTCAAGACAATTTCCCAATGACTTGATAAACTAAGTTATGTTCTTATTTACATACAGTTATTCAGGCAACAAGCTTTTTAATCAAATAAATAATAAATGCAAATGAAAGAGAAAGTAAATAAATGCATTTTTAATGAAATAACGCTCAGGGGAGAAATGTCTCTATTAATGCAACAAATATTACAGCATTCTTGATAAGTAAGGTTTTTTTTTTTATACTTTTCCTGCACATTGCTAAAATGTAATGGAGGGTGACCACAGACATATTTGCAGAAACGCCCCCGTCGGAATCGCATCACTATGAACAAAAGCATACTAACACTTTTGAACGTTTGCCTCCTTTTTGCTGCGGGTAGAGTATTTATTCCGACAGAACATTCAATCCATAATAAAAGAAACTTCCACCGCATTGTAGTGTATTCCCACGGCCGTTAAATCTTGTGTCCCCCGCCGAGCTTATATCCTGAGGAAGCTGATGAAGTACCTTTTTACGCTTTCGCCGAGGCATAAAAAAGCTTGAACTTTCCAGCAGCCGCAGGCAAAGACTTCATATTGATGACGTTTAATGATGTCTCCAGCCGGACATGACATGCTACAAGGAAGAGATTTTCGGGCCGGTGTTGGTGGTGCTGGAAGCTGAAGACCTGGATGACGCCATCTCCATGATCAACAACAACCCCTACGGCAACGGCACGGCCATATTTACCTCCAACGGCGCCACGGCGCGCAAATATACGCACGAGGTGGACGTGGGCCAGGTGAGATCAGTCGGTGGTAATACAGAGTATAGGACATTGACATGTCCTCAGAAAGAGGACTGGGGCAGATATAATCCATTTATATATGTATAGATGTTATTTACCAGCGGCAGTTGGGTATCAAAAAAGCTTGACGCTTACCAACCCTGTCTGCATGTATGATTTCCTGACAATAGTTTGTGGCTTCCCGCAGATTGGCGTCAACGTTCCCATTCCCGTCCCCCTGCCTATGTTCTCCTTCACCGGCTCCAAAGGCTCCTTCAGGGGGGACACCAACTTCTACGGCAAGCAGGTCAGAAATCTTCAGAATCGAACATTGGCCACTAAAGGGTAGATTCATTGACTCAGACAGAGTTGTTGCGCATTTTTTTTTTGCGAAGGGTATCCAGTTCTACACGCAGATCAAGACGGTGACGTCGCAGTGGAAAGCCGAGGACGCAACCGTGACGAGCCCGGCTGTTACCATGCCGACCATGGGACGCTAAACCGCCAGCGCTGCCTGCAGTGACTTTAACATGTGCCTTAAAAAACATGACGGGGGAATGGAGGAAGAATGCTCTTTTTTTTTTGTTTGTTTGTTTTTTTTGGGGGGGGGTAGAAAATTGATTTCGTTGGTGGGTTTATTAAAAGGCTGGTAAACAAACAGGTCGTCATACGCGCACCTCCTATGGAGAAAGTGTTGTCCAACCTCACCTTCAAGGGGAAGTCAACCCAAAAATTACATACTCACACATGCGTATTGTCAAATCGTTATCTTACACATACAATACACATACCTATATATAATTTTATTACACCCATGCTAACACAGCAAAGAACATCACAACATCAACATTTACGAGAAGCAATGCAGTCAAATAAAACACTACGCAAAGAACAAAATAGTCTATTAGGTTTACGTTAAAGCAATTGAATTAAACTAATACTAGAATTTAGGGACCTTCTGTGTTATTATATTTCCGATTTTGAAACTCGAATAGAAAAACAAACAATTTTAGCTGGTTTAAAAAATAAAATGAGACCCATTTTGAATAAAACTACAATCATGAAATTGGATTCTGTATTGTTTTTGTAAACAATGGTGTGCTCGGACCATGCGTGGTGCTAAAAATAGTATATCCCACAATCCCATGCGGCGGGGCGTGCTTCGCCCTTGCGAAAGCATCTTGAGACTGTAAATATTTTGATAGTTTTACGCGACTACAAGTTTTAAGAGAATTTTAACCATTTACTGTATAGCGATGGAGAAGTAAACTTAGAAGGGCAGGCGAGTGTACGGGAAATTGCGTGTGATTGGAGATTTGGATCCTGAGAAACGTCAACAGGAAGTCTGGATTACTGACCAGAGGTATGATCGATCTTGTCAAATATGTATGTACAATACACATGGATTACTGACCAGAGGTATGATCGATCTTGTCAAATATGTATGTACAATACACAAGTCTTGTACAATAATCAAACGGTAGTAGTCATCTGAATTCAGGCAAATTAACTTAACGTGTTCTCATCGATCTATACTACATTCAAGATTATCTTGGGCACTGACTTTTCAACCACTTCTACAACTAAGAGGCAAAAGTTCTTACTTCAAGTTGTGCAATTGTCACTCCAAGCTATTGTTCCATGCAACACTGGCGTGTAAAACAGGTGATTAAACAACGACCGTCCGCTAGCTAAATGTATATACATGTATAATACAGTAAAAGACGGACATGCTAACCAAAATTAGCACCGATGCTACGGTAAATAAACCTTTAAACAGCACGCAGCGAGCAGTCCAGGGTGTTTTATAATTATCTTCTTATGTGATAACTGTTAACACGGGAAAGGACAGCACATCTGCGTTCAAATGTCGCTAACAGAAGCAGATTCGGTCTGGCAGGAGTTTAAGACTGACTTTTGGTCTTTTAATATTGGGTTTGGAAGCAGATACTAAAAATGTAAAAACGTCCGAGTTCGTTTTTAAAACGAAACGGGAAGTTAAAAAAGACTTGCTTTGTCAATAGCAAAAGGATCGTACCAATATTTGAGATTTTATGGACATTATTTTCTTCTCCATAGGTGCGCACTCAAAGGGAAACGCGTCATGTCAATAGTGGGTGATTTGTTTTGATAAGAGATTTTTGCGGAAAAAACGACCATGTATAGAAGGGTGTTTTTGGGCAATAAAAACAACCATTTTTGGGGAAAACAACGACCATGTATTGTAAGGCATGTTTTGGGGGAAAACAAAGACCATGTATTCTTCGGCGTTTTTTGGGAGAAAGAACGACCATGTATAGTAAGGCGTTAAAAAAAAACCCGACCATGTATAGTAAGGCGTTTTTGGGAGAAAAAAAACCGACCATGTATAGTAAGGCGTTTTGGGGGGGGGGGGGGGGGCACCATTTATAGTTGTTTGGAAAGTCTTCCCATTTTTCTCCCCAATAGTATTCATAGTTATTCTGATTAAATTTGATTTCATCATGTTTCGTTGTGTGTTGCAGGTGAAGGTTACAGACCTGTCGGACCAGTAGCGACCCACCCACTCCCCCCAACCGTCGAGACGCTTCTCAACCTCCCAGCAGAGTTGTTTTTTATCGACAAAGCATCTTGAAACAAAAACACGAACTAAACATTTGTGACAGTGACTGAAGCAGACAAGAAGACACGTGTGTGTTTTATTCAAGCACTTTATTTACGATCACCAATAAAGCAAAGTAACAAACTACACTGCCTCTTTGTCATGTTCGTCTTCAATTTCAAACCAAATTGACTTTGCAAACTCTTTCCTGATGGATGACATCATTAAGTTAGTGGTAGTAAACAGCGGTGGGGTGGAGGGTTATTTGTTAGGTTTAGGGTAGTATGTGACCACTTGACGAGGGATGCCAACCCTCTCCCCAATTACATTTTATTTTTTCATGTAACTGAGGATAAGCGGCTCGTGTAATGGCTGGATAGATGGAGGTTTAGAAGACGGCAGTTGCCTATTAATCCAATAAATACACAAAAAAAAATTCGAATTTTCCCCGCCAGCATGGCCGAGTGGTATAAGAAGTTGCATGGTGTTCCGGAGACTCGGGTTCGAGCCTCACTCTTTGCTCCATTCTCAAATTAAATGGAGACCAAAGCAAGAATCGAACCAGGGTCTCCTAAAGCCGAAACGTAAACGTTAACCATTCGACCATGTCAAATCTTCTGTGAATTTTCGGTTGGTTATATATGTCCATTAATGTACATATTCTTTTTTACACTGCGTCACCACATGTGATATATACACAGGAAAGAGATCGAGTCGGCAACTGAGTGTTAGTCAAGTGGTAGACGCCGCTACGCCATACGTAGACAACCCGGGTTCGAGCCCCGGTGAGCATTTATGACAATGCTGCTGTTATTTCCCTCCCGAATTTTCAACATAATACAACTTCTTTACTCGCGTCGACTACAAAACTTTCTGTTGAATAAGTGTTTTATTTTATTTTTTGCTGGACGTGACGTCATCACCGGAAACCTATTTAAGTCGAGGAAAGCGAGACAGTCATTCTTTCTCAGGTCGCTGACAGCCTCCCGTCGTTCACCTGCTGCTCCGCACAAATCTACACAAGATCATCGAAAACATAAGGTGAGTGCTCAATCTTTAATAGCCTCTTAAACCTCACTGCTTTTGCTCACTTTGAACTTCAAGAATCACTTTTGGCGTGCTCACGCCTTGCTAACATGGCAAGCTAAAGCGGTTGTCCTAGCGTTGGTAAATTAACGCTCCCTACGACTTTAAATTGCACTAAAACGCGTTTTTGCGACGTGCATACTGATACACGGACAGACGCAATAATTTACATCTTTATTCAACAATATTGCAGCTACTTGTGTGACGATGACTAAGCATTTGCTCCAACCTTTTCCAGCATCTGGACGCAAGTGCCGTTTTGCCGAAGGTAAGTAGACAACACTTCACAATCAAACTGAATAAATAAAGTATATTTTCATGCATTTTATTTCTGTCCACAGGCTGCATCTTCAACAAAACGGCCCAAATGACCCTTAAAATGGCTGCCTTCCTGTCTTTTGGGGACATGGCGTCATGAGACTTGCATGTCTACCAAATGTCAGGTTGCTAAGCCACTAGCTTGTCAGACTGAGTATTTTGAAGTCTAATTCTTACATTCCTTTGTCTTTCAGGCCACCATGTTGTTGAAGAGGCGTCCAGCTCTGCTCTCATCACTGGTAAAATGCACACGCTTTCATAAATGTACAAATGTTTGACTAATTATTTCAGCTTGTGCTGACCAAGGGGCCTCCTGTGATTTTAATCAGCAAAGGTGTTTCAAATCCAGGTCCAGAAAGTAAAAACCCAGCCAGCCACAGTTTGACTTGCGCCACAGGTGCTTCCACTCAAGCAGCTTCTGGGGAGCTCGTTTACCTGCCGGTTGAGTGGAAGCACCTGCGGCTACAGCCAAACTGTGGCAGGGGTTTTACTTTCTGGACCTGGATTTGACACCCGAGTCAGGTGGGAACATGGACTCAATGGGAACTTTAATGTCTGCTGCAGTATCACTCCAGGAAGAAGCACCAGCCAGGATTCTGGATGTCACCGAAGGAGGCTCAGGTGACCTGATGTGACTTTCCAGCAGTGTCCCATCCAAACTTCTGCTTTTTGTTTTTCCTCCTCTTCTTTTACTGCAGTCATGCCAGAGCTTCATTGAGAGCTGTGAAACAAGATGGCGGCGTATCAAGTGAGCATTTTCTTTGCAGTTTTGCCAAAGTTGCAGTCAGGACACTCATCAGGGGTCTCCAATCCTGTTCCTTGAGGGCCTCTTTCCTGGATGTTTTCTCCCTGTGGCGACACACCCGATTCAAATGATCGGGCTCCTAAAGCGCTTGCTAATTTGAAACGTTTGTGTTGCAGGTGGGCGCAATGGGAAAGTGACAGGACAGCGACCCACAAGGAACAGAATAGAAGATCCTGTTCTACAAGGTGGCGTTGAAGAACCTGATCATGGATCAACTTGTGAAGTCGAGCTCCTCTTCGTCAAGGTTGGGACCTGTGGCAGGAGACAAACTTGATGAATCAAAGTACTTGACTGTTTTTTTGTTGTTCTAGGTGGCGCAATGATCAACTTGCTGACGCTTCAACAGGTGACAAAACTCTACATGTTGAAAGAGCACTCGCCTGCTTTTTCTTTGGCTTGGCATGCACTGCAGCTTCCAGTAAGGGTGCCGTCAGGGACTCTTCCACCTGCTGGGCAAAGACCTTCTCCATAAATATGGAAGGTCCTCAAATCTGACTACATTTTCAATATTAAGACGTGCAAATAAACTTACTGAAAATAGCAGCTTGTCTGGTCCGTTGTTTGTCCATCTGGGAGAAGACTCTTCACCAGTCCAGATTTTCAGGAGTTCGACCAGGTGCTGCAGTGGAAGGTTCCAGTCTGCAGTGAATCAAAACAGTCAACTAAAAGTAAGTCGCCATGTTGTCATTAAAGGTGAAACACTACATTCATGGCATGTTGCTGATGCCATAAGCTTTGGACTCACCTTTTTGTCTTTAGGTCCACACGCTGGCCAACTGAAGACTTCACATGTCACCAAAGAGGAGCTCCTGCAGAAGCGTACAGTAAAACATCACAGCAGTTCAGGTTAGTAATGGAATTGTCGGCTCACATGTTCCTTGTCCTGCAGATGGCGCCACTGGAGTGCAACCAGCTGCAATATGACTCAAAGTGCGTCTGCAAAAGTCAAAAGTTGAGTCCTCTGCTGGTAGGAAAAGGAACATTTCATTTCAGGTCGCATGTTCCAGTTGTCTCAACAAAGTTGAATGATTTGTTCTTGTGTCCAGTGTGGAGCACGATCGAGTACCTGCTCACAGCCCGAGACGAGCAACAACACTTTTGCCTTTGTTGGTGCTTGCTCATCCACGAGGTGCTGAAGCCAAACTTGGAGGCAACCTAAGAAGAAATAGGACACATTTACACTTCGACGGTATGCTCTTGGAATTTTTTTTTTTTTTTTTCACTGCACAATCCTCATGACTGCTTTAATGACCCAATGCTTCTGGTTTTTCTTCCCCTTTCTAGGCAGCAAAGAACAAGATCATCCATCATGACGCACCTGTGAAGACTTGAGTCTTGATTGCTGGTAGGTTTCAAGCCCCGAACATCTTCTGCACCAGACGTTGACTTAACGTTTGACTCACAGATGTTTTTCTTGTCTTAGGTCCACACGCTTCTTCTCGCTGGCCGACCACTTTGCAACGAGCAGATTGTCATCCGACTTGCAACTTTTGTCTTCTCGCTGGCCGACTACTTCAGCACTTGGCAACGAGCAGACTGTCATCCGACTTGCAACTTTGTCTTCTCGCTGGCCGACCACTTCAGCACTTGGCAACGAGCAGACTGTCATCCGACTTGTAACTTGTTTGTGATTGTATACTCTGCAAAAGAAATAAAGCTTGATTACAAATAACACTTAAGCTCTCAACTTCATTCTTACACACATCACAAAAAACATGCTTAAAGCAAAGTAACAAAAAAAAACACACAAAAAAAAATTCTAAAATATTTTTTTCCCCAAAAATTATTTTTCAAAATTTTTTTTTTAATTTTTTTTTTCAAAATCTTTTTTTGAGGTTTTTCCTTTTTTTTTTTAAAAAAATGGGTGTGGCAAAGCTGGGATGAAGCTTTCTGATTCGCTGATGAGCCTGGAAGTGGGTGGAGCAAAGCGGATAAAGGGCTATGATTGGTCAAAAGGTGGGTGGGTCTATGCAAATTAGGAGGGCTGTGGTTGGTGGGCTCCGGAGTGGGCGTGGTTATGCAAATTTGAAGCAACGTGATTGGTCGGATAGGCAAATGTGGGCGTGGCTATGCAAATTACTGCCTTCTGATTGGCTATGCAAATTCGAGCCACACCGTGATTGGTGGATTCCAAATTGGGCGGGGTTAGGGGCGGTCCCAGAAGCAGATAGTTTTCTGGAAGGCACTTTTGAGTCTTCAGGTCAAAGTTGCACTTCAGTCACTACATGAGACAAGTCTTTTACTATTCCCCTCAATCTCACATGACCCAAAGCTCGATGAATTTAAAGATTGCTCGAGTTTTGAGTCATGAGGAGACCAACACGAGTAGTAATGTGACACTTGTGTCCACAGTAGTCGTAACTGACGTGCAACTCTCACCTCAAGACTTCAAGCGGCCTTTGGAATAGTTTTCCACTGCAACAACCGACGCGCATGAAAGGCTTCAAATGAGGGCAGATTTACCAATAAAACACAAAAGCTCCAATTCAAGTTGAACAATTTATTGGACAGAGCTAAGATGACAATTTGAAAGCATTCCACCAGTCAATGTTTGTGTGAGCTAACTCGAGTTGCACACACAGACATTGACGATGGAAGCAGCTTAAGTGTTGCCTGCTTGACGAGCTCATGTGTGAGGTCACTTACTTCAAATGCGCGCACACACTTAGGCGATGGCACCAAAGGGGGACGTGAGCACAAAAACTAAGTGTACAGCACAACACCATCATCACACACCGCTGGACATGTTTTTAAATGACACTGATGTGAACCAAGTGAAACAAAAATATATATACTTTTTTTTTTTTTAACATGACATTTTTTTAATTCACTTGGCCCACATCACTGTCATTCAAAAACATGCCCAGAAGTGTCTGACGTTGGTGTCGTGCAGTGCATGAAACAGAAGTTGAAGTTGAGTGCACTCACGTCCACCTAGTGGTGCGATGTGACATCACACATCAGCTCGTCAAGCACACGACACTGCTCAATACTCACACGGGTCCAAATGCAGCTTGACCTTTCCTTCCCTTCCGCAAGTCCGTCGGTTGCACCTTTGAGCACGAAGCCTCCTCCATCCATCTGGTCTGGCAGAAAATAAAAGCAGTAAGTAACACTCTACTGTACATAAAAGTTCATTTTTGTCTATTTTAAGATTCAAGTCATTTTATGAGTAAAATATGGTGGTATAGCTTCTCTTTTAACACGTCCATTTGCAAATGTGCCCAGTCGCCAGCAAAAGCAAAGCAACAACATTTTGGTCAGCAACATATTCGAGACGCCTCTTGTGAAGCTGCAGATGTACACCGGCTAAGTTTCTGATGTTGGGTACTATTTCCTATGACAGCTTAAAAAGTTACTCAATTTACATAATAGCAATGCATTTTCATTATAGTTTTTCATTTCTTTTGACTTTTTTTTTTTTAAGTCGGTTAGTTTTAATAGTTTTTCAGATCAGGCTTGATAGTTTTTATTTTTTTCAAAATGCTTCGTTTTAGTTTATTTATTTTTATAAATATAAAGGGAGTTTTTGTCCCGTTCAAGACTAAGTGATGCGTAATCAAATAAACTACAGTTCTCAAGCAACTGTTAGACTGTCCTTCTGCACTGACATACAGGAATACTAAAATTATTGAAACGGCGTGCCTGCTGATCCACAAACGCACCTTCATCATTTCACACACAGAATTGCATATTTACACGATAAGTCATGATGAATGCACAGAAAACATAAAAAAGGGGGAAATCCCGAATATATTTGTGGATCCGAAAAGCACATTTTGGTGCAACTAAAACTTACAATTCAAAAACAAATATTTCGTTATTTAAGTTAAATACATTTGTGAAAATCACGGACGCACTTGTGTGAATAATTCTGTGACAAATCTCTCCCCATATGTGAAGCCATCACTCTTCCATTGTGGACATCAGCTTTGGGGTGGAAAACATACAAAACAACAGTCAAGTCGAACGCTTTCCTTGATTGACAGCTGAGTTCTACTTGTGGACGTGCTAGCTGACTACTGACTAGCCACCTTTGTTGATATTGTTTTACGATAGCTAGCGAGCTTCTAGTGACGTAGCGAGTAACAATAAACAAACTAGAAGGCCTCAGTGTGGTAATTATGCTCCTAAATAGTGTACATAACACACATACACTCGTGCATAAATGGCAAATAGACAGTTTAAAAATGTTTAAATTACTTACTGAAAACACAGCTGCCAGTCACGAGAAGACCTGGTCGTTGACTTCCTTTTTCTACTGCTGCTGCTTCTTCTTCGATTTGTTTTTAGCGTTAGATTGATGCCACAATTACGTCAGCGTAATGTCAAATATCTCGTACAAAAATGTGTTTCGCGTGTTTGTAATGTGAAATACCACGTACAAAACAGCGTTTTCTCTCAACTACGCGTACAATATGCTGATTCACGCAGGCGTTGTAATTGTGCCACAAATCTTAACCAATCAGCAGTCGGACAATAGGGCTAATTCTGATTGGCTGTTTAGTGTTTACTATCCAACGGTAACTCAACAGCAATGAAAATACAATGGAAACAAATGAGGCTTCAAGTTTTTAAAACAAAATAAAAATAGTGAAAAATTAGGCCACGGAAGTTAGGAAATTACAAACAATTGGGGAACACTTGGAAAATTAGGCCTAAGATGATTTTCTATAAGACTAAGCCTATAGTCAACAAATTATATTGAGTCAGTAAAAAAATAATCAGGAAAAAAATATTTTAGGAAAATCATGACTCAAAAGTTTACAGACTGACGAACAAAATGGTTGATGCTGAAAACATTCAAATAAAATCAACTTTGCATAACCAAACCAGAAAAATACTTTGCTTCTCTCTTTATTTTTATTTTAATAAATACAAAAAGGCATTTGAGTTATTTGGTTGTCTGTTTTGTTGGTAGTTGAGCAAGGAAGTGAAGAAATGTGGAAGCAAGTTGGGCTCTGGGCGCCACCTTGGATCACTCTGAAAACCTCCAAATACTCTATACAGAGGAGGAGGCCCAGCAGGAGGCGGAACTTGATAAAAAGTTCCCCACTCTTTGCATGTAACGTTGACATTTTTGCAGAGGTAAAACCTTATTTTATTTTTCAAAAACCCGTCTTGCATACTCTTTGGAGCGTTTTTTCTTTATACAAACATTGACCTTGAACACCTTTTCCCAGCATTTAAAAAAAAAAAAAAAAACACAAATAAAAATCATCCTTTTTCCTGAAAATATACAAGAGTCACAAGTTGTGTTTCCACTCATTTCTACAGCAGCGCCACCACGTCTCCATAAGGGGTGCCCTCTGTCGTCATGGTGACCAGCTGATGTGGCGAAGAGAGGACACTAATGGAGTCTGCGGGACCTGAAGGGACGGTAACAAGCGGGAGAGTACGCGGTCACATCAAGGACATGTGCACTTATAGGAAGTTTCAATCACTTCTAGGAAGCTTCAATGTGGCAGTTTACTGGAAGGGGAATATGGTCCCTCTCAAAAAAAAAAAAAAAAAAGACTTGTATTGAAAAGAAGTGGGTACCTGGTGGCCTGAGCATGGCGTGATGGAGGTTGACGGCGTCCACGCTAGTGGCCATGGCAACCAGGCCGGCACCGCTCTCGCCGTCGGCTTCCAGGAGGCTGCTGCGGGTCAGGGCCTCGCCTGGCACACAAACGCAAAGTTTTCAACACTCCACTTAATTCAATGCAGGACTGTCATCTTTTAAGGAAAGTGCAACTACATAATTGTCTCTTAAGACAATTTTTTGTCCCTTACCTCAACCTGTAATAGAAATTGTATATACATTAGGTACTAATTTTAAAGCCTTCCATTGAACAGAAGTAAAGGGGAAAAACTATCAACTTTAAAACAACGCGAAGGGCCAGATCTGGCCCGCAAGCCTTGAGTTTGAGAACGAGTGATTTAATGGCTCCCATAGCTTGTCTGCTGAATGTCATTCTAGCTGGTATCTGTCTGCTATCATTGTTTCAACCCCCACGCACTGTAGAAAATCCAGATTTAAGCACATCTTGTTCAATTAGAGCGTGCACGGCGGAATGTAAGCGCTTATTTCCGGAGCCCCGTCTGCCTGCCTCACAATCCCCCCGTGACGCTTTTGTGCCGATAAATAAATTAGCGTGCCAGAAGAAGATCTCATTTTGATCCCGTGCATGAAAACATGCGTCACCCATTTAAAGTTGATTAGTGCTTTATCACAAGAGTGCCAAACCCAGCAATACACATAAAAAAAAATTTAAAAAAATAAAAAATGTTATTTAAAGGTACCAAACTTTGTTATGTAACTTAATTGAGGGGCGGTGCGTGCGTGTGCATAAAGACCTGTTTCCCTGTTTTCAGCTGCGAGGGCATCGTCCCCGTGGCGTCTCTTAATATGGACGTTCCTGCTTCCGGACTGAGAGAACGTCTTCCCGCAGATCCCACATTGGTGAGGCTTCTCTCCTGGGTCACACACAATAAAGGTAGAGGCAAAAAGTCATTCACACCACGCGCATACATATTTGGGGGGGGGGGGGGGGGGGAAATCGAAGTGCGTGGGCGCCACTCATTCACTGACCAGAATGTACGAGCATGTGTTTTCTCAGACTGGAATACTCGGCAAAGGAGCGCCCACAACCATCTGCTTCACACACAAAAGGCTTCTCTCCTAAACATATGTGCACGCAGACACACGAACGCGAACACACACATGAACACACACCCACACATATGTTAATATTAAAAGAAGTGTGAAAAAGAAAACGCTTTAAGATAGTTTGGTTTAATAAACACGCCCCTAACTAAACACACTCTTACCTAAAATCATCTTTCCCCATTGAAATGAATGGAAATGCCACCTGTTCCACCAACTCCAAAAAATGTTTTGTTTTTAAAAAAAAAAATAGCCCTCTATAACATTTAAGTTGACAGAAACATAAGAGTTATAACATCATTGAAAAGAATGTAAAGCTTTCAACAGTTTGAACGTCATGATTTAATGCTGCCATTCATTTAATTGTGCTGCTCCTTCTTGGTATGGCCGCCACCGGGAGGCAGTATAATATCGTCATAACAGAAACAAAGAATAGACTTCTACTGTATATGACTCAGTAAGAGCCTGCAATATTGGTTATTTTGATGAATATGTCTGTGAATTTTGCCATATTATCTGACAGTATTTTGCTCCGCTGTTTGAGTTCAACTATCCATTGCTTAAAGCGGAAGTCAACCCACCAGGCCGACTAGTTGAAACATGGCATTCTGATTAATTTTGTGTTTGTGGAGTATAAGTTAAGCAGTAAAATGCACTCGTTTTTAGCCATCTCTGGGGGCGGCCATTTTGTCTTCTGTCGACTGAAAATGACATCACAACTGCTCACAACGACCGATCACGGCTGACCTGTTCTCTGAATCTGAGCCGTGATTGATCCTTGTGAGCAGTTGTGATGTCATTTTCAGTCGACAGAAGACAAAATGGCCGCCTCCAGAGATGGCTAAAAACGAGTGGATTAACACTTATTCCACAAACGCAATATTTATCAGAGTGCCCTGTTTCAACTAGTGGGCTTGCATAGAACATATTCTTGAAAAAAAAATGTTTGCGTTGACTTCCGCTTTGAATTGTTCAAAAACCCTGACAAATGTGTTCCAATGATCCAAGGAGCTATGTTGTCTGGGGCTTTATCTTCCCATGAGCTCACCACCTGTGGGAGGGGCCAAATGGGTTGGCTGAGCAAAGACATTTCCCCCAACTGTAGCTCACTCTATCCCGCCGTGGTGCTAAGATGTGTGTGTCATAACAATGGACAATGGCTGCTCTGTTAATCTGTTTCTGGCAGGAGGAGGTGGACCGGAACACGCCGTTAAATAATCTGAAGGTCACACTAAATGAAATGAGTGGTCGCAGCAGCAAAGACGCTGACTGCTCAGATCTACCCGCGAGTGCGCGCGCGCGAGTGTTTATTTGCTCACCGGTGTGCACGCGTTTGTGGTTCTTGAGGTTCCCGGCCGTGGTGAACTTCTTTCCGCAGTTGTTCTCTTTGCATACAAAAGGCTTGTCGCCGCTGTGCGTCCTCATGTGAACCTGAAGACGCTGCAGCACGTAGAAGCTCTTACCGCAGCCCTCCGCCACGCAGCGGAACATGCGGTCATTCCTGACGACAGCAACGAGAAGAGAGAGACTGACTCCATTTTGAGGCCAACACGGCCTTCCAGCATGCGTAATATAAAGCAAAGGATCAATATATAGCTGAATTGTTCTGTTAGTGTTTGTGTGAGGTCTTTTATTGCCACACAGGGGTCGCTAAACACATATTGGGCAATTTGCAAAACATTGCTTTGTTTATTGTATATGTTATTGCTACGCTCGGGGTGCAAAATCATAACGATTAGTATCGTTTCATTTCTCGTCCAAGCTGTTAAAAAAAAAAAAAAACAGCACAGGGGGGGCCAAGGGGACTCATGATTAGGTGGAAACTTCATTAATTTGGACTTTTATTAGTCCATTTGTCATGTTTTTGGTTCCCATTGAGAAATTACATTTTTAATATCAAATTATCATTGTTATAAATAACATTCTAAAAAAAATGTTGAGCTCATAATTCCAAGTCATACTTTTATAATTATGATCAAACGTTTAGTATAATTTAGAAATATAAAGGTGTCTATTATTTGGACATTAAATTTTTTTCTCTTAATTTACTTACAGTATACTTTATTACCACTTATGTTTCATGTTGCACCTTCGAACCGCAAAAAAAATTCGACATAATTCGGGAATAAAAAATCGATTAGGAATGATAAATAATACTTTCCCAGTTATGTTTAAATTAATTTCTGAATCATGCATTTTATATATATATTTTAATTTGATAATTTAAAAAAAAATGTAGATGATAGCACACATACTGTGGAAAATTATAATTATAAAATTATAATAAATAATAATAAAAAATCAAAATAATAAAAAATAATTATATTTTTTACATTTATAATGATGACACATCATTTTTAAAATACAACTGATTATTCATAAATAGATGCATTTCTATTTTTTAATTTATGTATAATGAATTTAGACGTTAGTGGAAACCTGTAATCCTATATTAATATTTTTTTTTATTTGAAAATTCCACTTTAAGTACCTCTGAGCAATTGCTTTTTGATTCTTTCATTTCTTGTGACACTTATTGAAAAAGGTGTGCCCAAAAGTCACTGTTAAAGTTCAGCTTCAGTGTTTTGTTTTTGACGTGCTTACTTGCACGGCAACAAAGAAAGTTGTCATTGCTTTACTTAACAATAACACCATTACACGTATTTGTAAAATTGTGTGACCATGAGGGATGTTAAACTGTGAATTAAATTTTTTTTTTTTTTTACATTATTTCCTAAGGGTCAAAACTGACAATGTGACTTTTTCAAACTCTTTAAAATGAAAGCTGAGTTGTGTAGGCGCTCACCTGTGTGTTTTGAGGTGATACTTGAGGTGAGCGGGCCAGGTGAAGGTCCTGCAGCAGCCCTCAAAAGAGCAACGGAGTATCTGTCTGGTGGCGAGGGGGCGCCCGCTCCGAGGCGGCGGCTGCTGCGGCGCTGGCAGCGGCGCGGTCTCCTTTCGCTCATCGTCAGCCAAGGGCGAGTTGTGCGTGAGGTCGCCTAGGCAACGGACAAGCCTGTCAGTTAGCCAGTGCGTCATCCGCTCAAGACCATCTTTCTTCGCTCAAGCGTGCTGCAACTTTATGAGTTGTACGAGTAAATGACCCTCATAAAACAACACCTTTTCCTCTCATCAAAATAAGTCTTTGTTTGCTTTCTGTCTTCAAAAAAAAAAAATCGATCTTCTCATAACACTATTTTTTTGAATTTGTTATCATTTGTTTTCTCAAAAAAAGTCAACCTTTAATTCTTATGACATTAGATACACGTGGTTTCATTGCCATTTAGATTTATGAAGGGTGTCCTTGAAAAAAAAAACAAAAAAAAAAACAACTCTCTTCTCTATGCGGTGTCCTGGGCCCAAAAAGTTTGACCTTACGAAACTTTCTTAGTGTAAACACAACTAAGCCGGGAGCACTTTTCAAACCTCACGGGGAGTTCAAAGATGAACCACAGGACCTTGGATGTCACTTGTAAATATTTACCTTCCAGGTCCTGATCTCAGCAACACGCCGCAGGACACAGAAGCGTTTATTACTCGAGATGAAGACGTGCCAAGCATGCAGACGGGCCTACAAATTGGTTGTGATCTTCAGACTTGAGATGAGAGGCGTCGAAAAGTGTTGGGAGTTGTCGCTGATTACGCTTCCCGCTTCATCTCGGCCCTGACCTCATTCCGCTCTTCTCCGTCGTTCAAGTAAAGTGTGCGTCTTCAAGGCAGCTTTTCCCTTCTAATTTTAGCTCCGCGTTACGTCACGGATACTGTTCGACAGAAATTGTCACTCGATGAGGTAACCCGGCTAACTACGCTCAATCCAAATTGCTTTGCAAATATTTAGCTTCCATTTATTTGATCAACAATGTATAATCTTGGGCTTGGAGTTTGCAATTTGTTGTTGCTAAATCATTTATAATGCTAACTACATTTTCAAAGTGCTACAAAGTATTTGCTTTTACGTTGTTGTTTTTTTTTAGAAGATAGACTGATAGATCGGTTTGTCTGACATCAGAGGTTAACATAAATGTGTTTATGACCAAGCTCACATTTAAATACAGACAAAAGAATACAAATATAAGCACACCAAATGAAAGGGAAGGAAAGAAATGTGCAACGCCAAACTAGGAAGGGCTGACTGCATTTTGTTGAATGCAACATGAAAGCATATTTTCCGTTGAAATTTAGACATATAGGGCGCAGTCTGTTTCAGCTTTTTTTCTTCTACTTTTTAATCAATCAGTGCCGCAACCTCCCACTTTTAAAATGGCCACACGCAACAACGCCGGGCTTCATCTACTACAAAAAAAAAACAAAAAACCTTCCAGAAATCGGCATTCAGTGATTAATAGGAGACTCTGAAAATAAATAGTGCTTCAGCTCGGTTGCCAGTGCATCTGCACAGAAGAGTCATCTTTCAAGAATTATCGCTAGATTTGAGGACTGCTTAGAATAAAGCTAAATCTAAGGATATCCAGTCTCTGTAAAGACAAGTCGCCGCACTGCCATTATAAATCACCAAGCTATAAAGCCCCCAGATTTTATTGCAGCCATAAAACTCACAAAACTCACCTGCAAAACAACAATAATAGAGTCAGCCCACTCGACTTCTCAGTGCCTCAAATAAACCGCACACATTTTGATAACTAAAAGAAAAGGACCCGCAGAAAATCTTGATCAGGCTATTGAATTTTAAATTCCTCTCCTGTTGAGGACTGCAGTCGGAATGAGCAATGTTTTTGGAATTGTTTTTCCGGCCGGTGTATCTCCCGCCTAATTGGAGGCGACTGAATGAATGATGACGGGGATGCGAGGGTCCCTCTGTCATCAAGGTGGCTTTCCTGATAAAGCGCTCGGCCGTTTTGTTTCTGTTTGCTAGTGAGAAGGGAATGGATTCTATAAGTGAGTGGATGACACTCACTAAGGTATGTTTACTGGCATTCAAATTCCTACGCTTCCTGAGAGTGTGTGCGCAAAGACAGGCAACGCTTGTATCGGCTCACGTTAATGAATTGACCAGTCAAGGATGGAGACGTGTTTATCGTGGCCGAGGCAAAAAAAAAAAAGTGTCAGCCTCACCGTCGATGGCGTTGGCCGCTCTGGCATCCTGGCTGGCCTTGGCGTCCCGTGCCAGCTGTGCCCGCGTGGCTGCAATCAGGCTGTCATGGGCCAGCTCCTGCACCCGCAGATACCAGGGGGCGATGCCGTCCAGGCCGTAGTCCCCCGACGAGACGTCGTCGTCGACGCCCGTTCCGTTCGCGGTGAAGATGAGGGACTCCGAGGAGGCCGTGATGCCTGTGACAATACCCGCACACTTTTTATCTACAATGAAAACAATCCACCTGCTTTCTTTTCAGCCAATATTTTGTGTCTTCAGACCTCCTTCAGACCTCTCTGACACCGTTTTAAAATCAAATATAAGCATCATTTTTTGCTACTTTACTGAAGCTTCTAATAAGTTACTAGAAACATGTAACATTTTTAATTATTTTTTCTTAAAGAGAAAGTCAACGCAAACATATTTTTTTCAAGAATATGTTCTATGCAAGCCCACTAGTTGAAACAGGGCATTCTGATAAATATTGCGTTTGCGGAATAAGTGTTAATGCACTCGTTTTAAGCCATCTCTGGGGGCGGCCATTTTGTCTTCTGTCGACTGAAAATAACATCACAACTGCTACCAACGACCAATCACAGCTCAGATTCAGAAAACAGGTCAGATTGGTGTTGAAACGATTCAGACTATCAGAAATAATTATCGATTAATTTGATAATCGATTAATAATCGCGCCTACGTTTCTCGATCGAAAACCTTTATTAGCCCCGCAATGTGCAAATCAAAAATGTCTTATATTAAAACTATAGATAGTTTAATAATATTCTAAATAAAATCAATCAATGTTGTGTCTTCAGACACAGGAGGTCATGAAGAACATATGGTGTTGTGTACCTTTTGCCAGGTTGAGCAGGACATAGGAAGTGCCATCCGACTGCTGCAGGTCATGCAGGATGGGCGGCGGGCTGGGCGAGGCCCGCGGGTGTGCGACGTGCGTCTGCTGCACCGCCAGCGGGCTTCGTTCCGACACGCCCCCCAGCTCTGAGAGCGATGAGGAACTCTCCGGTGGGGGGCTCAGCGCTCCATCTGAACAGCAAAGAAGCATTACCGGTACATTTCAATATATTTTGTTTCTGTAACATATACATTTATATATTTTTTTAAAAACTGTTTTCAGGGAAAAATTAAAATAATAGAAAATATATTTTTTCTTATTTTTCCAAGATAAAGATTTTTTTTTTTTCCAACAAACCTAAAGACAATTTTTTTTTTTAGGAAAAAAAGATCATATACTGTCATAACATACAGTATAGTTAGACTGTAATATATATTTATTTCAATATTTTTGTATTATTTTCAACAAAATACCAACCCTACTGCTCGTCTTGTTTTGCTGTGAATGGCTCTGATTGGTCAATTGCCAGAGGGCAAAATTCTGCTCCTGCCGTGAATCAGCTATTTTACCATGATAACAGCAGGTTGGACGTGAATAGGTTATTTTAGCGTGTTTAACACTGTGGCCGTTAGCACCAACCCTAATCACTGCAAATAAAATATGTAATAACATTCATATTTAAACATATTATTTAAAACCATTTGTACAAATAAAGTAATAGAATATGACCTGTGAGCTGCAGGTGTCCACACAGAGAGCTGCCGACCGGGGTCAGCAGCGGCAAGCAGGCATGTTTGGACTCGGGGTCTTCCAGACCCTGAACCAGCGGGATGGAGGCGTTCTGGACAAACTGCACCAGCAGCTGTGAGAAGGCCACAATTTCAGTATTACAATAAAGCGGACATATCGAACAAATGTGATTTGTTTTTGTTATGCAATGCTGTCTCCACAAATGAAAAAAACTACCTAGTCATGTAAACTAATCAAAATATTGAGACTTATGTGTACCGGCGCTCGCAAAGAAAAGGCAAAGCTGACTGCCATTTTGGAAGTTTAAACGGATCTTTCCCTCCAACCAACTTCACTTTTCTTCATAAAGACTTTGAACGACTGGTTCCAATGTGTCGATGTTATGGACAGGTAGGTGTCCATTATGTTCAAATCCTCAATAAACACGTGAAACCAACTGTCTCGTTGACAACTCCTGATACATGGCTACAAGTAATTGTAAACATAGCAAAAATGAAAATAAAATAAAAAGTGGAGGGCGGTACTTGAACCCGTGACGCGGTAAAGAATAAAACAACAGAGGCCTCCCGCGCCGCTTCCTAACCACTGCGCCACGACCCGTATAGGCACAAAACTGTTACTTGTAGATTCAAATAAATACCCCGGCGAGGTGGCACAAGTTCAATGTATACGCCCATGTCAACTGGCTCCGGGGTAGCAACTTGACATGGTGGCAATCGTGTTGTTTTTCACCTAAATTAAAGTTTGTACCTGACATTCCCGCGGACATGTATGCGCCAAACTCACTGATGACAAGTACGCGTGCATGGATGTAAAAAGTAGCGATGCATACATTGAACACCAAATTAACTTGTGACCTCACCGGGGTCGTGGCGCAGTGGTTAGGCAGCGGCACGGGAGGCATCTGTTGCTTTACTCTTCACCGTGCCATGGGTTCAAGTACCGCCCTCCACTTTTTGTTTTATTTATTTTCATTTTTACTATGTTAACAATTACTTGTAGTCATGAATCGGGTGTTGTAAGAGACGTTTGGTTTCACATATTTATTGAGGATTTGAGCAGGTATGCACTTGAACAATTTCCATGTAGCTTGTTACGAATCTGCAGACAGGAAACACAAAATAACATTTCGACATTGCCCAAACGGCCACATCTGGAATCGGGAGCCAGTTAATCTGGAAGCCAGTTGAACCGTAACACCGGTAACTGGGTAAAGCGTGTCATCGGTAAGAGTGACTTCACGAATGGTGAACCGCCAATAAGACAGGGGTTCATTTCATACAGAAAAAAGCCCAATATGCTAATATATACCTGTTAATAAGACGCATGGGAACGGTTTACATTTTTTAATTAAAATAAATGCGTAATATGACCCCTTTAAAGTTACCTCTGGTTTGGAATCGAGCTCATCGGAAAGCATGAGTCTCCCTGGGTGTCACCTATAAAGCAAACACGCGGGATGATTAGAAGCGACATTTCGTCAACGAATAAAGAGCATGAAATTGATCTCCTAACCTTTAGTAGCTAGAAGTGAGGATTCTGTGTCGGTCATAAGTTTGTGGTCATCTTGAAGTCGGAAACATGCCCCGAGCTGTTGCGGTAAAACGTCGAGTCATAACATTTCACCTATGTTAAGATAATTGTTTAGTAAACATGCATATAAATAACGACCTTGAAGGTAACAAATTAAAAAAAAGCATGTAAATAGGTGAATGGCATTATGAATGTTGGGTAGCTTAAGTTGTTAGCCGCGAGCTAACTAGCCACCGACATAGCAGCATCTGCACACCTGCCAATGGTGAAAAACTTGAACACCAACTGTTTAGGCAGTGGACTAAAACAACACGACAGAAGTCTGTTTTCACCTCATAAAACGCGTCGTTGTGTTGACACTGTGCCGGTAGAGGCTGGTTTATTTCGTCCGAACGAGAGTGCTAAAGTAGTACTGCTAGCTGGTAGGCTAGCGGCGCTTTTCTACGGCGTCTCGGATGGACGAAATTATTCAAAACGCCTCTTCCGGTCTTCGTCTGCCTCATCCACGATCACCGCCGCCATCTTGTGGCCAAAGACGAATACGACAGGGTTGATTTGCCTTTCAACTTAAAACATTTATTACACGACAAGAAATGAGATGGAAAATACAAAAACATGACAAATATCATACACACACAAAAAAATCCTATTTTACTCGGGCTGATTCAATTTACAAACATTTTCAATGTTATACTTGGGGGGGGGAAGGGTTTTTGCAACTGGAACACATACATTTGGTTTTAGTCTCACACACAAAAACAGAACAGCCCTTCACAAGGTGTCAAGATAGAATTGCACGGGCTATTTCGCTGTAGGATTGAATATCACACACACAAACACTGAAGCACACTCATGCCCTTTCTCACATCCACTCACTTTCCACACACAAACGTATTCACTTCCTCACTCACTCCCACTAACTCTTTCACTCATACTCATTCTCTCACTCTATAAGATGCAGATACTGCACACCTGGCAGCTTAAAACCCTCTTTCAGTTTTGTCAAACAAACGCTTCCATTATCAGCCACAGGATCACAAAGCAAACAGTAACATTAGGAGGGCATGACTTTCGATAAACAGTGCCAACAGGTGGTCAAAAGAATGCAGAGACGATGACAAAAGAAGAAACTAAGATGGGACAGACAGACAGGCCTACGGAGCACAATCACAAGCGGCTTAACTCGGTCTAACACCCATTAAGAAGACTTGAGTACAACAAAGTTCAACCTCCACCAATGGGATTAAGAGCAACTTTACATTGGTGGAACCCAAACATCTCATATAAGACATACTCACACTGGAAAATATACAGTACACAATCCCTCATTTTCATGAACCATTTCAAGTAGTTTTTGGTGCTTAACAGAGGGAACAAGATATTCAAAAGCATAGTGGTTCAGGGCGTGTGATGATTAGAATTAGCTGCCTTGTTTTAGTCTGCTCAGGATTATGCAAACTGCTCAAATGTACAATCATAAAGGTCCTATTTTCCACTTTGAACATTTTCAAACGATGTCGGATCAATAGAGACGCCTACACGCGCGCGCGGGGGTAAAAAAAAAAAAAGGTCTACATCAAAGATGCCGCAACAGGAAGAACCAGCTGCGCTAACAGGAGGGCGGAATCGACGGGTGGCCGTTGCCAACGCCCCACGCATGCAGCGTGAAACAAAAAGACACCTGAGGTACTCTGGCCAAAAGCTCATGTGATCAGTAACTGAAGTCCACCTGACTCAAAAGTCGGCATCCGCCACAAAGTCTGATAAAAGTTCCCATGAGTCCTTCTTCACAGAGTCACTCCGAATCTCATGGGAATTTGGAGGCGAAGCAAAGTGGCCATTACACACCCAACCACGCCTTGTCACAGTGAATTAGTGGTGAGCAAATGGTGCCTCGCAACGAGATGGGTCAGTGTTTGAAATCATTGTCAAGCGCCTTTTTTATTTGTTTGTTCTTTCAAGGTAGCGTGAACCAGCACATAATCGCAGTATTCTTGTGCGTAGGCCATTTGACAGTATTGCTTTGGCACCAAGTGATGGAATCTTGGTGTTTAAGTGAGTTGAGGAATTTCGGATTTCAAATCAATAATCATTATTTATTTAAAGGGTTAGTTTAAAGCGGAAGTCAACCCAAACATTTTTTTTTCAACAATATGTTCTAAGCAAGCCCGTTATTTGAAACAGGGCATTCTGATAAATATTGCGTTTGTGCAATAAGTGTTAATCAACTCGTTTTTAGCCATCTCCGGGGGCGGCCATTTTGTCTTCTGTCGACTGAAAATGACATCACAACTGCTCACAGCGACCAATCACGGCACAGACTCAGAAAACAGGTCAGCCGTGCTTGGTCGTTGTGAGCGGTTGTGATGTCATTTTCAGTCGACAGAAGAAAAAATAGCCGCCGCCAGAGATGGCTAAAAATGAGTGCTATTTGCTGCTTAATTTATATTCCACAAACACAAAATTAATCAGAATGCCGTGTTTCAACTAGTGGGCCTGCTGGGAACATATTCTTCCGCTTTAAGTACAGAGGTGCCTTGCGATATGATTGCCTTGCTGATTTTTTGGACTTGCGTTACAAGTAAGCAAGTGTGAGGCCAGCAGCATAATAAAATGTCAGCTGCTCTTGTGTAAAATGTGCCATCTTGGGCTCAAGTGGACTACAAATTGTTCTTGAAGTCAATGTGAGGTTATGGGTCTCTATGTGTCCGTCCTGTGATTGACAGTTGAGTATAGAAAACGAAGGGATGGATTTTCATTTAAAATTTGTTGCATACAATCTTTCCTTGACAACGTCTTACAGCAAATGTCAGGATGGTATTTGTGAGTAATGGAAGTGCGACTGTAACACGAGCGTGCTTGAGTGTTGTTGGGCCAACAAAAACTCTCGCTGTGACAGGGCCTGGGGGCACGTGGCAGCCAAAAATGTAGGCCAAACTGGATGTCTAATGTGGGCCACATTACTCTCGCTCCAACCGTCTGCCAACCCCCCGCCGCCTGTCGTGAACGAGCCCTGGCCACGCCCCTCCCAGTCGCGGGCCTAATCATCCTTTAAGCCGGTGTGTGACGCCCGTTTCCTGTTCTCATTGTCTTCCTCCTGAAGGCTGGCGTGCAACTTGACACAGATGCCGGCGTCGCCGCTACGCACCGCCTGCAGGAAGAGATCGGTATGCTCCCTGAGGCGCTCCAAGTCCGTTTGCGTGCGGCGGTTCTGCCGCAGGAGCTCCTTGGTGCGCAGAGTGATGTCCAGGAGCCCCGATTTGCTCAGGATGTTATACGTGTTGCAGAAGCGCTTCCGCCTCGTGTCGTCGTCGTCGTCCCAATTGTGTTCGGCCGACGAGGCATTGTCTAGTGGCGTCGGGCTGTTAGCGCAGCTGGGAGGGCGGGAGGAGAAAGATGAGGATAATTCCGACTGGCTGATAGCCGGCGAAGGCGCCTCGCTGGTGATTTGCGGGAGTTGGGGCTGCGGCGGTCGCGCGTTGTCGGGGGTTCCCGAAAGAACCGAGGTCTGGCTCTGGCTCTTCTGCGGCTTCTCTTTTGGACTGTGATCGCCCTGAGATCCTGACGCCGAGGAAGAAGATAAAGAACAAGACGAAGAGGCGGAGGAACAGGCGGTTCCCCTCCCAGAGGATGAACTGTCGCCAGGATGCGGCGCGATCTTGGGGTAGGACTTGAGAATGGGAAGATACTTCTTGGGGCGCCTGTGTCGAGAGGCCTCCTTGGAAGCTTGGCGGGAGACGACGGGCTGCAGGAAGACCACCTGACGCTGCTGGACCACCGGCTGAACCACCTCCACGGCGGGACTGAAGCTCCAGGGCTTCATGGCCGGGGGATTGTCCCCGGGCTGCAGAAATAACACCGTCAATATCAATGTTATGGCTCCATAAAGAACACCGCCATGTATGCCATCAGACACGATACTGTTTTATGGATGAGGGATGAAACGAATGCATATACAAAAACTGCGTACGGCTGAACAATTAATCAAACTCAAATTGACATTGCAATTTAGTAGAATAGAATTTTCCAAATAGCTTTCTTTTATTTATTTACTTATCTAGTGTCTAGACGTTCAGGGTTTAAGAAGTGCAAGTCTACATGTTTATATTTTTTGTCCACTATACTTTGTATTTTTTCCAATTGTGAAGTTTGTTTCAGTTTTGTAATATAAAAATACAATTCTAATATTTTGTCCAATATTTTCATACTTTTCAAATAAGATTTTGTAGTTCTTAACATGTAGTATAAGTAGCAGTAGTAGTAACATTTTTTTGTCCATCATTTTGTAATATTGTGTGAGATTTTATGTGTCTTCAATTATTCTTTTTTCTTTCCCTTTTTATGCAATATTTTGTAATATTTAGTCTAGTTTTTTTCTATTGTATATATTTTTAATTTAATATACTTTTCTAACATTTTTGCATTTTTCCAATGACTGTCTTTTGAACGAGGAAAAGGTAAGCAAAAATGAACGAGGCCACTTTCAGCCAGTGTAGACATCTGAAGCCCAGTTACAAGCACCCCCAAAAAAAAATTGCAAGCATACGCAAAAAAGATGTTCGCCCCCCGCACCTGTTAGAGTTGTGTAAGGTGAACTGTGTTCATAAGAATTCCTATTTGACACTTGTGTGGGGGCACACAGATAATGAAGGCTGTTATTTTGGAGTCAGGAGGTCCAGTGAGACCTCCAAGCAGCAGAATGTAAATTCTTTCCTTTGACTTGGTTTCTTTAAAACGAGCTAATTCATCTTCTTGGTCTCGGGAAGAAAAAAAAAATCTGATACATGTCGCATCTAGGCAAAAAAAAATAAATAAAGGATGTAATTGAGCTGCAGTGTGAATATTGGAGAGATAGATGCCTAATATTTACATTTTAGAATACAGTACAATGCATCTTCCAACATACGTTTTTTTGGGGAACAGATTAATAGCATTTCCTTCATTTCAAAAGCCAAAGTTGATTAGAGATGTGTCATTTGAGTTGCAAGCGTGTTCACAAAACCAATTAAACTCCTAAGTCAAGGCACCACTGTATTCGAATCGTGTGCCTTGAACACACAGGCTGATGTGCTGTGTGTTTGTGCAGTGCCCTTATACCTGTTTTAGGAGCACATTGTTCATGATGATCATGGGGGACATACTGGAGTAGGACCCCCCTACCACAGCCAGCTGCCCGGAAGCAGAATTCTGGGCGCCCTGCTGCATGGAAGGCCGCGGCGAGTCCTCAGAGTCAGTGTTGTCCATGGTACTCGTGTGCTCCGAGCTCACATCTGAAGAGGAGGACAAAGAAGAGGAGGAGGTGTAACTAATTGGACACTCATTCAAAACACACGTGAAGGCTAGTAAAAGTTGAAGGTGGAACCTGAGAATCCGGAGTCCCTTTCCGAATCGGCTCGGGGTTTGCTGTGAGACTTCATGATGTGCGGCCTATTGGATCCCCGCGGGTCGCTCTCCGCCTTCCGCTTGGCGCTCATCTCCTCGCTTTCCTGTTGCTACAGACAAGATGGCCTACCAGCAACTACATCAGCATATCAGCGGGTAAATCTGGAAATCAATAGACAAGATCAAATGGACTTAACACCTTTCCCGCTCAAGACCTTTCACGTTGAGTTAGAATGGGTGTAATGAAGATGACTTGTCATTTTTTTAGGTAGGGCCGCAAAAGAAGTGGGACAGCGCCTGGTGTATAAAGGAATTTTTAACACTACTTTCTCCCTTCTGGTTACGGTGAAATCAGTTGTTGCAGTCAAAAAGTACTGTACAGCAGGGATACACCGATAGCACTTTCTGTCAGGCCGGGTATGAGTACAAGTACGCACTTACATCTGAGTAGTCGCAGATGCAAAGTACCGATACGTGATAATAGCATTACACCTTGCAATTGCAATAAAAATAGGTGTTATTTTAATCAAGTATTATTTAGACACACAAAACACTAACTTTTACTGCACATGGCATAATTTTCATTCAAATGTAACACTGGTCAGAGTAACAACTTGGCATTACTGATATCTTAACATCCTGCCTGTGACAAGGCATTTCACTTAGGGCCCGACAGATTAATCAGCGGGCCCATTAAACTGGCCGATATGAGCTTTTAAAATTGGCAACGGAGATTTTTTTTCTACCACTAAAACATTACAACATAAAACATAATGCCATTTAAAAGGTCTATTTAGAATTCAGTAAGTGTGATATATCATTTATGCATTTAAAAAATGAGAGTCCGTGTATTGCTGGGTCTAGAATATAGTAAAATGGCTTAAGGGAAAGTCAGAATTGCTGGTTGTACTGGTTGCAAAGCAGCATGATATACGCCAGCAACTTCTCACTTTGGTGATATTTTTTTTTCTCCAAAATCCAATCATCTGTAAAATGTAATTTGTGAAGCAATGTCGGGGCACATACGGACATACAACCATTCACACGCCCCTTCACACCTAAGGTCAATTTAGAATATTCGGTGAACATAACGTGCATGTTTTGGAAATGTCGGAAGAAGCCTGAGTACCTGCAGAAAACCCACACAGTCACGGGAAGAACATGCAAACTCCACACAGGTAGGCTGAATCCCAGATTCGTAACCCCAACGCCACAAGATGAATGCAGTAACCACTTGCCCACCGCGCTGAGCTGCCTGTAAGGTAAGTATGTTATGATGCTCGAGTGTTTTGGGGTTATCTTTCAGTGCTTTCATTGCAGTGTAAATGAAAGCACACGAAAAGACGACTTTTTCAAGAATAGTGCTCAGCCTGGGACACAACTGCGTTATTAGGTATGCATATCGCATTAAAATCACATTTTAAGGCGGGGTAAGATTGCATGAGTTTTTCAAAATGCTTTGAGTCGACACATCGCATACAACTCGGAACATTAGCACTATTGTTAGCAACGCGCTAATTTGACGACGCACCCACAGCTAACGTTTAGCCTTTAGCCTCGACTGTGAAGAGAAACATACAGAAAAGAACAAAAAACAACAAATGTCGACCAAAATAATTTTAAAACTTACTTTTCCGCTCCGCAGTGAAGAGGGTGAGAGAGAGGACACGGGCCGGAGGTGAACGGAAAGTGTATCCCAGTGAGGCAGCCTGCTCATCGGGCGGATGCTTTTCCGTCTGTGGAAGGTGGCTGGTGGCCAGCACTCGCGGCTTTCCACGGTACAGTACACGAGACAGGACGGCCCCTCCTCCCACCTATCAGTCACATGTGAAGCACGGTGGCACCAACCGCCAGCAGACGTCGTAAATTACCATTTCACGTCCCTCAAATAATATAATAATAATAACGTTCTTATTTATGATGGTTTTGTAGTAATTTTGTCGTTACAAGACGACAAAAACGCTGCCAAAGCAGGAAATAAGTCCCAGGCGCTTTGCCATATATGGAAAAAGAGGAGGCCTTGTCTGGCGTCTTTCTGACATCATCAACGTCCCCGCCCACACTGTCGCGTTCCGACCTCATGATTGGCCAACCCGGCCAGCAGCTGAAAAACGTGACTGCTAACCAATGTGAGGCAGGTTGAAGTACATCGTGTTCAGGAGGCGTACAGTACTGCACACACACGTACGACACAAGCATATCTCATGTACCATCGGGGAATCCACTGACGTGGGCTCTCGCTTGTAATATTGTGGCGTCATTACATAATAGACCCGCTTGTCCCGGAGCTAACCTGAGCTCCTATTCTCTGGAGTGGGTGGCGTCATAAAACACAAGACTGCTTACTGGCTGGAGACACAAAGTTCTCACATGCTCAAATTGCGGCAGTAACACAAACTGAAAGTCAATGATTAACATACAACGTAGGTAGAAATCACAATTAAAAAATGCATTCTGTGCAACGTGCAGTACCAAGCTGACTAATACTACTTATTAAAACCTGCATTTTAATATTGTTTCCCCATGTGAATGTTTTGTTGTCTGAACAGAAGTCCAACTATCAATTTTCTGGTTTTCTGTATACAGACATTCCTTGGCATTCGCAGTCTCACAGTAACGCAGATTTTTCGCTGTATTATAGAATTTTGTGGTGATCCTTCTTGTTACTGCTCACTCACGCAGCAATTAATGCAAACCAACAGAAAGTGTGTGAAAAAGACAATGCCCAAAGTTTGGATTATTTCAGACTGGAAAAAAAAAGTGTAACGTGTCTACTGCGAAGGTAAACTAGCTTACAGAAAATCACGTCTAGTATGAGTTGACACAGTGAAAAACAAGCTAATAATAGCTCATTTCATGTAGCCTACAAGTGGTCAAGGATAGACATAGCCACTTTCAATCAGTAAATTGAACGAACTGAATAAGTTAAAATCATAAACACATTCATACATTAGCTGCTTTAGAGCTATAATTGACGCTCCAGGGACTCAATGCGCAGACTGGCTAACCTTAGCTAAAAACAACCAACGACATATTACATTTGGAAATGACGTCCTCTGGGGACCTCTAGCTGCACTGGAACATAATTTACTAACAATGACATTACATGGAATGTCTCACATGTCACCATTCTCAATGTACATAGAAACAAGTTATTATTTTTATATAATTTATTTGAATAAGGAAAAAAAAAATTACAGCTGCAGTCTTGCAATGGTTTCCGCGGGTCTCAGGATTTTTGCATGGTTCAAAATTCGAATAGACACACTGCAGGCAGGGCTTCCATTAATTATAAGCGTCCAGATGCATTCTCAAGGCACGCTGCCTAAATTGGGATGCCGTGTTCCCGAGAACGGCCTGTGCTGTCACTATAACAAAGATGGATGAAGGCGCCTCACGAAACATTGCACTTACGCACACAAAAAAAAAACAACTTTAGGCTTGTAAGGTTGAAACCACTGATTTATTGGGATTAAATTTGGTGGAACTAACACATTTTTCTCCAATAACATCCTCAATTTTAAGATTGGGTTAGCTCAAGGGTGGGCAAACATTTGTGAATCAAAGGCCATATTTTGCCCACCCCAGGGTTAGCCGGAATGACTGAGAACACAAATGTGTTTGTGTGTAGGAGGCCTTTATTTGACGACTTTGACAGACACTACCTGTGCCAATAATAAATAAACATAACCTTTTTTCACCCCTCTTAAAAAAAAAAAGCTAAATAAAGCCTCGTCCTTGTTTTAACACTGTCATTTTGGTGGGACCTGAAATACGAAGCAGGCGTGTACACTAACACGAGCAATGTAGAATTGTTACAAGATATCAAGGCTGCTGTTCTACAAGGGAGGACAATGTTTTTAGCGGCGTACGTGTTTTACTTTTCTGTGGAGAAGGCTCGCTTCATGAGCGGAGGCGGCGTCTTGCCGGCTTCGTACAGCGACTCGGGTGGCGGCGTGCTCAGGCAGCACCAGTCCGGTATGCGGCCCGTCTGGTTGTAGTAATCACGGGACACTGACCTGCTGCCCAGGATGTCCTGTAGCGCACCAAATATGGCCCCTAGTGGAAATGAACAAAGTTGTGAGAATGAGGTTTTTTTTTTTTTTTAAAGAGTGAGTCATAATAAAGTCTTTCCCACCTCCGAGCCAGGCGGTGCAGTTGGGCTTGGCAGGCGGCGAGTGCATGCGGAAGTTCTTGCTGGCCAGGACGTCACAGTACTTGGGTTTCTCTACCAGCAGGCGAATCTCGGCCAGCAGCCGGTGCAGGAAGCCCGGCAGCATGGCCGTGCCGCCAATCACCACCAGGTTCTCTGACAGTACTTTCCGTGTGTCGATGGGGCACTAAAACGACACAAGTGGACATCGTCATTTACAGTGACGACCCATTGGCAAGAGGGTGTTGTTGCATTTCTCTCCTTTATTTCGAACATCTATAACAATACAAAGAATAATCATTAGGAAAGTATAATAGAACAAGTTACTTGTGCAAAAAAAAAAAACAAAAAAAAAAAGGGGAAAGTTAGTTTAGTCGGATTCGCCGACAGGCGGACATTTAAAATTAGAGGTGAACCGGGCTGTAGACGGGTACTATACCCCCCACCCCCCGCGGGGATTTTATCATAACAGTCAACTGTTCATGCAGAAATTATAGGTAGCAATATAACATGACAATTTCCCAGCTTCAGGCATAGCAAAAAGCCCTTTTCAAACTGCTTGTAATAACGGCAATCGTCTGTTTCTCTGTTTTGTGTGAACCGCATTTTCCACATGCAATTTGCATTTTATCCACTTTCAGAGAGACCTTATTTGGCTCCACAGCAGCACAATTAATTAGTCCAGCCTCCTTCAACTCCCCATGCTGCGACAGAAGCGCTCCAGTGGCCACGCGTCACCATGGAAACCAACTTATAAATCCAACCGTTTCTTCCTTTTCACATTTGGAAGATTCGACACATAACCACAAAAAGTTGTTGAAGCTCTGCGGGGCTAATTAGTTAGGTGCAACTATGAAAATCAAGAAGTGAGTTTTCTCGCCGTGTACCTTAACCAGGGCGTCAAGTATGAGTGAGGCCACACTCTTCTCCTCATTGTCCTGCTCAAACATAATCTCCATCAGAGAGTCCCTGCAAAGTAAGTGGAGTGAGTGAAGTTCCAGACACTTGAAAAGTTAGCATGTTGTCATGGCTACATCTCCACAATTCATTGCTAATATTCTTATAGTGTATAAAGCTCCAATACAGACAGATAGAAAGTGAATGGTTGCGGGGTTCTATAGGCTGACAAAATTAGCAGGCCGACGTTGTTTTCACCTGATTGATCCTTTGATATGCAGGATTTTCTCACCATCCAAAGGATAGTCGACATCTGGAGGCGGAGCCGGACGCTACAAACACAAACAGAAGACAATTGCGAACTCAAGTCACAGTTAATTAGCTGTGTTCTTGATGTGTTCTCACATCTTCCTCACCTCAGCAGAACCGTCCATGTTGAAGTTGGCCGCCTGGAGCTTGAGGCCTCTCTGCAAGTCGCTGACAAAACATGTCCTCACTGTGTGAAACAACACTGTTGTATAAGAAAACTGCATTTGCCAAGAGGGCAATTGGAGATGTGTGTTCTGACCCACCTTTAATGTCCTCCACAGTCTCTTCTGGAATAGTGCCTGAGGGGGGAAAAGTAATGGGAATGACAGCACTGGATAAATAAATGTTCCGTATGAATTGAAGCGATACACGATAATAATGTAAATAACTAATCTATATTTCTATATAATTAAACTTATGTGCGTTCTGACTTAATTCATTTGGGCTCCTTCTGGTGCGCACGACTTGGGGCCCCGAGGGGCAGCAAAATACTGTCACGCAGACACATATGATGAAGACTTTCACAACTACAGTAAATGACTCAGTAACTGTAGTAATAGTAGTAGATTTTCACAGAGGATAAAGAATATATCCATTGCTTAAAGCGTTTTAACATCGCCACATAGAGGCTACTTGTTAGCTTGTCTATGGTGATTCCAATTGTGTTAGCATTAAGCTAGCTGACTTAAAGGCAATGTTGTGTGGTTGTTTAAATTATGCAATGTGTAATTCTCTTTGTTTTATGTTAAGGCTGACAGTAAACCACACAGTCAACATTTTGAAGCCTTTTTTTTATTAAAGATTTTTATTCTCTATTTGTCCAACTGGCGCTTGTTGTGAAGTGAGTTAGCAATTTTCCAGCTTTGGAGGTAGTTACATGCCCCTTTTCAGATTCTTTTCCAATTTTTCCAATGTTCTGTATAAAACCCAAACTGCATTTTTTTTTTTCCACCTTCAGTCGGTTCTGTTTCAAAGGCACTGGGGGGTAAACAAAACAGTCCTTGATACCAATGACGGCGGGTACACTTTGCCCAGTGGTGCTGTCTGTGTCCACGGTGCACTGTTCCACAAGAAGTCCATCTAATTCTCTAAAATAAACACACATATATGCCATTAAGTCAATTATATTATAAATGCTTGTGTGTATGATACAGTCCATAAAAGGTACTCACTTGTGGATGGCTTTGCCGCCCAAAGGCAAAGCCTCCCAAGCCGGCAGGATCGGAGTGCACTCATACACCTGATGGTGGAGTTAAGACGTTTGCATAAATAATGAAGTTCCAAACATTACAAATCTATGTTTAAAAAGAAGCTTTGTCCCTGGTTTAAATGAAAGGATACGGGCAGCACCAACGTCTCAGTATGGCCACAGTCCATCACGAGAGCCGAGTTGATGCCTAGTGTCATGATGGCCATGAGGTGACTTGGTGCAAACAGCACAGAGGGCACCTAGCCATAACAAAAAACAACATGTTAAAAGTTGAGAAAAGCTGACTGCTTTTTTTGCAAGGTGTGTTGCTGTTTTCAATCAAGTTATACCTCAAACTGTTTGAAGAAAACCTTGGTGAGTGTCTCCCTGAAGTGCGATGGGCAGAGGATGGACTCGATAATGACCACCCTTCTGTCGCGAGGGTTCACCAGCAGATGTCTGATGATTAGAAATATTTACAAAAAGTTTCGGGTGTGTTTTTTTCCCTCAATAACAAAAACACACAGTACATTACCTGAAGTACAGTGTGTGGATAAACTCTTTTAGGATGACATAGAGCTCTTCTGTGTTGATGTTGTACTGAACCACTTTGGTTGCCTGAAAGGAAAAGAATGTGACAAAGCAGTCACTCACATGAGACTTCAGCTGAGTGAGCATCCCAATAAAATTAACTTCAAGTGTTGGTTGTTATCTTTTGGAAATGACATGAGAAGGAATCTCGCTGCTCAGTGCAATATCCATTCATTTTCTTCATGGGTCATGGGTAGGGCGGAATGATTTTGAAAAATAATGTAATTGCATTGTTTATTTATTTTTACTTTAACCACAGTTTGTATGTTCTCTCTATGGTTGTTTCAGTTTTATCCAGTTACTCTGACACACATTCCTCCCACATTCCCAAAACATGTATGTGAGTGTGAATGATTCTCCATAAGGAGAAACACTACAAAAATGGATAAATGGAAGGAGATCTGCGTCTAACCTGCTGCTGTCCCGGCTTGCGGATCTCGCTCGGAATGATGAACCTGGGCCCCGTTTCCCCTGCAAAGCCGCATCTGGAATTTATATGAAAAAAAATAAAATAAAATAAGATAATGCAAAATGAGGTCACTGGCATAATGCTGTACAGCAAAAATAAGCAGTCAGTTAAGTCAATTGTGGGACAAAGATGACTTTATTTGTAGTCTGCTTCATGTGATTTGCCTTAAGCGAGGTTGTCATGGTTGATTTCAGTCATCATTGCTTCACTTATAATAGCAATTAAAATATTTTCAGTAAGACAGTGGTGTTAGGTTAGACGTTAACTGTTTGAATTAGACGGCATTTAGATCACCGAGTGCTATATACAAATGAAAAAAATGTCTTTCTGAAGACGGAGCTGTTGAAGTTAGATTAATCCGATTTGAGACGTCTGCCTCATGTGGCTTTTTTCCCAACAGTTTTTTTTTTTACTTTGCACCAAGTATTAAAGCTTTTTCTTGGGCATACCAGTACAATGACAGACTACAAATGAAATACACAACTGCAGAAAACCCATACATTAAGAACAATCATATTAAAATAATTGAGATTTTGGTACTGCTACTTACAGCATCATAACTTGTTTAGCGCCACTAACAGGTTAACGCTGTTTGTTGGCATTATTTATTCACGCGACTGCTTTACATAGTAATAAAAAGAAAATCATTGTTTAATGTAGCGGACAAAAACTGGAACATTTATCACAGTTTTCATTTAACAAGGCCTTAGCAGTATCAGCTAGCCGAATGCTAACGATTAACACTCACTTTGTGTATGCCGCTCCCAGATCGATGACAATGGCGGTCTTTTCTGCTCCACTGCCCAGACCGTCAAATAATGGCATTTTAACGTATTCAATTTTAATATAGTTGTTCAATTGACGTCGATGATCTCTTCTCGCATTATTTCATCTATCGATGTTTTTCTTTTTTTCACCCTCTTGGTTTGGGTTGGGGCTTGACAGGAGCGCACTTTCTTCTTCTTGTGTATTTATTGGCGGTTGGCAAACCACTTTACCGACACTGCCACTTAGCGGACTGGATGGCGAACTGAGCGCAAATGCATAGGGATAATATGAATACAAACATGTTAGCACTATACTAATGGTCGTTTCGGATCGTGAATTAGCATTTAAGCTAATTTACACTCCCAAAAACTGTGCAAATGACAGTTTCAATCATTTAGGGCTTCATTACGCCGTCACTCACTGCACGGTGGGCGCACTTGCCTGGAACACCGAACCCTCCTCTCTCTCCATCCATCCATGCATCCATCCATCAGCACACGAACCCCACATTCTCGTCTCCTTCTTTTCATCCTCTTCGATCCATCATGCACCCTGCAAGGTAAATGCACTCGTTCTTTGTCATTTTTGTACTCCAGAGAGATAGCCCACAATCTACATGGATTTATATTTAACGTGTGCAATGCGATTGGAGTGGTTCCATAACGCAGTGAGGAGGTTGTTGTTGTTGTTGTTGTATTAGTTGACATGTTTTGAGCATTTGCTCTCGGCAATGCTTACAGTGACTCAGCTCGGATTTAACCATGACACAGCGTATCTGGGGTTTGTTGCAATAATATAATATATATTTTTAAAAATCGCCTCATGCACGTTTAGTTGTAACAACATTTGACATTTATTTATCCTTGAAAAAGGGTAGAATAGATGCTATTTTTAGATGCCTTCGTTAAAATGGAAATGGAATATATATATGTACATATATACAAAACGCGCTTGCCCCAATTAATACTCAACTAGATCAATAATAAAAGTTTCATTGCTATCCAGAGGTGAGAAAGCACAATTGTGGTCTTGTAAGGTGGAACGCAAAATTGAATTAACAGGATTTGTAAACAGCAGTCGAACTGATTGTATGAAAGCTTAATTTTAATATGATAAGGGTTGTAACTGTTTTCAGTATTTAATTCAGTGATTGTTTGGCATACCACAAGAGGGAGCCATCAAAACACAAGTGGTATTTGTACAACAGATTGAGAATCACCGAATGTCGCATCATCGTCATGACTCCTGTGCTTCTTCATGTGCAGTCACTGAGAGCAGACAGGAGATGTTGCTGTCTGACACGCTCCATCTCCTCCTCCTGGCCGGAGTTTACCTGTGCGTATGTGGAAATGCGGTCCAGGATATCCGGAAGGAAGCTGCAGGCCCACTTGGCTTGAGATCCTTGAAGATGGTGACGCCAAACATGGACAGTCTTGATGCAGAATCCCAGCCCGGAGCGGTAAAAAAGTTCTGGAGGACTTTTGATGGAGAGAACACACACAAAGTTGTCTTGGAAAGGATACCGAGACCCACAGTGGGTGACATCAGTGCCTCGCTGCGTGAAGACGTGAGGTGGTCTTCCTCCACTAGAGCTCCAAATCCATCCAGTCCCATCCCCACGACGGCCTCTCTCGCCACTCGCACCTCCACGCCGTTGTCGGCATGGGAACGTGAAGGTCCGGTCATGCCCACGCCGCCGGAACCCTTCTTACCGGACATGGGTGACGACACGATGCCCAAAGAGGACGGCGTGGAGGGCCTGTGGACGGAGGCCCCCCGACCCAGCGGAGGTAAGTGCACCTTTGTTATACAGCGGATGACTCATTTTATTTTTGTATGACAGTCAGGAGCATTTTGTGAGGGCTTTTGTGATGCCTCTGGGTTGAGATTACTATGTTCCACTGTGACCGTGACCGCAAAAATACTGGCGGAGTGAAAATATTCGACTCTAGTCCATACCCTGAAAAATGCTTCTGAAGATCACAATACTTTGATAGAATTGCATTTTGGGGGTGGCAAAACTATTCAAAGAATCAACTCCTTTACATTAAGTCCATGTAAAGTGAAAATAAATGTCTTAAAATAAATTTGACACAAAAACAAAGAAGAGTGTTGTTAACAAACCTGTCAAATTTACATGATTAAAAAAGTCAAGTATAAAATAATTCTCTCTCTATAGCATCAGGATAAGTTCAGTGCTTAAGAAGTGCGGCCCACATGTTTACATATCGTTTCTTGAACCATGAAACGTTTAAGTGGTAAAGCTACAGATTTGTTTGCATTATTGTTCTAATGTTCTGATTTCTGTCTTGCTGAATTATGTTTATGCCACACTTGTTTGGTAGGATTTTGTGAAGTTGTCCAAGTGAACACTTAAAGGACCACAGGTCAAAGTGTTCAGTAAGATAACAACTCTAATTGAAGAAGATAAATAAACTGTCTTTCGTATTAATTCATGGTTCGTTTGCTTTCATTTTAGTATAAGTCTAACCTATAAGAGCAAAACATTGACTATGTGTAATAAATCTGATATTGTGTATAGTAATACAGTATTTGTACTTTGTTACCTGTAGACAGACAAGGCCGTTTAACACTTCCTGCCTGGATATCATTGTGTGAGCTATTTTCCACTTTTTTTTTTGTGTGGCAAACTCCAGACAGGAATAGAAGTTAATTAGAGCGCCGCCGGTCCCTGTCGGTGTTCAAAGCAGAGCGATGGGAAGGCAGGAAGGAAGGCAGACGGCACCAAAGGACATCGCTCGACGTGTCACATGCCTTTTTTGTGTGTGCTCTTCACTTGTTGTTTTGAGTTAGCATTGCTTTTGGTTACAGTGCCATCACTCAATTCTTCAAAAGCATATTAGAGCCAAACTGTCAAAACTAATAATCACACAATTAGATTGAAGTCATAATCTTATGAGGATTAAGTTGCATATTGTCAAGATAAAAAAAACAACTCTTGTATATTCTAACGATTCAAATACTGCATGAACTGTCAACCTAAACTTAAAATAAAGAGAATTACAGGTGAATTTAAAACAACTACATAGCTACCTTAGAAAAGTCTATTTAGCTTAATGCTAACAGACGATGCAAAACTCACTGGCATGCTAACGGTTAAAATTGATAGGCGCGGTTTTAGAAGCAATGGCTATTTGAACACAAAGGGTGGAGTAACACACGTAGACATAACATAGCAAGACTCACAGGCATATATACTTTACGCTGTATGAAAAATGACGCATCTTAGTGAGTCACTTACAGTATTAGTAGAAGAAATACACAAAACGGACACCTCATCCCCCGATAAAGTAGAAACATGGTCTTTACCAGCTAATCAGTGAAGAAAAATGACAACTTCAATAATACGGCAAAAACTATACACTGTAAAGTTTAATCATAACTTGCTTTATGAACTATATTATTATTATCAATATTATTATAGTAAATACGTTTTGACGTTGAATTGTTTCCGACAGCAGACACGGCCGCGCTGCCATCCCAGGACGAGGCCACGGAGGGCACTATGTCGTCCGAGTCACTGCCTCTCATTTTTGAGCCACTGGAAGAATCCGCGGCTCAGCTTCTGACTGCCGTCACGGCAACAGCAGTCACGCCTCTGTCGGAGGCAGACTTGGAGCGAGCGGTCGCCACGGAGACAGACAAGCCTCCACGCACAGCGTCCCTGATGACGGCTGATGCCAGCAAGCAATCAGGTCAGAGCCTCCAAAACGGTTGCTTCAAACCAAAATGTCCGACTTCTTGACCTTTTCGTTCGTTGACCTTTGTTTTTTTTTAAAATGGTCTTATAGCACATTTCTATTCTTTGGCTTTCGACTTAGCATGAGACTCTTCGTTGTTTTGGTGTTTTATTGTGTTTACTGTTTTTATGTTGTTCATTTATTGTTTAAAGTGTCTTTGTTTTTATATCTGATTTTGACTTTATGTGCCGTGGTTGTTTTTAAAGGGCTCTATAAATAATGTTGAGTTGAGTTAAATAGTCTGCGTAGATTCTAAACATAAACATTATTAAATATATTACTATATTACATATTATGAAAACCTGATATGCTAGAGAAAAAATGAGGGCACATTCAAAATCAGCGGAAAAAAATTCATCTCGAAAAGTTTACTTGCATCTCTGTTGAAAAATTCTGTAAAAAAATTGTAATCAATTTCCCCCTTCAATATTGTGATTACGATTTGATATGTGAGTTTGAAATTAAAAATAAACCACGCATGTGTATCAACCATCCCAAATTTTCATCCGCGCTCCACCGCTTCGTTTTATGATGTACAGGCACTGAGCAGATGTCACAACTCACCAACACTGCACATGCTTCCACTGAGGTAACCGTGGCAACCTATCCACCTGTGCCCAAACCCCAGTTGAGCTTAGAGGAGATGGACTCTGAGGGTAAATCGCAAAGACGGCCAACTTTTAATAGCGTGGCTTTACATATTTAACAAGGTGAAAAGCGACTTAACTTGCTTGCCTTTCAGACGATCAGGACGAGAATGACAATTCCGAGGAATCGCTGGAGAATGAGGAGAGCGAAGAGGACCCGACGGAGACGTCCCAGACTCAGCCTCCGTATAGCCTCATCCCCCCGCCTCCTGTCTGGGTGCAATGCAACCAGGGCCTGAGTATGAAACAGCACTGCCGCTTTGGGAGGGGATGACATTTTTGTTAGTGTGAAGAGCACAAAAGTACAAAAATGAAACAAAAAATGGATAGTATGATCATCCTCATTTTATTTATTTTTCAAGCTCAGGATTTTAACAGGTCCCAGTATTGCACTCTTCTGCACGGAGATGTCAGATGTACTTCTTTAGCCTCTACATTTTCTATAATTCTTCCTTGGTATCTCTCCAGCTTTGGATGTTGCTACATCTATCATGACTGCTGTCTCTATTTGTACTTGAATGCCAAGTTGAACTTGAAGCTCATCATTAAAGTTGACCCTTTCTTGCAGTGGGCAGCTGGGTGGCGCTGATCCGAGAAAAGGTGAGACTAACCCTCTAATCAGCCTTGTCTGTCACTACCTTTCTTTTTTTGTGACCTATTGCGTCTCTCCCCCACGGTTTAGGCGGGCTACGTTTCAGGCATGTTGGTCCCGGTGGCCATCGGTATGGCGGGGGCCCTTCTGCTCGTGGGCGCCCTCTACAGCGTGAGGAGGATCCAGCGCATGAGGCGGAACAGCTTCAAACGCCAGCGCAGAAAGGTCCGGCCCGTGGAGGTCGGTATGCAAATAATGTTAACTCCGCCAAGAATGTATTGTTAGCGGTTGATTGTTTGCAGGATTATGCAAAAACCTTCGATTTGTTGATCGAAATTTTGCCATAGAGAATATATCAACATCCGGCCAGCATAAAAAAAAAATCAGTGCTGTTAATAGTAAAATATAAAAATAGTCTGGATTTTTTTTGCCAAGTATATAAAGAGGGATCAAAATCGTGAAAAAAAAAATCAAGCCATTCGCTACGCTCTCAAATGCTGTGGCCCAGTCCACCGTATGCACCAAAACCACACCCCATAAACTGTCAATCAAATTTCACTTTTATAACCTGGAAAACGGGATGCTACTTCGCCTGGCATTTTTCTTATGCAATACGCATTTGTTTGTTGCGAAAATATATTCACTTTTTGGGATTTAAAGCATCACCATGTACAATTGCTTGTTCCTCCCTTAGCCCATGTGCCAAAAATGTTTGGTTTTTTGTATCATCCTGTTACTGATAAACCATCTAATGACACCTGCGTCTTTTGACGAAGGTCATGACGAACCCGTATGAATTCTGTTACCCGTAGCAACCAGGCGAGTCATGCACCGGCCGACAGGATCAGGCTATGCTGCTGGCTGACAGCTCCGAGGACGAGTTCTGATCCTAAAGACTTAACCCATCAATGTCGCCATGACAACAGCATCCATATACACTCGCCTCAGACACCTTTATATCCCTGGACAATCTCAGATGGGAACTTTATCCCATGTTTAAAAATGGTTCTGTGCAGTCATGTGATGCGCATTTCACATCAAACAAATGTGAATTAATTCAAAGGTAAAAGGTACACAATGTAAATACAGTTTAGTGCTTGTAAATGTATTTGTGTAAAAACACATTTATTTGTGACAAATCACCCTGACTTTAAGGAATAGGGACGAGGAAGAGCAAAAATATGACAGATATGATGCTAATGCATGTCAATTATGTTGTTAGCTTAGTGACACAGCAAGCCTTGCTCTGTTCAAATAAAGAAAAACTAGCTGAACATTTTCACTGAGAACTGTACTTGGGATTAAGTTATTTTGATTTTTAAAATAACATTCAAGAGCACCTCCAGTTAGATTGTGCCCTTTGGAACAGAACCAAACTATGGTTTGCTATGATACTAACATGGTTAGCCGCATCAAATCAAGGTGGTATCTAAATTAAAACAATTTCTTATTTTCATCTTTTCATTCACATTGTTTACGCCCATGTATAAATATTCATGAGACACATCATTAAGTCCACCCCACTCATCTAATCTAATGAGATTCAATACTTGAGCTGACCTTTGGGAGTACGTAATTTAATATTATTTGATTTGATTGTTGTATTTTTCTCCATGTGTTCATTGTTGAACTGTAGGTGTTTATGCAATAACACTGTTATAGGGTATAAAAAAAATAAAGATGTTTTGCCTCATGTGTTTTCTCAAAATAAAATAATTTCCGAAAATCAAATGGAGTGTGACTCGTGTTTAAAAACAACTTAGACCAGTCCGGTGTACAGCATTAAAAAAATCAAATAATTTATTTCTGTGTTCTTTTTGTTTGTTTTTTTTCTCTCTCTCTCTTCTCCACATTAAATAAAAGCTATCAGACATTTTCCAGATCCAAATCAAAGGGGGGCAGGAGGGGCAGCCGAGGAAGAAGAAGAGGGGAGTAAAACAAGTCTGACATGCAGAGAAACAACAGCAAATATAGATTTTGCCTCTTTTTCAACACAGAGAGGATGGCGGAAGATGTTTTTGTGTGGTCCATAGATGGGCCCAGTGAGGACAAAGGACTTCCAAGAAGGTGGATGGCTCATCATTTTTGTGGTTATTTTTAAAATGACAAAGATGACAAAGCCCTTCAGTCGGATGCACTCAGGCTGTAATGCCCTTTTAAAAAAAAAAAGAACAACGGCACCGCCTGGTTCACAGCATTATGACAACATGTCAGGGAATAGTCACACGCTTTAACAGATCCCATCTTTTCGTCCAGATCGATGTACGGAAGACGGTTCAAATAGCCCCGTCGCCAAGCAACAACTCGATAAGCGTAGAAGTAAACATCCAGTCTGGGGGAAAAAAAACGATGCTCGGGGGAAAAAAAAGTCGCGTATAAAAATCCCGCACACAGAGGATCAATTGCGTACGAAAAAAGTGGCATTATGATTCCCCCCTCCCCAATTGTTCTAACGTCAAACGTGACTTTTGGCAGCATATCGGCGTGATAAAAGCACACAGGCAGGAGACTTTGCATAATAAGATGAATCTCAAGTTTCCAAAATCGACAGAGGGAAAAGAGAGTCAAACGGTAAAGAACAAATGTGTAATTTAGAGGATTCTGTGGTATCTCAAGAAAAAAAAAGTTGCATTGTAGCCAGACAGTGATGTCTTTGAATGGGGAAAAAAAAAAAAAACCTTGAGAAAGTCGCACGATATATTAACAGAATTTGCAATTTTACTTATTCTCTTAAAATTTTAACTCTTGGTATTATACATTTTTGATGAAAACAGCATTCAAATAGAATATATAAACAGTGTAAAGTAACAAGGTTGTAAAATTATGGAGCTGCAGCACTTAGAAGTTGTACAAAAAACATACAAGAATGTGTCATTTTAACGTGTTCATTTTTTGTAATGTTCCACCTTTATTCTCAAGAAATTTTGATTCCTTTCCTCCTAATATTGCAACATTTGGCATAAAATTAGAAATTCTGACTCACCGAACAAACAAATGTGAAAACGTCGAACAGTTAGAAAATAATTAATACAAGAAAGAAGTTGCATTGCTACCCGAAGGACGAATGATGTCTTTGAATAGCCAAATTGAAAATGGGGTGTATGATGATGAATTTGTCATGTTACGAGAATGTAACCTTTTTTCTGGTGGAAGTATTGTAATATTTTCACTGTTTTGTCATTGTCATCTGACTATTAGCCGAATCAAAAAAATGAGAAAAAAAAAAAATCGTACTTAAGAAAAACACTCGAAGGTTAGGAGAAATGGCGTTAAGTTAGTAATACAGAATTTATAATCTAAAGAGTGAACGTCTAGTAATATTGTCACTTTAGTTTTGTGAAATATTGCAACGTTTGTCAGATGAATCTAAAAATTCCACTGAAATTGCATGTCATGAATTTCCAGTTGCACCATTATGAGTACAAAATTCGAATATGGGAATACTAAATGTTATGAGTATGTTTTGTAATTTGTGAATATTGATATGATAATTTGAGATCAACTTGTAATATAATTGGTAAACGACATCATAGTCTTACTTTACTCGGGTGAAATTAATTTTTTTCTCATATTTATTATATATTTATTTGCGCAATTACGAATTCAGCACTTTTTTCAGTGCAGAACTGACTTGCAATTCTTTTTTTTAAATTGAAAATCAACAAAAAGTAAATTGGGTTTTCCTCCCATCGAGTGGAAACGTTAAGGAAAGAAGTTTTGTTTTTTGTGTGCGGGGCTTTTTGAGGTCAAGTAGAAACAAGAATGAAATAAATCCACTGAGAAGTCAAAACAGGACACACGTACACACAATTTCCAAACAAGTGCATCTGACATTTGTTCTTTTAAAGGAAACCACAAAACAAAACAAAATAACGCAGTTTGCTGTCAGAAGTGTTGTGTGGTTTCTAATTTGTTTTAGCATTGAGATGAACGTAAACAAAAAGACAGTAGCACAGTGTGGAAGGCAAAACACTGAGAACTAGCTTGACGGCAGCGACATTGCCAGGCCAAAAGCGAACCCGTCACGCTGTTACCTCCGCCAAGGAACATATGTGCTATATTTGTTAGCTGGAATTGACAAAACTGACTAAAATGACTCTCAGGAAACTTTAACCGATGGGCGTGACAAGCAATACACATTTCGATGCAGATCGAGGAATTTTCTAAAGACGTTTTCTTTTGATGACAAATCAGTTAATCTAAACGGGTATATAATTTCATAAAATTTTTACTCGTCGTTTGGCCTTTGATGGAGGTCTACGTACTATTGCATGTCGTTCAAGTTGGCGGTATCTCCTTATGGGGGGTTGTGAGTGAGCTGGCAGTGCATTTGAACGTGAGGGAGGCAGCAGGTATTTGTCAGAAAATTTGGGAAAAGCGGTTTTCCTTATTTGGGCTTCACTGGATTTTTATGGACATGGAAGCTTAAAAAAAAGCGGAGGTGATGTTTGAGGTGCTCATGGAGTGATTTGGAACACGCACACGCAATAAAATAAACACGTCTTGAACAGGCTTCAGTCCTTGAAGTGTGTGTGTCAGAAACAGCACCACCATGTGGACAAGTTAACAAACATGGGGCGCTCACACACGCGCACAAACGTAGGCAGTCAATCACACACAGGCAAGTATGTATGCAGTCATGACTCCTCCAAGGATTTTAAAAAGAAACACAAAAATAAACTCCACTATTAAGTTTGGGGATCTTTTGGGCCCCTCGCTTACTTGTTTTTCTTCCGTCCATGCGTCCTCGCCCAAAGTCTGAAGGCCGAAAAATGTCATCAAGGTCATCCAGAGACCCTCGCGCCCCCCCCCCCCCATGCCACGCACTCCTCCATCTTTTTTTTCATGACGGGAGAAAGCGGGGCCTTCATGGAAACATCTGTAGGGCAAGAATAGTGTTTGTGTGTGTGTGTGTGTGTGTGTGTGTGTGTGCGGATGCATGTATGTGTGTGTCTGTATGTCAAAAGTGAAATGAGGCAGGCAGGCAGGCAGGCTTGATAGCTTGTCCCCCACACCCCCCCCCCCGCCCCCCGCCTCCCTCTTCCGTCCTCCAGCTCAGGCACCCTCAGCGTAGCCACAGTTTGAGCCTCAGTGCGTCTACGCCGTTCAGGTAGTACCTGAAGAGCCGTTTGTCCCGCACAAAGCCTAAATTCTCGTACAGCTTCAACGCCGACTTGTTGGTGATCTCCGTCTCCAAGACCACCTGGTGGGGGGTAAACCAGTGAGAGATTTTAAATTTTTTTCTGTGAGGGGAAGAATAAATGAATAGGGTTGATTTTTGGAGGGCGGGCTTACCTCATCGCAGTCTCCCTCCACCATGGCGTAGATGGCCTTTTTCACCAGATTAGTACCTGACGACACAAGTTGGACTTAATGATTTTTGTTTACGCCACACTTGTCTGGCAGAATTTTGTGAAGTTGTCATGGTGAATGCTTAAAAGACTGCAAGCCAAAGTTAATTGACTAATTGAGGTACATAAATAAACTGTCTTTCATATTAAATGGTAACTTATATAGAAGTTATAAGTGTGTTAAACTGTGTCACTTAAATTTTTGTGTTACCAGTAGTTAGTTGAATGTGTGCATTATTTACTGTTTATGGTTGATTCATGTTGCACTGTTTTCTAAAAAAAAAAAAAAAAAAAAAAAAAAGAAGAAAAAAAAATTTAACAAACTGTGACTTCAGGTTGTGTGTAAAATAGTGACATACTGGCCAATTGCAGAACGTTCCTTAAAAAAAATCAAATTTCATGAATTATTGTTTCCCATAACCATTGAATGGCTAACATGTTGAAATCAATGTAATGTTTTAATAAAGCTTTCTGTGTACTAAGTTATAAGATTCTCATGATATATTGTAAATGGTTGCACTACATGAACAGAAAAATAATCGGCTCACAATGGCAAAGTTGCAGATGATTTTTTTACTGATGTTAAAAGGGTTAATATCGGCAGGCCGGTTAATTGGTCGTCCCTACTTGTAAAGTCGTCTCTCACTTGTTTTTTGCCCCAAAACAGCTCACTGATTTTTCCTGTCGGGTACATCTTGACGTAGCATAACTTTAATCTCTATTCAATGTTTGAATAGTTAATGTGAGGAGGGTTCTGTTTGTGTTTTTTTTTAAAACAAATATTTACTGTAAGTACAACTTTAATACTGCAGTGGTGCAGGTTGGTGATAGACCCCAGCGTAGAACCTTATCATAATTGTAACAAAGAGTGTTCAGTTTTCCTCACCGATGCTTTTCCTTCTGTGTTTGGAGTCGACGGCCAGCATAGCGATGTAGCCGCGCCGGAACATCTTCTTGTGCATGTCCAGCTTACACACGATGGCGCCGACGCACTCCTGCTCCACCATGGCCTTCCAAAACACAATCACACAGTCAAACCTCAGATGCCTCCTCCAACCAGAGAAGGAGAGAGCAGGTCTGGCAAGAAGCCAAGACCAAATCAGGTTAAGACAATGTTATCTATCAGATCAAATTCAACAAGAACAACAAGCACAACAAGAACCGTTGACAGTTCGTTTGAAGTACATTAGGCATTACTTAATTTGTGTCCTCCAGAAACATGGATATATTCTACACTTAATAGTGTTATAAACGCGTATGTTGGCTTAACTGGGCAAGCGGCTGCTGTGTCCTCCCTGCAAAAGTGAGTGAATAATAAGGTAGATTGTTTTTAAAAGAGGCAGGCAGACGAGATGTCAGGGATTTCGGCGTGGACCCGAGTAACCACAAGCTTTGACATTGTGGTCAAACTGGTTGTGTTAGAGCGCGAGTTCTTGCATTGACCTAAGACTGGTGGTGGACAAGGAGGGCTTCTATAAGATAGAATAGGACCACTTAAGCAACCAACAAAGACAAGCATGCCGCCTATATTGGGTAATGCGTTGTCATCAACGTCTAACCCGTGTTACCAACAGAGTCCGAATGTCCGGGCGCATTTCACCAAACATACTTAATACGATGCAAACCTCCCTTTCATGGCAGCGTGGCAGTGATAAACAAGCATCTCGAAAGAAAGCATGTTGCGGATGATGTCTGAGTTCATTTATGACAGAGACACAGTAGTGTCTGGAAGCTAGCATTCGCACACACCGGTTACCGTGTGTGATTAATGTAATGTGATGTAAGTCCGTTGCACGCTAAAATATTGTAGCATCTAGTACGCATTACAGAAGCATTAATCAATGATGCTTGGATTTTGTGGTTGATGCCTGATTTCATTTCTGACAGAAACGTGTCGTGTCCAGAACCGAGCTAGAGTTAGCACACACAGGTTACAGTGCGTGTTTGATGTAACGCTGTAACACCCACTATGTCCTGTTTGGCACACTAACATATTGTTGTGTCTAATATAGATTACGGAGGCATTAGCCAGTAAACTCAGGTTTATCAACATCTACAAGAAGAAGGAAGAGCTCACTCGCTCTCTCTCGCGAAGAGTGACACGTTAATGAACTGGTTTATCGGAACACTCAAGTAACATGACATGACATATTTGCCAAAAGCCCTCAACAGCAACACATGACAATATAACACTGAGCTAATTATGTAAGCTAATTATGGTTATGAAAAGAGCAGCTGCTTGCTGGTGCAATATGCCACAATTTGCACATGACCTGATTAGTTGACTAATCGCGACTACTAGTCGACTAGCAAAATAATATTTTGTGGCCGCCCTACTAAACACATTTATTACTAACAAAATATATTGATTTTGTCTCTCCCAAACAACTTTGGAGTTTCTGGAGGATCACAAACACCACAAAGATGAATGCTATATAATACGTGAAGCTTTTTTAAGAAAACACCCTCAGGGAACTGAGGTTCACTACTGGTTTTGTATTGACTATTTAAAAGCAAGTACCTGAAGCGCAACTCTCCCGAACCACTTCGCAATACACCACATAGATGAAGGGTATAACAAAATCAGATTATTCAAAAGGTGAAGCTCGGGTTATTACACATTTAGCGTACGGTACTTAACATATGTGCAGCTGCTTTAAAAGCATCTCATGCAACGTCCATTACAGGTTATGCATTTACAATTAAGAAAAAGTACTTGAAACATGTCCCTTGTGAACCACTTTAGGGCATTATCTAGTAAGTACAGATGCTTTAGGCATGTCTCTGGAAATGAAGTATGAGGTGTGGTAGGGGTTTGACACTTACCAGGAAGCAGAGCTGCGGCCAGTTGTGGATGAAGTACCTGTACGTGTAAATGGAGTAAGGCTCAGACAAGTCCTTAGTAATGAGTCTCATGATCCACGGCATCTGCAGCTCGGACTCGTAGCGTACATAACAAATGTCGTGTCTGTCCTCCTGTGGCCAGGCGCCCAAATCCAGCCGGGCCAGCTCGTCCGAGGGCGGCTGGGGCTGCGGCAGCTCCATGTCCCCGGAGCTCTCAGAAGCGAGCGTCACCGCCTGAGTTCTTGTCCGGGCCGGCATCCCGTTCATGCTATTGTTAACCAACGGCGAGTGGCGGCTGTTTTTGGAGCGGGGGCCTTCGCGTTGGCAGTGTTCCATGTCATTCGGGGTGGCCGGGGTCCCGTCGTCGTCACCGCTGTCACAGTTGTCCGCGGGCGGTCTCGGATTGTCAAGGTGTCCCCCCGGCTCCTCCACGGGACTACCGGCCAAACCGTTGAGCTGCTGCTGCTGCTGCTCCACTTCTGGCATTTTTAGGTGCAACGTCGGCGGGCTAGCTCGAGTTAGCATGTTTTTCTGCTTCTTCTTAACCGGCTGCTTGGCTTCGGCGAGCGGCTTCCCCGACGCAGGGTCCTCCCGGGGTCGACGCGACCCTCCGTCCTCGCACCCAGCCCCGGGGAAAGGTGGACTTTCAGCCGGGGATGCGGCCAGTGCGCTACTAGGCCCAGGCGGCACTGTGGCCATCCCACCGCATCAAGGTGGCGATTCGCGCTTTGGAAACGTCGGACACAAGCTCATTCACGACGCCAAACGGGGATACGACAACGCAGCGGGTGTGACTCCGCCGAAAGAGGCGTAAATCCGCGGATTATTGAGGCGAAAAGGGTTCCTGAAGCGGCGACGTTCTTCGCTTGCTTTCTCCTCGAGCTCTCCCTGCTGCCGCAAAGTGCTGTCGCAGCAAAGGCCATTGCAACACTGCCGCACGGTGACGTTTTACGACAGTGCCGTAAAACGCATTAAACTTGTCTGTTTAAAGCGAGTTAAATTGTAGAGCCGTTTGTTTTATTTTATTGAACATTTGGAAATAACTAACAAGTAGCTACTGAGTCTACCTAGGTTCACAGACACACTTGGTGGCAATCAATCAGACTGGCTGGGTATATATAAGGAGGGTGTTTCCTTATCATAAGTTGTGGTATGGCTCCGGAAAGGAATATTTAGCTCTCAAGTTCCACAACACTTAAAAAAAAACAACCTAGTATTTTAAGGAGGAAAAACAGCAACTTGACAAGTTGGAGTAAATAATGAGAATACAGTTTGTTCACCGACAACGTGAAAAGGAGCAGAGGGGTCTCCAACTAATGTACTGCAGGCCATTTGGTACCCAGGACCCACAGCAACTCTGCCAACTTTGCTCATGTGGTCGCACCACTAATAGACTTGACCTGCTCTAAGGTTCCATTGCAGTGGACGTCAGAACGCCAAGTTTCATTTGTCAAATCAAACGCGCTGTTAGATTTTAGTTGCCTTTTTGTAGTTTAACACTGATGTAATGCGGGGGTTGGGGCAGTGCTGGTTCAGGCGGAAGAGAGTGAAGAAAAGCATCTTGTAGCATTCTTCTCTCAGAAACTGAGTTCTTGTCAGAGGCATGGCATTATTTTGAGAAACTGACACTCTTGCTCTGATCCAAGCTTTGGCTCCACTGCTGGTTTACACAGACCACAGTCCTTTGTTGTTCCTCCAGCGCTCTGCTTTCACCAACCGTCGCCTACTCTTCTGGAGTTTAACCTAACGGGAGCTTACAACTTGAAATCTGGCATGTTAAGGGAAAGGCGAATTTAGAAGCTGACAGACTTTCAACATCGTCTCACCCTCTTTTAAGTGACTCGTGTTTAGTTTTGTTGCTCCTACCATTTTGATAGAATTAGTGGGTTGCTGGAGTGAATTTTACTCTCCCAGTTTCCTTAAAGAAAATATAAGGACATCATTTGTTTGTGTTCGAAGTCAAGTCTACAGCTAGACTAAAAGTAGTTGAAATGTCAGCCATTAATTTGAATTGTTAAAAACAGTTTACATACTCACCCTAACCCAACACATACACATCCAAAATTTAAAATCTTACATTAACCAGTAATTTTGTGATTCAAATGATGTATTTATCAAGTACTTTCTGGAGACGTTGAAGGCAAATGAGAAACAAAGTGTTGTAATGTCCTTAAATTCCAACAGAGGACGCCAGATCACGTTTTATCGCCCAACTCTTTGTAGCTATACCACAATTCCACCAAAAGATGTCGCCGTTTTTTAATATTTTTCTTTTTGCCAAAACTTAAAAGAAGTGACACAAGGACCGTCCAAATGTACAGTAGGTTATGTCAGTTCTTGGCTCTAAATCACCACTTTTTATGTTTATTTGTAAGTTATGTTATGGAAGCAATATTAATAGTGTATATGACTCTGGTGAGAATAAGCAGGACAGAAGATGGATGAATAATGATATCAATACAGTATTATGAAAGAAAAAATATCAAAATTAATTAAAGGGGAAAATTTGGCTTTTCCCTTGATGGATCATAATCAGCATAACATATTACCAGAAAATAAAATTAACATTATGAATATAAATGTGTATAATTACAGTTCTTTGTAAGTCATCACTACTAATAATATTTTAATACATGTGTTATAGCAAAAAATAGATACAAAAAACGTGCGCATACATATAACTTTTCTCCACTGTGAGACTAATAAAGGCCTATAATGTTCTATTGATAAGTCATTCAATAGAATAGATAATCGATTGCACATTATGGTTTTTCAAATATGGTACTAACAGTTCAATTTCATTGACAGAGAAGATAGAGAGATGTAGATATATATTTTTTCTTGAACACACTCAAAAGAGGCATAGAGTTCGATTCGTGCAGTGCTGAGCATGCCTTTGAAAGCGCTCTCTAAGCCTCGAGGTGCTGAGAACTGGTGAAGAGCCGCAATGAGACATGTGCAATCAGTTCCCCCTCTTCAAATCTCCTTTCGGGGCCTATCTACTTGAACAGGCTTCTCTTAATGACTTTCTCCATCACTTCTTGCCAGCTTTTGCCGGGGACTCTCACAGACACTTGGCTACGTTTAAATGCGTTCGCTATTCTATTCTGTCCCCGCTGTAGCTTTTTTTCCTGCAACCCTGCTTTCCAAATATCTCCAGGGTGTCAGTTGCGTCATGTGACTGGTGTGCTGGTGATTACAGTGCTCGCTTGGCACTCAAATGAAGCCTAGAACCAAAAATACCTTACAAAAAACAAGCAGTGTAGGTCAAAACGTACCCAAATATCTGGTCCCCCTCACTCCCCCTCCACACTCTGTCCCTGTGTGTCCTTCTCCTTGTCTCGTTCTGTCCGGCCTTGGCGACTGGTCCACGAGAGCTGTATTTGATTAGTTTCTGTTGGCTTAGTTAGGGACTGAAGTGAGGGGTCGGGACCAGAACAAAAAGCGGGTCGGGCTGCGTGGATGGAAGGATGCAGGTGCACTGTGGTGGTTGCCAGAAGATGCCCAAAACTGAGCGAATTCGACGAGGCCACGCAGTCAGGATTTCGCATGCGAGGGCAAGCCGGGCAGTGGCCCTCTAGATCCAAAATGTGGCACTGTGCTAAAGAACTAAAATCAGTGTTTTGTTTTGTTTAAATCGTTCATTTAATCAGTGTAGTGTCATGTATAAAATACATGATAAATCCTTGGAGAGGAACAACTGCCCCGTGCATTTCTGCCGAACCTCACTCTCCCCTCTGTGTGAGACGGCAAATCCTATCCCAAGTCGTCAAGGAAACCGGATTGTGAGCCTGAGTGATTACACATCCGTTCTGCCTTTGTTTTGCTCAGACTTCAAAACAGTTTCACCAAAAATTGAAAAAAAAAAAAGCAAAATACAAGTTCAGTAAATACTATTAAATACATGAAAATAAAATTATCAATACGTTTGTGCATCATGTTTTAATGCGTCTATTTAATTCATTGTGCTGCTCCTTCTGGAGTGCACGCCTTTGCCAAGAATAGCTTCACAACGACTGTGACTCAGTAACCAATGTTAGCCGTTTTCCCCAGAGGATAAAGAATATATGCCTGTAAGTATTGTGATCGATGAAGTGCTGACACTGTGAAGTATTTTTTTCCTTCTCCATTCATTTGCTTTTGACCCCGGTAGGACAATAAAGGACATTTAAAAAAAAAGCCATCCAAGCTGGTGAAGTGTACATAAATGACATGGCTAGAGCGTGAGGATGACATCATAGGGATCACTAGTTAGGCGAGAGGGATGACAAGACTGGATTTGACTTTTTCTGAGAAGAGAACAGGGGCATCTCTGGCATGGCTGGAGGGCCCCCTGAGTGCGCGAGAGGGTCCTGGGGCCCTTTAGACATGGCGCCAGCCCGGCGGGGGGAGCCCAGACAATCATGCGGCTTCAGGCCCAAAACGGAGGGGCGAAGGACAGAAGGGCTTAAGGTGGAGGACGAAGAGGACAGAGAGCTCGGGGGTCCAGGTGGGAACGGGAAGCTGTGGGGGGGGGGGGGGGGGGGGGGAAGAAAGGAAGCGGAGGAGAAGAGGAAGAAAGAGGAAACCACGGAGAGATGGCATCCATTCTCGCTCGCATCCCCCTCCTCTGTTACGGCGTTTATCGCCGTCGCGGATCGTGCCGTATGAACAGCGATCCAAGTCAACCATCTGCTGAGGCTTGATAAGCCTGGGAGAGGCAGCCATTGAGCTGTCACTCACAGCAAAAAAAGAGAGAGAGAGGAAAGGAGGGGGGAAAACGGGAGAGAAGTGGAAGGCAAAAAGATCGGCGAGGCATCTGTCTAGTGCGAGGAAAGACTTAACGTCAACAAGACGTCCGGCCGCCCAATAATCCCACTCCTCTAATGAGAAGTCGTCTAGTGGACGATTTATGGTTTTTGTCGCTTTCTTTTTGCTAATCGTGCCATGCAGACATTTCTTTAAATGTCATCAGGACCACTCAGTGCGATTAAGCCATTCGAAAAATACTGGACATGATGGAACTATTTTAAAAAGAGTGGGGTCTCCCTTGTTGGGGGGTTGTCTACCCACTATCATAGCGGATGAGACACCTCTGGATCCCCACATTGAGAATCTCTCCTCCATTAAGCTGGCATGCAGTTGATTAAGTTAAATCCGACTTAAACGTATGTGGCGTTAAAACCACTTAGCACATAGCTATGTTGTTAGCGTGTGCTGCAGAGTTCAATTCAAGTGTAAAAGGAAGTGAAGCACTGCATTGCAGGGTTGGGAATCGCAGAAACCCACAATACAGTAAAACACCAATATTTTAATGACGACAAAAAAGCTAATATACAAAACAATATGGAACTCAAGGAATGGTATTCATCATTCAAGCAATGCCTCAGTTTGATGATCCTTTGGAGGATTCACCATTCACAGGCATCTGAAATCGGGTGTACGTCTATCATAACAGAACGCATGAAAGAGGGCCAGGAACCCATTCCCGAAATTGAACAGAAAGTCACGCATTATGGTATGACGCAAAATTATTACAGTTAATTAAAACTAACTGAAGAGCAAACTTAAATTGAAAAAACTTTTTTAAAACAAAAAACGAAATTTGTTGTAAAAAAACAAAAAAACAAAACTAACTGAAACTACACCTTACATCTTGTATGAGGAAAATAACACCCTGAAGAAATCTATAAGTCAACCTAATCAAATGGTGAAGGCCCTTAAAAACTGCACACATTGGAAGCAATGATACTAAACACATGGTCAACGCTATATTGCCAAGCTTTTCAGCTTACGTCGCCTTATGTGGGCAGAGAAAGATGCCAAAGTTTCACAAGGCAGACGCCAGTTTCACCGACTGAACCGAAATTGGGTGGCCATGTCAGCCTACCAGTACACACGAAAAAAAAGTCTCTTGGACGCAAAAATTGAGCAGGAAGTTGGCTGGTTTGGTTTGAAGCAGTTATTTGCTGGGAATTCCATGAGTCGCAATTGGAAAGCATATATCCTCAGACGCGTGATGTTTCATTATGAAGCTATCTAAAAACGGTGACCAAGTTTGATAATTATTTTGAGGATGCAAGGGCCCATTCATTGTATAATGGTATTGTTTTTTTCCCCACTTTCTCATTATCATGCATTTTCAATCATAATACTCTTATTTTTAGTCATAAGAGCGACATATGAGCATCATTCAGAAGGTGATACTGTGGCAGTAGTGCGGGGGCATGAATTGAGGCCGGGAGGGGGGTCAGGCCTGGGAGTGAGGGGGGGTTAGCAGGGGATTAGCCGAGGCCAGTTGGATCATTTTACAGCCGCAGGACCCCCTCTCACCCTCGGCAGTCTCCCGGACAATGAGGATTAAACTCCTCTTGTTCCTCAACTCGGAAAAAACGGCAGGGCGACAAAGGCGCTATTCCTCCCGGGTGCCTGGCTGGTAGCTGGGTAGCTGAGTCGGGGAGGGAGGCGAGGGGAGGGAGGCGAGGAGAAGGTAGGGGGTCCATCATAAAATTAATCCCTTCACAGTTTGCTCTGGTGCAAAGTGAGATATGAGGCAGACATGTCTAATGAAACTGTGCAGTCATCGAAGGGCACAGCGATAAAAGCACGTATCAAACTCGTCATTAGCGCCGCCGCTAAAAGCCCGTCGAGAGGTTGGCGCACTCCCCGGGTGACTGGCACCGCAGATTAATCGCTCCGTGCAAAAGATACTCCACCTACGACCCGTTTCCTCCTTTATAGAAACATCTTACACTAAGAATCCCGCACAGACTATTTGTTATTCAATTTCGTTTCAAACACATTTTTAATCACACCAAAATGCACCTTCTGGGCTGGACAACAAATAGCACTTTACAAATCAGAGGAGGAAATAGTCAGCTAGCTTAGCTTGGGCTCGCCAAGTCTAGAAGGAACGAGCACCCCAAAACCCTTTTAACTGACTCACGGCCTTCTCCCTATAATCCTTAAGACTCCAAAATCCATGCGTCAACACGGTGCTTATGTTCAAAATGAAATTAATAATTTCATTATAATTATATAGCATGCGCTTTTAGCAGTACGTTAAAAGGCAATAACTCATTTGAAACGGCATCAGGCAAACATGAACTGCATGCATACATCAAAATTAAGTGAAAATCTATCATCATTGTTATCATTACCTAAAATTCATAGAGATACTTGCCTTATTTTTTTGCCCCTCTGTTGTGTCATGGGTTTGAATCCGGGCTCTGGCCATCTGTGTGGAGTTTGCATATCCTCCCTACTCCAGCTTCCTCCTACAGTCGAAAAATACAATATGAATTTTCATTAGCATTAGTGAAGACTCTAAATCAGGGGTGTCCAAATGCGGTGCTCAAGGGCCAACATCCTGTATGTTTTAGATATTTCCCTCGTCCAACAGACCTGATTCAAATGATCGTCAGAAGCCTGCTAACGATCCTTTCTTCCGGTGAGTCTATCATATCTACACTTGGGCTTTCCTCACAATCGGAGCCATACCAAGGCTGGTACTGGTCAAATTCTTATTGGGAGAGTTACCCCGAATAAACTCCAATTCAAAACAGGTAATTTAGACTGATGGGCGTTGCTCAATGCCCATATCATTTCATCATAATCTCTTATGACTTTAACGTGACCTATAACTGAGACCACAATAAAAGTAATACCCAGCAATTGAAAGGTGACACAAGGCCTAAATGCGATGGTCGCCTCAGGCTGTAAGGCCTTTTAAAATGTCCTCTCTAGAGATGGATTTGTTTGCTCTCATTAGCATGAACAAAAAGTCATTGTGTTTTGTTGCAAAATAAAACAAAATAGCCCACTGCTTTTTTTAAAAAAATTTTTATGAAACCCCAGTGGGAACAAAAAGAACTGAGCAGCACAACAGAAGCTGTGGGGGAGTGAATGGAGCAGTGGGGTCCTTCATATTAAAAAAGGCTTCTTCTTTTTTTTGTTTTTTTTACTTTTAGAAATAAAAAAATAAAAAAAGGAAAAAGAAAAAGCTTCTCCGCGCTGTCAAAGCCAATCAGCGTCTGTCCTGGCAGCGCCGCCCGTCTCCCGGGCAGCCTGTCACAATGGAGGCCCGACACACCTCTCACTTCCAATCTGTGTCGTCCACCGCGGGCTCCGATTGAAACTCGCATTAAATTGTCACCATTTGGATCGTCCAGTAAAAAGCCGCGATCGGTTTTATTGACAAAAACATCCAACGCTCATTCATTCATTGGGCCGGGAGATTTCTCGACTTTAAGCCAAATATAAACATGGCGATTACAACAGCAACAATCGCGTTGTGCGCTAATAAACGTGAGCGACAAGGCTTGATCCTCGCAAACCTCAAATACAAAAAAAAAAAATCTTGAATAGACAACCCCCCCCCCATTCCAAATCGCATTGTCGCGCAAATCCCGTGATAAAAGGCCTAAGAGTAACTCTGCATTTAGACTCTTGAAGACTTTGGTTAAGCCAGTGCCTCTGCTACTTTCCAGCCCCGGCATAAATCTGCCTCTCAATGGCGATTGGCTCAAACCGAGGGGGCCATCTTTTTCACACGCCCCCTCCCCCTCCGCATCCCGCCGTCGACGCCACTTGCATAGTGTGTAGCCGTCACCAGACAATGGCTGGTTACTGGCAATTAAACAGCATTTGCCGAGGAATCCGTGGCACTGGTCTAATGGCATTACCGTTGGATGATTCAATCCCTGAATAGTCAACAGGATTTCGCTTCTCTGCAGGAAAATACTGCTTCATCGAATTACCCGTATTACATAGAGTTAGCCAAAGATTATGATTCAGGGTTCACAGATTACGGCGTCCCTAAAACGCTGATAGGCCACAAGAGAGGAAATTTAAGAGTGAGATTCATCTAAACAAGTACCGAATAACTTTTAATATTTATGCTGAGTGACTTGCGATATATCAGTGCGATATTTTTTGCAGACAATAATATCACGATATTTGATATACAAAGGGTCTTTGTTTTACGACGGTTCCAATATATAACACTTCAACTTTATACTGTTTTTGAGGTGGATTGTTTTATATTTATGGCTCAACATTGCTAATAACATGATTTTTTTAGCATGTTGGTAATTATGACTTAGCGTTTGCGTGGGTTAGCAATAGACTATGTCGCTGCTGTTAGAACCAAACACCGTGTAGTGCGACAGATTCATTCAGTAATAATATCCTTGTGGATGAAGAAGGGAAACTTGTAAAAAGACAATGACCAAATAAATATCAATTAAACTTGAAACTATCTACTAAAACGTTTTCATTGGGCTAGCAGGTGTAACGATCAGGAGGAGCTGCACACACCTCTGGTTGCAAGATAAAAACAATCATATCAGAGTTTTTATTCACTTGGAATTAATATAAGTGAAAAAAGTGAAGCTCTATGAATACCGTCTTTCAGTATTTTCATCGATATTAGACTGCTAGCGATCACGATCATGACACATTGCGAGATCGATATTTGACCCACCGCGGTTTACTATCTATTTGTTTGAAAACCGGCAGGTCTGCTGTCAGACGCCAAGCAGCACATTTGTGGCCTTCAACCTCCTCTTGGGCCGAGTCGGGAGAAGCAGAAAGAGGGGCCAAGTCCATTATCTCACAATGACGAGGCTAATTACTGGGCCAGGCAAGCCGCAAATCACACAGCAGCAGACTGCATCGTCTTGTGTCCTCCGCTCACCCGACGTCTTAATTGCTCTTTTATTCTCGCTGCGTGTTTTGCGACTGTGCTGACGCTCCTCAGCCATTTTGCCACATGAAAGCGAGATGCTAATTGCCTGCTATGGAAATATTGGTGGCTGTGATTAGCAAGCGTTTTGGTGTGAGGGAGCATTGAGCCAGCACTCACAATGTTTTAAAAAAACAAAACAAAAAGCGGTTTGTTATTGGTTTGTCTTCGTCCACATTTTGGGTGGCAAGGTTGAAAGTGTCGGTGCGGCCATTGTGTGCGGCAATTGTAAGACAGCAATGCTGGCAAATTGTTGACAGATAATCAGCAAAATTACAGGAAAATTAGCTCAGGCGGTAAATTGCTATCATTAGCATTCATGACCACAAAACCTCATTTTGTCAGAATATCGCACAAACATGAAGGCTTTTATACGGTGCTCAATTTGGACAACTGTCAAGATAGTGAAGTAAGAATCCAGGGTGGTGAAACACACTAAACTTAACTGGGTGGTGACATACCCTAGTTTGGATTAGTTGGGTGCAGACGTGGGTAGAAAAGTCCCAAAAATGTACTCAAGTATGACTGTTGTTACTTTAGAACAGGGTCTCAAACTCCGGTCCTCGAGGGCGGCTTTCCGGCATGTTTCCCACCTGCAACACGCAGGGAAGCGGCCCTTGAGGACCAGACTTTATTTTTGGTGCTGTGCAATCATTGCAGACTGCTTTTTCTCCCTTGTCCTTTTGATTATGCACAAACCTTTCAACAACAAGGAACAGGAAGCTCAAACGGGTCTTAGTGGGTCAACGAACTGCAATATGCATTCTTGCGTTTTGTTTACCTGCTGGTTTTATTCCACCGATCATTACATTTTGAAAGAGAGAACAGAGACGTCCGGTATGTTTCTCAAGTTCCAACTAAAGTTCTAGTAGGCTGAAATGCCAACTTTTTAGGCAGACACAGATGACCATACGTGATATAGCTATTCTTTTTCATAATCTATTCCATTTTCTATACTGCAGCTGGTCACTAGGGTCATGGGTGAGTTGGAGCCAACTTGGAAGGAAAATATTGATTCCTGTCATGTTACATGGACATAAGTCACTTCACCGTGTAAGGTCATGTGACTGCCTGGCTCAGTTTGATTGGTTAAATGGAGTCAAACAACATGAGTAGTTGTAGTTAGATTGGATTGGAAAAACAGTGATATGACAAAAATCTCTCAAACAAATCAAAATTGAGCGGAGACTGAGAGCAACAAGAAAACAGTTTACGTATCCGGAAGGAAGCAAGTAGGAATACAGTACTGAAAACAGAAGGAGGCTTAGGCTGTCCTCACAGACAGCGGAATAAAAATATACTATGTCATCCATGGTTAAAAGTGGCGCTTATGCTTTGTCCGGAAGTTTGGAGAACTCGCCCTCCAAATATTTGGTCACAATATCTCGGGTGACCTCAGACTCGGACCCGGAGCTTTACCAGAACCCCGGCGTGGCCTTGAAATGCTCTTTCACGCACTTAATTGCTTTGTGCGATACCTCAAAAGAGACGACGAAGGAAGAGAAGCTACTTTTCCCGACGGTTGGAGCCGTGCAGTAGTGCTCCAGCAGCGCAGCAATTGGTAAAGGAGGAGGAGGATAGGGGGGTAGCAGGTCGGCTGTTCAAAGGCTGGCTTTTTGCATTGTTGGTCAGTTGGGGATTAAAGTCCTTGGTTTGGTGGCCCAATAGGCCCCTCTAATTAAAAAGGATAAAAAGAAGGCAGACACACACACAAAAAAAACTGAAGCAAAGAGAGAGAGAGGCGAGAGAGCAAATTTACCCAGGAAAAGAAAGAAAACTGTTTTCAGTGTAACAACAGTGGCCGTCAATTGAAAATGGATTAACTTTACACTCTAGTCCAGTGGTTTTCAAACTGGGATGGGGGGAGAGTCCCAGTGGTCTGTGAGCTGTTGCGTTATATATATTTTAAAGTTTTTTTTTTAACTTAAATGACTGTTTTAGGCTCAAAAACACAAATTGTGTTTTATGTTCAGTTGATGGTAGCATTATGAGGCGTCCTTGGAGGGGAAGAAAAAATATCTACCCTGCAATTGGTCTCTAAAATGTTTTGGGATTAGTTTGGGGTATATTTACAGTTTAAACTGTTAATATAGGAAATTATTTTCAAAAATTTAAGGAGGGCATTACAACATTTTATAGCAAGGGTTCATTGTACTTTTACTTCATACAGGCTTGAAGCTATTTTATTTTTACTTGAAACTATACAAACGCAGAGTTTGTGGCGCACTGTTTGCCGTCATCAGAATGTGAATGGACCACCGTGTGTGTGCTGCAGCCCAGATGCTAGCCGCCAGGAGGTGGGCTGTTTACCGTGCGGATGGCTGGTTGTGTTTTTGTTTGGCCCAACTCGCCTCCTCCCCGAGCCCAGTGGGTGCTCCTGGGCTCCCAGTGGGGGCTGGTCCCTGCTGACCAGCTCCCAGGTATGAAGCCTCCTCGCTTGGCCTGGACTCGAGAGTGGGGGGTTAACGAGCTACCAGCAGGGACAAGAAATGCAGACCCCCAATGGGTAAACTGCGAATTGGGGAGTGGACATGCCGAAATGAGCAAAAATACTGCAGGTGCAAAGTACATACACAAGTGGCAAAAAGTGGTAGATTGACTTGTGTTTAATTAGTTTGTGAAATGTCAAATCATCACCCTTGATCCATTCCAGGCATCCCAAAACTGCCATGTTTCCTATGTGATTTCATTAGGGGGAAATGGCACTGTATTTTGTAAATACATAACAGAAAACAATATAAAGAAATCATCAAGTTTTGTAAGTGTAATTAGTTACCGACTGTAGTATTCGTGTGTTGAATGTATGCCATTAAGAGGCATGGCCTAGTGAGCACTGTTAGGAGCTGAAAAATGTGAAAATTTGACATTTACCTTGTGAGAGCAAGCAAATTGTTCAAACACTTTAGTGAATTTAAGGTTATCGAGAAATTTCCCCTGAAAGATTCATCTATTTTTTGGGGTGAGTAGTGTAACAGAAAACACTTGAGCAGCAGTGTGTCACATTTTAACAAAAAACAACAATTACCATCCATCATCGAGCTCTCAGCATGAGATTATCCCTCACAGTGTGCTAGCATCTCTTTAGCTGACAACCTCATTAGCGAGGTGTTAGCTTTCGGTGTACGTTTATACAAGATAGTAACTGGAAACGGTCAAAGAATAGTGTGGTTTTGGTTGAATCACTGGCATCCATGATATCTGTTTCAAATGAAACAGTCACACAGAGAAACACGGTACTAATATTTTTGCATATTTAAATATTTGGTAGCGATGGGAGAATGATCAACAGACATACATGCAGCTTGCTATCAGCATCGTAGAAAAAAAAATCTCAAGTTACAATGAGACATAATACTTGAAGTAAATAGCTTTGAACTTTGTCGCGCTTGACTTGAACAGATTTACATTATTCGCAATCGGGATTGGTCCCATTGCCCCGCAAATAGACCCTAGTGTTAAAAAAATATATCCTTTCATATATTCCCACTATTAAAAATAACCTGTCCTGTTCGGCTGCTTAGTCATGTAGTGTAGTATTCGTTTTTATGCCGGGACGGGACAGGCCAGGTGCAGTGAGCCACGCCAGTTTCTTACAGTGGCGTCATCTTTAAGTGTCACATAGCTTTTTAATACAGCCTAAATTTGGTGTAGCTTATTGATCAACTAATTATTGATTGGCGGGTGTGTCCGGAGACAAAGACACTTGCACCTCACAATATTTCAATGGGAAAATAAAATGTTTTTTCAAACACCTGCTGCCATCTAAGAGGCTTATTACGCAAAACAAGTCAATAGCAAAAAGGACGCTCGCTTTGCTTCTTTTGCGGCATTATCAATACGGACATGGCCCTGATGCCTATCAATAAATCTATCAGTGTCACATCTACTGTGCAGATGGCGTCAGAAAACTAACGGGCCTTACAGTTGTGTGTTTGTGTGTGAGTATAACAGATGGATACGACCGGGTGGGCAGAATCATTGATTTAACCTTGAACACAGACATTCCGGCCACTTCATTAGGTACACTATCTGTCCCGTGGAGTATAGCCTGACTCTGTCAATTGGCCCTCAAACCGGAGGAGAACGTATTGCCTCACGCATTAATGAGATCATTTACCTTTTCTTTTTTTTTTTAGACTAGCGCGGCCGCCCGTTTAACTGAAAAATGCTCCCCTCAGGGGCTGGGAGATATCTTCGCCTCCATGAATTATATATAATACAGCTGAAGATGAAAGCGCTCAGCGGGAAGGTGACAAGATGGCTGACGGAGCAGGAGGGAAGAAGGCTCTTTGGTTAGGGCTGTTTTAGGACATGATTCTAGATAAATAATACTTTTTGATTGCATTATTGGCGTATCGCTTTCCCTGTCAGGAAAGAAAAATGAGGAGTAAGTGAAATGATTTTGTTGACTGCTGAGCACACCAAAACAAGAGCACCTACCAAATGATGAAACTAGTCCCTCAGATCAACTGGTGTGTAGTCTTTCGTTCAATTGCCTCTCATGAAAAACACAAGTCTCAGATGAATTAAAGTGTGAAGCAGTGACGTTTTTTGGCATGCGCATCATGTGCGGCAGTATTGAGTGGGGAGGTGGGGTGGGGATCTTAGGGAATGATGGGAAATAGATGCACTTATCATAAACATGAAGTTGACAAGGACTAAACCAACAAAGCAAAAGAATGCAGACTCCTTATTGGCTTTTGTTCATTAAAATGTTAAATGCCTGTAGCAAAGCAAAAAAGCAGCACCGATAGCTGGAGAATGTTACGAGTCTCTCCGATTCCTTCCTTTTCGTTTCATGAAAACAAGTAGTAATTGCAAGTCTCATTTTGTAGTCACCTTTGTTTAATAAAGAGATTTCAGTTAAAGAATACATGACCAAAACAGCAGCACCTACTAAGTCACGCACACAGCCTCTGAGATCAATTAAAGCGTGCAGTCTCGCCTCCCGTTTCCTCCCATGAAAATACGTAATAACTCGAATTATCTCAGTCGCTGTTGTTCATTTAAAAACATTAAGGCGTTAAATAATCAGTTGCTAACCAAAACAGGAATGCCAACTGAAGCACATAAACAACCGGTTTGATTTAAGCAGGTATGAATGCCACGCAGTTTCACTTTCCATACATCTGAATAGACAACTTAAACTGTTTAAACGTATTAAAGAGGTTGTAAAGGATCACAGAACAACCAGCCAGTGTCCGTTGTTTATTTGCTTTCTATTGAAACGAAGTTTAAAAAATGACTTGTAATAATTACGTACGTCTTAAACCTGCACAGCTTGTTTAGGAGCCTTGCTGCCATTTATTTGAAATTAGAATTACAGTCAGTAGGCCATCACCACTTAAAAAGGAGAGTCTTGTCATCTTTGTAAAAGCATTATTTTAGTATTAAAAATGGACAACAGTCAATAAGCATGCAGTGCATCATCATGTCACAGTCCTGTTCTCTCCTTTCTATTGGCTCCTAAAAGTCTGTCATTCTCCCACTTTCGCTCTTGTTCTCTCTCTCCCTCTCTCTCTCTTTTTTGTGCATAAATAGTGCACATCACCAAGTGTCATCCGCTTTGGACTGGAATTGAACAGCCAGAGGGGAGGCCCTTGAACGCATCACCATCTAGGTAAGTGTAAAAGTTGATTTGCTGTAATTGAATGGAGTTGGGTTACCCATACCCCCCCCCCCCCCAACCCCACAACCCCCACCCACCCAAATGGTGGCTGAGCGGAGGAAGAGGAGGGTGGGGGACGAGGAGGGACGCTGGGAGTTAATTGAGGAGGCGTTTTTTTTTTCTTGCTTAGGAAACTTTGCAGTGTTGACGCCCCTCCAGGCAAAAAGGCATTCAAGCGTTTAATGGAGCTCAAGTTGAGATAAAACCACTTGAATGCATGCACCAGGAATACTACTACTAATACAAATAAGACTTAATTATAGTGATAAAATCAGTGAGATTGTAGGCCTTGACTATAGGGCGAAAGGGAATACAAGTTTAGTAAATTAATAAAGTACCTACAAAAATACAAATAAGATATTGTAGGTAATTTTAACAATTGATTAAAAAAAAAAGTAATTCAACTGAGCTATGAAAATATAAACACATCTTTATGAAATAACAATGAGAATGCAAACAAGAGGATGTTTTAAGAAAATATTGTAAAATGTAATGCTATTAGGCAATTGTTGTAATACAGGACAATGCATCTAGTTAATTTATTTTAAAATAAATGCTCATAATTCAATAAGATGATATTTTTTAATGAAAAACAGTTATGTCAATTCAAGGTAATAAAAATCCTTTTTTTTTTTACAATGATTGCAGCTACAGAATAATAATACAAAGACAACGATCCTATAAAGCAGCAAGTGTGACTGTACAAGTTAATGTAAATAGTAAAAGTGCATGTTAAAAAAGAAAAAAAAAATCACTAATAGCACGGTAAAGGAAAATGAACAATATTATTGAAAAACTTATAAAACTGGATTGGTGCAAAATTAGGAAAATTTAAGATAGTATATTCGTTTTTCCTTGACTCACCAGCTTCAAATTTCTATATTGCTATTTTATATTGAATTTAATGTTGCTAAGAGTGCTTTCAAAGTGTGCTTTTTTTATTCATCTATTTGTTCTTTTATGTGTTTTTCACTTGTCAGTCATGAGTGTTTTGAAATGTTCTTATAGTTGGTCCTGCAAAATTCATACGTTTACATAAAAGGACTCATAAGTATTTGCCAACAGATTGATAACAACAAAAGTAAAAAAAAAAAAAAGATGCTTGTGTCAGTTGTTATGGTGCAAATTGGGGGTGTTTTTTTTTGTTTGGGTGTGTGTGTTCGTGTGTGTCTGGCAGTCAGCTGGTGTGATCGACACAATGCCCCTCTTTGTCTTGGGTGTGCTGTTGCAGAAATCAGGGAGGTGGGCTGTATATAATATACATCTATATGCAGTAAATATAAAAAGTCTACACACCCCTATTCAAATACCAGGTTTCTTGATTTAAATTGGATGAGACCAAGATAAATCATTTCAAAAGTTTCAAAAGTGGGGATGCAAAATAAAAATCTTAGCAAAGCTAAGTGGTTGCACAAGTGTGCACACCCCCTCATAACTGAGGATCTATTTGTGTTCACAATTAATTGACATTCAAATTCAAGTTAAAAGGGAGTCAACACATGACGGCTGCAAGTATTAAAAGTGCCTCTGATTAACCCCAAATAAAGTTCAGCTGTTCTAGTACTTCTAGTGTATTGTGCATACACTGAGCCCTCACCCCCTACATGGCATCCCCCTAATCGGCGTCCCCCTAATCAGGCCAACGCGTGCCACACTGATTAACTCGTCAAAAAAATCATCTCTTCTCATAGCAAGCCAATAATTAAAGACTGGTATTTATGATGATTATTATTGAACGGATGTGGAGCAACCGGTGGTTTAAAGGGTGGATGGAGGAGGAGGGGGTGCAGTCTGAGTGGAGCCCCACTCCAAAAAAGTGACAGATTGCAGTGTCGTTATTGGCTCTATTAAAAAAAAAAAAAAAGTACTGACCAAAAAAACGTACTGTAGCCTATATACAGTGTGTATATTCTGCAGGTCAAATTATGCATAAAACATCAATATTTTACTTTAATATTAATACAATTAAAATAATAAATAATATCTATACAGCATTTTTTTTTACTTGTAAATTAGGGTCTACTGCATGTTGTATTTTAGATTACTCACTGCTATGATCCTTGACATTCTATATTTGGTATTGCACTAATTTGTAATGCAATTTTATGCAACATTATGGTAAGGCAAACTGCTTATTTTTTCATCAACTTCACAACAAACGTGTGTGTGCATGTGCATGCATACTGTGCATGCGTACATAGGGGAAAAAAATTACAAGAGCTTCTTTAAAAAAAAAAATAGGCCTACGTTTTTATAAAAATCACAATAAAGTCACATTTTCAGGACTAAGAACCTTTAAAAATGTTTTGCTGATATTGCATGAGACTGACATGCAATCTAATAAAAATAGATCTTTTTAAAAAAAGATACGAATTAAGGGGAATTACAAGGTAAAGAAAAACTTCTTCAACGATGCAATGTGCACGTAAAAAAACTGTCAATCTCCTTGTTTGTTTAGATTAAGATTAAGTGCTGCCGCCTAATCAACACTTTGAGATAGTCTCACCTTCCAAATCTAATTACCGGGAGCAATTCATTAGGAGATGAAGACGAAGGAGTCGGGGGGTGGGGCGTGGGGGGTTGTTAAAAACGAGAAGGAGGCGGGAGTGTTTGCTTGCCTTTAAGAGTGTCGATATGATGTCAGAATTAGCGCAGCTTCTTCATTACTGACCCCCAAAGTTGTCCTTCGTATTGTAATTGGGCCACATTGACATGTGCGGGACACTTAATGCAAACACATAAAAAAAAATCGGAGGTATAGGTGGGGGCGCACGGTGAAGAAGGTGCTGTGTGGGGAGGGGGCTTCATTGTAACTGAATGGCGCAGCTCGGTTTGCAGCTTTTGTTTGCAACTTCTTATTGTTATCAACGTTACTTATCGTCAACAGTGGGCTTTGTCCCTGCAAATGGCCCCCCAATCAGCTGCGGCCTAACCTGTGGGTATATATGGTAATGCTTGATGAAGAGGGGGATGATGGGGGTGGGGGGGGGGGTCATTTTTAACGACAATGTTTTGTTTTTAAGAGAGGAGTGTGTTTTGGGGGGGCACAGACAAGACAGCTGGGAGGGAACGCAGGGGAGGGGAAAGAGGGGAGGGGAGCGGGTCTGGGGGTTTAAGAGCCCCTGCACACGTTCGGGACACTCACTTCTTTTGCTGCACTTGCATCATCATCTTGGAACTAAAATAGCAGGATTAAACTTTTTTGTTGGGTGAAGTTCGATCGAATATTTTGTTTGTTTGTGTGTTGCCAGCCATCACCATGATGTCCTACTTGAAGCAGCCCCCTTACACGGTCAACGGACTCAGTTTGTCCGCCCCTGGGGTGGACCTGCTGCACCCTTCCGTGGGATATCAAGGTAAATTAATAACAATTTCGGAAACAAAAACGAAAACAATTCCTAAATGTGGTAGTGCTATTCATGAATGTTTCACCATGCACGCAGGCACGCCTCGGAAGCAGAGGCGGGAGAGGACCACCTTCACCAGGGCCCAGCTAGACGTGCTGGAGAACCTGTTCACCAAGACCCGCTACCCGGACATCTTTATGAGGGAGGAGGTGGCCCTCAAGATCAACTTGCCTGAATCCAGAGTGCAGGTGAGGCCGAATAAATTACATTGGGGGAAAAATATGGTGCACCGCAATACATTGGAATATTAAATGTTAATCTATTTCAATTGTTCAATTCAAAAAAGTTATTTATATACAAGACAATGTGATTCAGAAGGCCACTCATATATTAAAAAAATAACATTTTATTTGTTCCTTATGAAATATTATAAATTCGTGAGATGGTACAATTTGGACTATTTAAAACTATTAGAAATATTATATATTATCACATATATTATTATCATTTTATATATACATTATACATTTTGTCTATAGAATAATTTCCTTAGAATAATTAGTTCTTGACAATATTCTAATTTATTGAGATGGACCTATGTGACATCACATGCAGAGCTTTAAATGGGTTTAAATTTTGGGGAAAATTGTTTAAATGTGTGAAAAAAATATCATGCAACAAATGTTTATTATTATCATATGAACAATTTATGGTATTAAATGTTTGCATGATTGGTTCGTACTGTTTGTTTCTCCATATGCAGAGCTTCAACTGACTATGGCTCAAATGTATTGCAAGAAATTGTAATTAGCATATAAGCATTTCGGAGTAAACGTTATGTTTTAGAGTTCAATGCAGATTTTTGGTTGTTCCTGCATGTATATGCAAATTAAATGTTTAAATGGTAGTAGATGTGGAAAAAAATATTTTTATTACTGCATGAGCATTTGCATGAGCATTTGTGTCTTAAATTTTAAATGCTATGTCTCATATACTCTTTGTTTCTGCACAGAGTTGTATAAGTGTAATTGATGAAAGAATTGTCTTGTCCTCGACATACGAAAAATATTTATTATATAAATATAGTATTTGTTGCATGATATTTTGTGGATTCAATGTTTTACGGTTGCATGATTGGCTCTCACTCCACACAACACCAGTATAAACAACAAAAAATACGTATTGATTAATCATTAATCTTTTGGGTTTTTTCCCCCTCCAGGTATGGTTCAAAAACCGAAGGGCCAAACACCGCCAGCAGGCCCAGCAGACCCAAAGCGGAGCACCGAGCAAAGCGTCGAGCACCAGGCCGGTGAAAAAGAAGGCCTCCCCGGTCCGGGAGGCTAGCTCGGACAGCGGGGCGAGCGGCCAGTTCACGCCGCCCTCCAACGCCTCTCTGCCGAGCGTGAGCAGCGCCGCAGCGCCGGTGTCCATCTGGAGCCCGGCTTCCATTTCGCCTCTCTCGGACCCCATGTCCACTTCCTCGGCGTCCTCCTGCATGCAGCGCTCCTACCCGGTGACGTACACCCAGGCCACGTCGGCATACAACCAGGGCTACACGGGTTCGTCGTCGTACTTCCCAGGCATGGACTGCGGCTCGTACCTCTCGCCGATGCACCACCACCACCAGCTGAGCTCCGCCATGAGCCCCATGAGCGGCGGAGGCGGCGGCGGGGTGTCCAGCCACCTGAGCCCGGCGTCGTCGCTCACCTCGTCTGCGTACGGCTACGGAAGCACCGCGGACTGCTTGGACTATAAGGACCAGACGGCTTCGTCCACGTGGAAGCTCAACTTCAACGCGGATTGTTTGGATTATAAAGAGCAGCAGGCGGCGTGGAAGTTCCAGGTTTTGTGATCTGACTTCCAGGCCCCGTGGGAGCGGGCGAGAGCCGGCCGGGGGACTCCTCTTCTACCTCGGGCGGACAAAGAAGGACTGCAGCCTCTTTTCCCCACTTCTTGTCATCTGAGCATTTACACTCCAACTTTGATCAAGGACATGGAACAATTTAAAAAAAAAAAAATCAAGAATGAAACTTTTTGTGGGGGGATAAGCTTTTTAAGAGTCCTCAATGTGATCAAAGTTGTAGTGTGCAAGACTCTGACATGGATGCACTACTTAATTTATGACAAATGTGTTTAAAACGAAAAGACAATCAAACGTTTCCCCGTATTTTCGTCTTCACCCACTTATGTTTTTTCAATGTTACTCTAGATACATTTCTTTTTTTTTTTAGCATTTTTTTTAAAGCAGCTGTTTCATGATAAATTATTATAGTTAAAAGGGGACTATGCAGGTAAATCTGTATTTACAAAGAACACAGACACACACTCAGTAATAAAGAAATAAACAAGAGCCAAGTTGCATGTGTACATAGCCTATATCTGCTGTTTTTGCTTTGTTTGTGACCTCTACCACTTTGCACATTTATGAGAAAAAATATATATTGCATAGGTAGGAGAAAATAAATTGTTCACTTAAAAGAACAAAAGTCATACAGTTACGAGAATTAAGACCTTAAATTACCTTAAGACAGAGTATTATCAGCAAAATACAACCTTATGATAACAAATTTAAGGTGAAGTCATATTATGAGAAGTCACAATTCTACAGGACGGACAGTAATGGTAAGAATAAAGTTGCAAAGTTAATATAAAAAGTTGCATTGTTGAAAATCAGTCATTTATGAGAATAAAGTAGTCACTTGTAAGATTTCAGAGAATAATGTTGAATTTTTAAAAGAAAAAGTCATACACTGAAGTCCTAAATTGCAAGAATTAAGTCATAGTACTATGAGGAAAAAAACCTGTAATGTGAGAATTGTCATAATTTTATAAGAAGTCATACGTTTATGAGGGAAAAGCAATAACGTTATAAGAAACTAAATTGTAAAATTTATCTTAAATTTGTAAAATGTTGACAAAAGACATACTGTGGATCAGTTCATGAAGTTGTAATATTATGAGGTTACAAGGCAATAAATTACATATAGATTTTGTCCAAACATACACAAAATACGCATAAAATGAATCATTTTCAATTTTTCCGTTTGGTAAACACCGGCTGGAATGTGAGGTATGATAATCCCCAAAAAAAAAAAAAAAAAAAAAAAAAATCAAAACTACTGAAATTGAAGGCCTGAATTCTGTGACTCAGAAAATGCACTTTAAAAACATAATAGCAAATGCCGTATCGATGTATTTACTTCAAATTCCCAATCAAAACCCAGAATCTATTCCAAATCAATTCAAGAGCCGGTTAATCGATAAAATCACTTCCATCTGCTGCAAGGATGAAGAGTTTGGGGGTGGGGGGGTTGTCTATGTGCAGGATTACAGGCGAGGAGAGGCATGGCGCTATCACTCTAATTAGGAAGAGAGGACCGCTTTGTTGTCCGTTTGACCTCCAATTAGCAGCCAATGACACAAAAAGATGAGTCAGTCTTGAACACAGCAACGTTTGTATCAAATTACGTAACTGCAAGCAGGTATGAAAATGTGATATATGTCTGTCTTTGGAAAAGTTGGAAAAGACATAAAAAGTCTTGGATGTACAAAGACAAATAAAGAGAAAACGTTGAAATTGTTCAGAGAACAAAGTTACAATGCAAAGTTACAAAATGAGAGAGCGTCAGGAACTTCAAACATTACATCAAATAAAATATTTATAATAACAGTAATGTTATTTGTTTTCACTGATGAGTCATGAGTTTTGATTTTGACTTTTGAGGTCCTCACAATAAATGTTCTTAAAATTACATTACAGTAGAGCCTTTTTGAAAAAACAAATCAATTAGCTTTGCTAAAAGACTATACAACCTATTCAGAAATACTAAGTTCAAACTAAAATTTAGATTTCTATTTGAAATTGCCCCACTGAAAATGTTAACAGACAAGAAAATATAGTTTGCTGCTATTCACAATGTGAATTTGAGAAAAAAAAAAAGGTTTATGACATAAAAAGAAAATCAATTGTTCATTAGTTATATTATGACAATTTTATGGTCTAACAAAGCCCTTGCTTCGGGATTCTGGAATTAATTAACCTGTAAAAAATGCTCCTCAAAATCAGAAAGTTGCTACTCAAATGAAGACACTGATTCGCAAAATAGCTCCGCAAAGTAAAAAAGGGATTTTGAGCCTTGTACAGTATATAAAGTGTATTAACCAAAACTGGTCAACAACATTGTTTGCGTTCTTACTCCAAAAGAGCTACGGCGATTTGATGTGGTTTACAGACACACAGCCACCTATGGCATTAACTGATGTCTGTAGGTTGAAGTTCACATGCTCCAACACTTGTTACAGTGTAACTGATAATAATATATCGCTCCCCAGGGGAAAACTCCACCAGTCGTCACTATCCTGATGTAGACGTCATCATACGACATCCAGGATCAACTTCAACAGGTTGTGATGTCAAAATGGCAGCAGAGAGCAGAAAGTCATGAGTGGTCCTCATGTAGCCGGACAAGGGAAGACCCCCCCCCCCCCCCCGCACCAGACTCTCGAGTATCCATTGGCTTTTAATTAAGCACAAGCGCCACCAGAGGGGCCATATGGACCAGCCAGACGCGCTTCATTAATCTCCTGCTCGCTTGTGAGTATGGTAAACAATAAAGTAGAAGAGCAAGCCTCGGATGCTTCTTTTGGCTGCCGCGTTTTTTTTTGTTTTTTTTTTTGCTTTTGTCCCCGAGGCCAGGCTTTCCCAAGCGGATCCACTTGACCGCGGGTCTGGGAATTCCGCGTGGAGGGTCACCCACACTCGAGTGTCTAACTTACTGGATCAAAAAATGTAGGTTGCTTTTACGAAAAACACTATTTCAATTTAAAAAGAAAAGGCATTTTTTTAAAGATTTGGTTGAAATGGAAGAAATGGTTGCAGTTAAACTCCATCAAACAACTTAGCACTGACTATTCAAAATACTAAATCTGCCCACCAAAATAGAGTAAAACATTTTAGGTATGGCTGTTTTTGTTGAAAATAAAATAAAAATGTACAAATTATGAGAAAAGTTGTAACGTTATGAGGAAAAAGTCAAAGTAGCAAAAGTAGTAGAAAAAAGCGTCAAAACTGCTGCATATGGTTGTTGTGAAAAATAATGTGAAATTGTAAAAATGATGAAAGAAAACATATGAAAAAGTCAATAATCAGCATTTTAAAAGAAAGAAAATCAAAGTTGAGACGATAGTCATCATTTGTACATACAATGCTTACAGTCTATTAACACTAAAACTGAACCTAGCAAAAATCGTTTTGAAAACTTAAGACATGGTTGTCGTGGAAAATAGAATGAAATAGCAATAATTTCATGAGAAAAGTAGCAAGATTACAGGGAAAAAGTTCAAGTTCCGAGAATAGTTTTCATTTTACAAGTAAAACCTTAGGCTTTAACTCAATCTAATTTGTAGCATCGATTTTTTTTGTCATAAAACACGATTTTGCTGCTACAAAATGATTTTCTCGTAAAATTAACTTCATTATTGTAATATTGCAACTTTTTTCTTGTACTATAGCCCCCCCGCCCCCCCCACGGTTGCAGCATGTAGCGTATTATAAATCATTTCAATTAGATTATCATATTATTTATTATTATATTTTGCTAAGTCATCGTTTATAATGTGCTATCAAAGTCAATGCACTTTCCTATTAAAGCCACAGGCTAATAGAGACGTTTATCTACTTAGCTTAGCTACATTTCGGGAAGATTTGCCCATGTTTTTGTGCACTATTTCTATCTCATGATCATATACGAGACCCAGTTAATATGTCACAGAAGTGAAAGGTCAATTTGCGTCTGGGAGTGAGGAAAGGCGCGACACATCAAGAAAAACGTTTAAAACGGACAATTCCTGATTAAAAATCCCATTGGGAGGGAGAAAGGGAGTAGGTGGGGGGTTAATATAGACTGTTATTATTATGAGATCAGCTGTGCAGTGACAGGCGTATGACTTTGTTTTTGTGGCAGAAACAAAAGAAAGGAGTGAAAGTAGACCGGAGCAACTGAGCAACTGTCAAAGGCGAGTAGCAGCAGTAGCATTAAAAAGCGAACGTGGGAGCTAAGCGGTCAATTTTGCTGGTGAGAACACAACTGTAGACTATTGTTATGCATAAGCATGTGTCCTACATTCTATCACATATCAGCACGGCAGCGCATACATAATTCATCGGCGACAACAACAACAACAACAACACTGCTGCTCCACTCGTGGAATCTCATTTGAATGAGCGAGACAATGGCGTTTGTGTGCCGGAGTCAGACAGGCCGTTGAGGAAACACGCTCGCGCGGGACACAAGACGGCAGCCGTGGATTCAATTTGCTATTTACTTACACACTATATTAGTGTATACATCAGATAACGCCCACAAATTTGCAGGAATATTCATTCAAAAAGATGATCTTTTAATTAAAAAATAGGCCTTTACACACACACACACACACACACACATACACATTATATCTATATATATCTATCTATATATCTATATCTATATATACATGCACTTGAACGATGTAAAAAAAGCTAGCAAATATAAATCAGATTCCAGGATACAAGAAAAATCTAGAATATGCTAAAAGTATTATTGCTTCATATAAAGTTAATGCCTAGTTAATGGTTCCTTCTGTCCATTTAGCCTCAATGCAACATCGGATTACGAACGTTCCAGCAACAATCGCTCCCACCCTTCCGACAAGTGACCATTAGCGAGGGCACATCATAAATCTCCTTATCAAAGAGCAACATGGAACTGGTGTAAAAAAAAAAAAAAAAAAAAAATGACATCAATTTAATCCATAAATTCACATCAACGAGATGTGTGCCAAACAGATGTTAACTAAAGTGACTCGCTATGCTGTGGCCCAACTGAAAAGATACAGTTGACCAAAAACGAAGTTAAGGAAGTCGGAGTCACTCAAGGGGCTCTATCTGAGGTCATACGAGCGCGTCGCGCGGCCTCCTCAACTGCCAAACTATGCCGTCCGCCTGACAATGCAGAGGTCAAAGTTGGAGGGGCCTCATAGTGTGGTTGCTTACAGTGAAGCCAGGTCAACAAACGCCGCTCGCTTGCTTGCCTCATCCACGTCATGTATTCCTCTATAGCTGGGAGTGGCAACTACTATTAGGCTTGCTAATTTCCTTCCTGCTCGTTAAGTGCGTCTGGCTGGGAGGCAGATGGAGGCGTCGTACAGTAGACAGATGCCTCGCCACCGGCTCCCGGAGGCGAGCGTGTCTGTTGGTGATCGTGGCGTGCAGGGGGCAGGGCTAGTGTGATACGTGAACTCGGGGGTCGGTATAACGCCGGCACGTGCGTCCCCTTTAGCCCGGCGTACACCGCGCAACAAGATTAAATAAATTATTCCGTATTTTTGTGTTCTGTCTATAACACGTCCAAGCTGCCACAAAGCCCTGTCCAGATAGGAAAGTAGTACAATAATTGAGCCAAGGAAGTACAGTACAATGGTGCTTTGAGAACCCAGTGAGCCGACGTACGGGTTTTTTTTGTGATACGTGCCATAGTTCGGCCGATTTTTTTTCTCTGACTCGAGAGCAAAGGCTCATCAGTGACAAAACACCTGTTGTGAATTTCACCGTTCAGCTACAGTACGTAGTTCAAAAAGTACAAAAACATCCACCCATACTGCGCGACGCAACTGTACACTTCAGTTGGAGTTTGGGTGGCTCGGCGCACGCCGGGCGTTAGGTGGCCATTCTCCTCTCAAGGTGCGTGCGTGCCCACGACACATAGAGCATTGTTGTGTGGATGTGGCTCAATCTTGTGTGTGTGTGTGTGTGATGCTGGGAGCGTGTGCCCTCCACGCAACCCCCGCAGCCGCCACACGCAGGGCCACCTGCTCGGGGATTAGAGTGCATGCGGATTACACGCGTCACAATGGAGGTATACAAACTCAAATATGGACGCGTACGCGCAGACACACGCGCACAAACCGGACAGGCCCCCGTCTTCAGTATCTGTGAATGCGCTCCGCTGGGATTTGTTAGGATGGCTATTTCGAGTCAATGTGTTCACCTGATCTGACATTAATCTACAGACACACATATAGGTTAGAGGCATGCCGATGAACATGAATTCGTTGATGTACGACAGAGAGGACGGCCTATTGAAACTACACAAGACAACTTCATCTTGAACTGCCAAATGCATTTTTGTCTCTCACAAGATTGCAGACCGAGGCCAAGGCTTAAAAATCAAAGTCCGGGGTTCATCTGTAGGTTATAGTAAATCAAAACTTCTTAAAAGCCAACTCAAAGTAATGTACTAAATATAACCTTGTAAACACGGCCCCATATAATTACATGACACAGCGGTATTGCATTGCCTTATGTATTACCCGTATATTATGTATAAGCAATCTTTTTTTTCTCCCGTACATCACATAGTAGACTGTACATACTGTTTAGCGATATCAAAGTATATTACTCAACTCATAGCTTTAGCTGCAGTAGTTCAAACTTTGTTCTTGTGTATTTGTCAGTTTTACTGTAAATGTGTCATTCGTGCATGAATCAACAGCAATGACGAGGAAGATATGGAAAATGCCATTCCTGTGGAACTAAACAAAAATCCATGACCTACAGTACAGTTAGTGGTATGAAAGAATCTCTTAATTAGGTAGAAATAAAATGTACATGGAATGCAATCAAGATTAGAAAAAATTAAGTAAAATTTCATTTTTATGTACAGTACATTTTAATTGAATAAGTGCACTATTTGTGTTTTCCTATTTTTAAGATCTGTGACAAAGTTAGTTGCAGTGGCTCATCAATGAAATTAAATGTTAAACATTAAGTTAGCACGATTTTTTTTATTTTTTTTTATGTGGCACATCTTTCTAGAGGTCACTGATTGGCAACTTGTATTATTGTATTAGATACAGGTAGCGAGTCCTTCCAGCAGTACAGTACACACACCCCTCGAGCACCCCCCACCGCAGTCCCTCCAAAAAGCCTCCCTACCCTCCTCCAAGCCCCCACGGGGTTGCCGGGTTTGTTTTGCTAATGACCCCATCCCGTTATGACCTCATTCAAGTTGCGCTGGGTAATTGGTGGCACACTGACACACTGTGGTGGTTTGACGGAGGGTGGGGCGGGGGTGGGCTACGTCCCATTGTAAACACTCCTCCCTGACAAATAAGGTATTGTTATTGATGATTAACGGCAATGGAGTGGGTGACCGTGTGTGAGGCACAGAAAAGGGAAAATAAGGACAATGATGGGGTAGAAGTGATTCATAATTGTGACTAATGCAGTGCAACAAATTCAATTCGAGCACTGAAGTAATGAGATGCGTTTGCAGTTTTTAAATAAATGACTTCACTAGTTTGAAATTGTTATCGATTTCATAAAAGGATGACCCGCAGGAACACACAAACGGCTCCATTCCCCTAAAAGTGTTGAATGCACTGATAGAATAGCGCTTTTTACTGCGTTTGTTGTAAATGTAATGAAATCATATAATCACACAGTTGATTTACAGTAAATGCAATAAAAACCAGTCAAAATAACGAATTAAATGAACTCTAATTACAAATTATTACAATGAGCTACATCATCGACCAATGAAGGGGGCTCATCTGTCCGTTTCCACAAATTTAAATGTGGCCCTTGAACGCAAATGTTTGCCCACCCTTGATTTATCTGTCACAGACGGCGGCCCCTTTTTCCGCGCATGTAACACAGCACAAGATTAGACCCTTGAGATCTGAGCACGTGGTTGTGTGTGCGTGTTAAGTGGCTACAAGTCTCTTGTGAGAAAGCGCCTGAGGTCATCTGTGGTTTGTGCTATGTCTGTCGACGAGTCATTATTCAAATGAATTCAAGTGTGTGCGTGCATCCACAATAATATATTTTTTAAAAAACGCCAGTGGATGGTTATCGGCATTCATTAATGTGTGTAATGTGTAATTACCACCACTTGCCTCTCATTAATCGGATGGTTTCTCAATTAATTAGCATGAACGGTGTTCCCTGAAGATGTCCTGATGGCACGACATCACACAAGATTTATGGGGATTTGAGTAGCAATGTTTAAAGCACAAAAAAAAACACACAAAGTGTATTTTTCATGCATGAATAGCACCTCTGCATTTTCGCTAGTTGTGTGTGAATGAATGAATGTTGGGTTGGAAATAAAATATTGTCATGCAGATACAATTTTCTAGCCATTATTAGAGGGTGAGTAGTCATAAACGTTTTTAATAACCACAGTTCGTTTGACACATTTTCTTTTTGGAAAGTCCAACAGCGATGTCTATATTATAACAATACTCATAGGCATATATTCTTTATGAACCGCAAAGCACACACGACTAACTGTTTTTAAAAACGACAATAGTATTGTATAGAGTACTATTTTTGTAATTAAAACACATTACAAACATTTTTTTTGGTTTAGAGCGGCTGCAAATGATTCATGTCATTTTCGTTCAATACAGTGGTGAAATACGATTTGACATACAAGTGTTTTGTGTTAGGAGTGTCAAGGAAAAAAAATAACTTGTATCTCAAGGCCTGACTGTACAAGTAGTGTTACATTTTTTTTACTTGATTTATTGCAGTCACTGATCTTTTTTTGTCGTATCAGCCCACTCCCTCCAAAAAAACCCCAAAACGAAACAAAATTTACCTCCACCAAAACACAAATGATACGCAAAAACTATAACACCAATTTCCAAGAAGAGTATGCTGCCAATCTGGGTAAAAGGTATGGAACAAAGTAAGGAAAAACGGATTCAAAAGCCCAACAAACTTAAGGTGGAACAACCTCCTTCCACTTTACTTTTTGTCCAAAATCTTACTAAAAATGTGTAACAGGCTCCTTCTGTATATGAGCTCACAATTATATTTTCTTCCAGCGGTGGCAGCCGCAATAAAAGCCCCCCCCCGCACGTCTCCCAATCAACCTCATCCCACTATCACAGCGGACAGGGTTTACTTCCAGGGAGACCAAGCGAGGGTATTACGGAGGGGAGAGAGAAAAGAGAGGCAGACAGGGTATTATAAGCGAGCGGGATGAGAGCAGTGAAGGCATTTGGAGTCTTTATTCGCCTTCCTAAGCCACGGGCTGCACTCCCAATCCGATTGGTCGATAGGGCCAGCCATGTAAATGAAATGCAAAGCAGAGACAGACCCCTGACTTTGCCAATTTGCCAGGGCCCCGCCTTCTCCTTGTCTTTATCAGCCCGTCTTCCTCACCGCGTGGCGTCTTTTCTCCCGCGTCAGTATCACACTCTGCAGCCTCTGATTCGTACTCTCGGGTAGATAACCATTTGCCTTTTTCCTCCCCCATCTGTCTAGGAGATGAACTCTGCACTTCTCTAATGTTCACTTCCGTGGATTTAATCCACTCAAGCTTTTTCCTGGGAAACTCCAGTAGTGATTAAGCATATGCTCTTTCCTTCTTTGCATGCGCAGAAGCTAAATGGAACGTCAAAGGACCGCTCTGGCAGCTTTTTCAAGCTAGCAGCAATATTTTGTTGAAAAGCTGCACAAAAACAGTCCAACCACCATTGTATATAGTAAGTAGGGCTGTTCGCTACCACTTTTTTTTCAGACTGAAAACATTCCCTGTTGAATACTCGCCGAGACCGATATCAAGTATCAATACCACAAGTACTTATGATACATGTCAATTAACATAATGACAGATAATTGTGATCAAAGACATTGTCATTATGTTAGAATTCCTACGACTGTTTAGAATGTTAAATAGTTGAAACACGGATCGAAGAGTTATTGTTCCACTCACCGTATACAAAATAAGAATTTGTGACATTTCCTCCATACAGTAGGGGGACCCTCCTCGAGGCCCCCACAAGGAGCTTCTGCTGACACTAAACTCCTCCCTGGAGGTCGTGTCACAGTAATGGGTTCTCTGGCTGCGAAAAGCCCTTGTTGGGAGATTTAGGTTGCACTTTATTTTATTTAGGAGTCTAATCAGCTCCAGCTGTGTTTTTTTTTTCCAGGGGTGGCGGGGGGTTAATTTAAAGAGCAGACAGATGCAACAATCTGTCCCAGATTAAAAGAAGCCATTGTAATCCCTGAAGTGCTGACAAATTTGTCCAAATTTCCCCTCAATGAGCTCAGATTGGAGCAGAGTGCTTTGATGGGGCAAGGCCTGACTAAACTGCCTGGACCAAGGCTCATGTTAGCACTTGACCGATTGGTGCTATCGTGTGTCCCCCATCATTGCTGTGCTAAATTGAAGATGGGTTGGGATAATACATGTTTAATTGGTCATCGAAAATCCTGATGATTAGGAGGAAATGATTAATCCGCCGTGAAGAAGGAGAGGCAAAATGGAGTTTGAGTCCAACTGAGGAACTGTTGATTCACAATAAAATCACAATAAAATCGAATTTTACAAGTTTACCAACTTGTTACTAATATCGACAAGAAAGCAAAGCATGCCAACAAGATTGCTAATGGAAGTTAAGGTGGAAGTGTCAGTCAGCATTTTACAGTGCAAACACTGCCCCCTGTTGATTATAAAATAAAAAATAAAATTCAATCCTTCCAAAACGACAATTTAGATCGAATGCAACTCCAGGTGTGATATATCCTCAATGGTGCAAGTTGCTTATACTGTAAAGGCAAATTATCCTGGTTTGAATTTTTACTATATTCTTATCTTAATGGCATAATTACCCAAGTCATTTCTGAATTATTATAGAAAATAAATAACACATTCAAGAAACAGGAAGAGTCCAGTTGCCTTGACTGAAACTATGACCAGGCTGACTCCATTGTTGGCAATTACCAAAGCTAACGATATGTGAATGCAAAGGAATATCACGTTTGTGTTGATCAGTGGTCAAGGGAGAAAAGTTCACCACCAATCTATGATTATTAATTTAACCCGACTGTGAGCAAAATTGGTCACAAAAGCCATCCATTTTCTCGTGACTTTGACCGAGAGGCAGGGTCCACCCTGGACTGATTGCCAACCAATCGCCGGCCACAAACAAGAACACCTACGGGCAAGTTAGAGTCGTCATTGAAGCCAACACGTACATTTTTGGAACGTGGGCAGAAGCCTTAGTACCCGAATCATGGGGAGAACATAAAACTTCCACGCAGGAAAGCCAGTGCTGAGATCGCGAAGGCCAGGGGGATCTCTCGACATTGAGGCAATTTGATTTGTTGGTGAAAACAAAGACAGACAGATTGCGTTACACCACCATTGGAAGTAAACAATCAAGTCATAACTGTCAAAGTTCACTACTTACTCACTACAAAACACAAGGTGAGTGTCGTGGCTCACGTGTCGTACTGTAGGTTACACAACAGCTACATGACAAGAAGGAAGGAGCCTGTCATATATATATTTATATACACACTAGACACACACACACCTCTTCATCATCCTCTCCTTCTATGACCCCCCCCCCTCCTTTTCCTTATAAAACACACACACGCCAAGCTGACAGCTCCAAGCTCCGTGGAGAATGAGTCTCGCTTGCATTACAATCGTGCAGGACAGATTCCATTAGCGCTATCTGAAATTGAGCACGGGGAGCGGAGGAGCGGCAGGCAAGCAGGAAGGCGAGAAGGCAGGAAGGCTTCGGCATTTGCGCTCTTATCAGAGCGGCGAGGGTGAGCGCTGACGCCGACGTCACTAATCCGGACGGCCGGGATTGAGCGCAAGCGCGCACATCGCCGTCACACACATGCGCGTGCTGTTGAAAAGAGACGTTGGTGCAGGAGAGACAACAAGAATCCTGTGAACGTGCCATTTTTCCTATTTTTGAGGTTTCCCGGTTCTCCCTGACCTAAAAGTGTTGTTTGAGCAACTTTTGGGAGTTTTTTGTAAACTTCAGACCTTGCAAAACGGACGAAAATTAATCCCTCTGAAGGTGCAGTTTTTTTTTTTCACATTTGGGCCAAACAATCAGTCTGATATGTTTGGAAATGTTCCCGTTACTCCCTGCCCTACAAAATAAAAGTGTATTTGGAAAATTTTGAGTTCTTTGTAAATGCCGCTTCCAAACATTTCATCTGACCTCAATAACTCGAAGTACATTCTCTGTTGGCATTGTGACCATTGCTTAAAGGTGAAAAAAGGTGAAAAGGTTAAAGGTGGTCACGACTCCAAAGAGTCAGACCCTTCTCCTCGGCTCACCTGTTTTTTGACTTTCGTCACATGACGTCCTCAAGCTGAGCTGAGCGTGGTCGCTGTGACATCAATTTCAGTCGACAGCAGGTAGCAGTACAGGATAAAATGGCAGCCCTCTGAGATGGTTACAAACACAATATTAATCAGGATACAGTGTTATGACAAGTAGGGCCACATTGAACATATGGCAAAGATTTTTTTTTTTACTTGACTTCTGTTTTAAAGTTCATTCTCTTTTAGCATTTTTGACAAGAGCATTTAGCAAAAAACATTGACACTGGGTTAGCATTCTGACTGTAGCACGTAGGCAAAGTACATTCTCGGTTAGCGTTCCGACTAAAGTAGGACAATATCAAATCTTATTCTCCTTTTAACATTGTCATGATAATTCCAAGAGAGTATTCCATTGACATTCTGACTCGAGCTAAAAAAAAAAAAAAAGAATTCTCTGTAAGAACTATCTGCTAGCAGCGGCGTAGCAAGATATTTTTCAGTGGTCTGGCCAGCATTCTTTGTCATACCATCCACAGTCAGGATTTCATAACCCAACATAGATTTTGTGGTGTCAGCATGGCGCATCCATGGCAACAAACATTTTGGTCTGAAAAATGTCTATTGAAATAAAACTCAACTGTGCAATAAACGGCATGTTGACACAACAGCTTTCATTGGGTCTTATTTTAGGCTGAAAAAACTGTCAATATGTAAGCATGTAAATTAAGAAAGAGACATTGGTGTTATTTTAGGTATCTTAAGTACAATTATAATGGGTTGCTTAAAAGGAGTGCAAACTACACCTAAAACGTTTTTTTTCTGGGTCATTTTGTTATTCTCCTTACTCCCCTGTCAGTTCTCCAAGATAGAGGCTATTGCAGTACAATAAAGCAGGAGCGCCCTCTTGTGGTTCCATCTTTCATGCACATGTAAAATGAGCATTATGAGAAAATAAATCAAAGCAACAAAGTTGTTATAATGAAAATAACCTGTGAAGTGGAGCTAGACTTTTGTCCTTGACATGGCCAAGGTTACCTCAAGGGGTCCGCAAAACAAAACCCAGCCTGTGTTTGAATAAAACAAGTTTTGAAATGTTAAATTATGTGAGGTGAAATACGACACAAAAAAACATGAAATTGTTCGGGAAGCCACCATTTTCATAGAATGACAGAGCATGCGGCTGTTTCTGTAGATGTGTTGACCTGGCGATAATACTGTGCCTTACATTCTTTCTCCTGAGAGAAGCTTGGACTGCTGTTGTCAGAGAGTTTTATCTGACGCTGCCTCCACATTCACCGACTCATTTCTCGTAAGAAACAAATCATATATCGTGTCCCCCCGGCTTTTCATTTTCAACGGACCCTATGAAAGATAAAACAGTTACTGTTACTTCTAGCCTGGCAACACTGAGTCACGCAATGAATGTTATGAAATCTTCATTTTCAGACTAAAAATATATCAGCGAAAATACCACTTATGTTATGTTTGATATTCATCTTGTACTAGCTGTCCAATGAACATTCTACCAGCAGAGAGCGCTAACAGACTAACAACAATGTATCCACTGTAATTTTAGCTCAAAACCTCAGAAGGTATTTGCTGTTCGTACAAAACAACCTCTCTAAAAAGAGGAGTGATTTTAAACAGTTGTTCGCTCGGAAAGCAACATAAAACGTAGTTCAGGATGAGGATTTCACTGTCAATAAAGGGTTATCTGTCACCTCGTCTTACTTTGCCGGTCTTTTTTGCTACTCCAGTTGAAAATAATTAAATTAAATAAAAGCCTTCTTCTTTGCGATTCCTCTCAGAGCAAGGCGGATTACATTTTGTGGTACATAGCGCCTACTACTGGACAGGAGAGACATAGCAGCCAATGGGTGCCACTGATTAAAAAAAAAAAATTAACTTAGGTTAAGCACAAAACACAAAGTAAAACAAAAATAATGAAATTAATGAGTGATTGGTGCCTTTATTTCAAACATGATACAAAACAAGGTAAATACAATCCCAAAAGGTTACTTAAGTGCTCACAGGAAGTAACAGTTGAACGCTTGGATATCATCACATACTGTATTATTGAAGTAACTCTGTACATTCATTCATAATGGAAAAGAGCAAAAAGTTGTAAACAACTCACAGAGTCTGACTGTGACAGTTATGAGTGTGCTTGTACAGCAGAGGCAGTAACGACAACATGGGATCAGTGTTTCTGGTAAAAAAAAAAAAAAATAAAATCATCCATCTATTCATTTTGAATATAATTTCTCCTCACAGGGTCGGTGGTGAGTTGGAGCCAATATTAGCTGACTTGCATGGTATGTAGATGACAACGAGTGAACATTATTGCCAAACAGTTGACATGGGATTTTCAGAATTTTTTTAAAAACGCTTCACCAGTGTTTACCTCCAATCAAGATGAATACAGCAGCAAAAAGCAATAAAATAAGTCGACCGTTTTAGCATGACTCAATAAAAAATGGAGTGAAACAGTGCGTGTTGGCTGGTTCTCACTTTTAAAATAATAGTAAAGTTATTTGAAAAACTACTAAATACAAGCGCCCTATTCCCTAACAAACATCTCCAGCAAATAGCAAAAATTATCACAAGGTGGTATAACATAAAGAATCCTTTTTATATAAGTATATAACAGTGTAGTACAAAGTCAACGTGTCATCTTTTGTCCTTAAGCAGTTCACTCCTTTTTCGGCTGCTCGATGAGTTTACCCCTGTGGTACTTCTGTCCGATCCCGTAGGGGACGTGAGCGGAGATGGTGCCCAGTTCCTTGGCCCCCTGGATGTGGAACATCTGGTCGTCAAAGTAGATATGCGGTTTTATCTTCTGCAGCAACGGCCCTTTTGGGGCTCCGGCCAGGAAGAGAGCCTCGTCGATCTCCAGACCCCAACTGCGAAGGGTCTTCAGTACTCGAGCCCCTGAGCTGGCGGCGCTCCGGGCCGTGACCAGGAAGGTTCTTATGGGGCAGTCCAAACGTTGGTTTTTGGCGTAGAATTTTCTCTGGAGCTTCCCTAAAGCCTCCAGGAAGCACTTCAATGGGCCCTAAAAACATCACAAATGTTGAGTTCATTTCACAGATTTCTAATTAGTGGGCGTTTATATGGATTTTTTTTATAATCCCTATATTTTGCAGAATAAAATTCTGATTATCGATTAATTGGGTGAATAATTAAAAAAAACTCCACATGAAAGCAGAGGCTTTTGCACATTTGGTACCTGGGCCTTCAGTGGGATTTAGCAGACTTAATCCACTTCTTAAACCACCACTATTTTGTTCGTTATTTTATCTAATAATATGAGGAAAAAAACAAACCATTTAATTGTAATCTATACCGTATGTCTCCTTGCAAGACTAAAGAAGGTACCTGAGCAAGTGGTTTGTTCTCAAATTTCTTCTCGTGCTCAAAAAAGCTGTCCAGGCCCCTTTGCTTAACGATGATCTCCGATTCATCCGAGAAGAGGACGGCGTCGCCATCGAAAGCCACCCTCAGCTGATTGTCGCACAGCTCGTTCTCCGTGTCGGGCATGAACATTGTGGCCGCGGCAATTCCTGAAGCAGAACAATTAAGTGAAAAACAAAAAAGAGGCAAAAAATATGCGTATATACAATGGTGGGCAATGTAATAACTTTATTAAAATTAAAAGGTGGCACCACATGCCTTCATCAATGGCCTCTGTGACCTTCTCAGCATCCTTGGAGAGATACAGATTGGTCATGTAAGCTTTCAAGTAGCCGATCGGACTTTTCCCTCCGGTCATACAAAATCTTTCAATGGTCAAATCTGAAAAAAAAAAAACATTTAAGAGTTGTTAGCAGATCAATGCTGCTCTACATCACACCAAAAGCCAGCGTACCGTAGTGATTGATGCTGTTGATGAGGCGCACTCCAACTTGGGCGTGGTTGTTAGTCATGAGGACAATGTCGAACAACTCCTCGCTGTCCGGGTAGAGCTCCCTCAGACGGGAGTTGACCGTCATCAATGCCTGCCCGTTGTGAAAAATTGTGATTTTCTTTTTTTTTTTTTACCTCAATGCTGCTCAAGGTCTTGGTTAGTCTTACAACAGACTTTATTATGTCTCGAGTGTGCTTTGGTGAATACATCACACCTTCTCTCACGTTTTAGAACGGCACTGAGTTCTAGCACCATGAGACTCAACTAATAGCTAAACAATGTCGGGAGAATGTCTCTCATCACTGCATGGCCTTGTTAACTGAGAGGGATTAATCACTGTGGCGCAAGTCTGATTGCTATATTCTACATGCAACTTCCTTATGTTACACAAGCAAGACATTTCAAAAATGTGCTTCGGAAAGAGAACACCAAGTCATTTCTCACCACTCGAAGATGTATAGACAAGACACTCTAACAGTTATTTTACAAAAAAGGTCACTTCTTCTCATTCTAAACATCAATATGTAATGTTTTGGTGACAGTGGTGGACCTTGAATTTCAGGTTGCGATGAGTTGCCTGGAAACCTGTTGGTGAATTTTTGTGACGGAATTGAAGGTCTGGCGACCTGATTCACCACTTATCAGTCCAAGGGCCTTTGGGAATATACAATTAACTTGTTGTTGTTGTATTAACTATCAGAATTGTTAGCTTTTGTGCATTCTCAAAACACATGCACACATACTCAGTTATTCAAGTTTTTATGATGGCGACACTTGACACTGATGCCATTGTGCTGCGTATTACAGTAACTGTAGGGAATTAAAACGGAACTCGAAAGTCAACCAGCGTCACAATGTGGATTGCGTTCAAATTTGGATAGTCATGTGTACATACAGTGCTGTGAGACGAAGTGAAGCATTTCAAGCACCACACCCTGCAAGCAAGTACCCCTGTAGAGGCTTGCTGTAAATGCCTACCAGCTCACCTTGACGAATGGGAAAGCAGCTCCCGGCTTCAAAGGCTCATGCTCGTGTTCCACCTGATAGGCTACGTAGCTCTCCACTCCTTCATTTTCATAAATGTGCCTTTCCGCCACCATGTTGAAGAGGGTCCGGGAGGAGACGGCGATGGAGACCGCATACCTGGGTTTAGGCTGGAGAGGCACGTATACCAGTCCAAATAATAAACTTAAAAACTAAACTGTCACTTACATCACCTTTTCAAACTCACAGTCCCTAATGGAACAAATACGTGAAGTTAAGCCCCCAACTTGCATTCTTACCGGTCTCGGTTTGTTTGTTTTGAGGTTTTCAAAAAACTCTTTGGCCGCCGCCCAGTCTTTCTCCTCCGCGTTGTCCTCCACTTGACTTGACTCGTTTATCTTTATATCGCTCATTTTCCAAAAGGAAAACAGATCTTTGTTTTGCGAGTAGGCGTTGATGTAAAGTCCAACCAAGTACGAGCAACTGGGAGGAGAAAGAAAAGGAAAAAAAGTTTACGGAAGTGTAGCAAAAGTGTAGTGGGTGTGTCATCACGATGACGTCAACCGCCAACGCAATCTTGTGCCATGCCGGAAGTGGACGCCCCCCGCCCCCTTTTTTAGGGTAGGGACGCTCACGTTTCTTTATTTTATTATCAAAAAAATAGAGTCCAGAAAACCAAGTGATATAACATCTACAAAAAACCGTATAACTATTTAAATAAATAATTGATTAAAGTATCCCATCAGCCAAACAGTTGGTATACCTGACCTATGGACATCACAAAACTCTATTTATATACTGCTTCATTAACATATAATGTGCCTAATGTGCCATGTAGTAGGCCGAATATATATATATATTTTTTGCAGATTTGGAATAATATGCAGGACAAACATAGCATCTCAATAATTTTAACATTTGGAGTGATTGATTTTTGTGAGGAAAAAAAAGTACAACATAAGTTCTTGTACTTCTTACTCGGCAGTTTTGTGCCATCTTTGAATTGTAATTTTTATGCAAGAGAGTCTTTTGCCCTGGAAAAAAAATACAGTATGATTATTTTGTTGTTTTCCATGCAGTACTGCTGAAAAATGGTGGCCCCCTCCAGCATTTAAGTAGCCCATCCCTTGTTTAGTTCATTACTTCAGTGGTCTGCTGCAGTGCATTTGTCATATTGCACAATCTAACACAGTGTGTATGCATCTCACGATTTTTTTATGTATCTCACGCATGAGTGACCTCAGTGTGTTTACAAAAAAGAGCATCACGCCCCCTCCCTCCCTCACACTTGGTAGAGTCCGGGACGGAGCATCATGGCGGTAGACGGTAAGCGTTCGCTCTCAGGTGTTCTGTTGGGGGTGGTGACGGGGGGCGTGGGGGACTCTCGTGAAACTTTACTGCGGGACACAGGGACGTCCTCGTTTAAAGGCACATTAATGATGTTTAAAACGGGGGTGGGTGGTTTTAGAAAGGGTGGTGGTTTTCGTGGGGAGCCGCATGATGCTGATGAACGGTACAATATCCCAACACGGGATGCGCTCGTGCACGTCAAGTCACGATGGAGTGATGCGTTCAGGTGCTCCCACTCACATTTGTAACAAAACCGAACGAATGCACACTTTAACGATGATTAATATTTATTATTGTTATACACTTAAGCCGCAATTCATGTGGGTTCAGGCGCACTGTACCATCACATGCCGAACATTTGCTGGGCGGTTAGCGTATGAATGACGGGTTGTTTTCGCTGTGAAATTGCACGCACAAAGGACGTGACCCACATGGTGAGTTCACGGTCCCCTTCAAAAGGAATCTTCAATGAGAAATGACACAACAAGGAGGTGTGGAGTGGCACGTGCCTTGCACTGTCCCGCTGTGGCCACTGTGTCACGTGTCATGTGTGCAGCATGAATGTTTACAACTCAATACCTGAACGAGATGTGCACTTTCACTATTGAGAGCATGTGAGGTCTGACTAGGTGGAACAAATAAGTCGTGAATAGTCCCTTGGAATAAAAACGTGTGGAGGAATCACGTCAGGGTCTACTGGAACATTTATCACGAGGTGCCGTCGCCTCATAACTTGAGACCATCTTCATTACTGCTTGACAGGTTCTGCTGTTTTGGTTAGCAACACAGTTCAAATGGCCAGGCTACTTAGTTAAATAAGTAATGTCCATGTGTGAACAACAAACTGAAGTACTTACACTTAGAACATCTGCGTCCATCTGTGGAGAGGCATTTGTCGTCAGTGAATGATGCACCCAGTGACTTTTTCAGTATACGCTCCATAATGTATGTACTTACATACATAATGTACGTACATAATGTTAGATCATATTTAATATGGAACAGGGAACTCGTTTCCAACATGCGGCATGTCTCCAAGCTTTAATTCATCTGAGTTGACATGCTTCAGTACTGCTGTTTTGGATGGCACCAAATAGGTTCAGCAGTTAATTTTCGTGTGTGTGTGTGTGTGTGTGCGTGTAAAAAATATTGCCTATGGACAGAGGTAATCACAATAACTGCCCATATGTTTCCTTGATTGAGAGTGTATTAATACATCTTAATGTCAGTTGAACCACTAACTGTAAAACACGTACCATAGCACAATTTGCTTGACTTACCCCTAATGCAAATGCTGCAATACAATTTATATTTAATGAAGGTACATCTGCTCCCAACTTTCATTGCAGTTGGGCCTCGAAAAGAAAATAGACATCAAAATCCAAGCATTCTAACAAATATAGTTGATTTAAACAGAACTGGGGTCACAGTGGCATCGTATTGCGTCAGTGGCGAATCATCTCCCCAGCATTTAATCCCAAATTCGCTTTGTAACAATCACAAGCCTGCATAAAAACGCTTTCCTCTCCTATTATTGCCTCTCATAAGATGTACGACTTAAAAGTGGTGCTGCGTTTTGCTGATTGCGACACTTTTTTGGCGTTGGCAAGCTTTTGGCCTTTGGATGAATTGCCCGCAGAGAGTTTTAAGTGATTGGGCCTGAGTGCTTCTGTCGACTGTGCGACAGAAAACAAATCAGCCTCGGTTTATTCTGATTCATCTTCGCACGACACTTCTACCACAACTGTGAGGTTGACAACTGTGAGGTTGCAGTTGTGGTCGTGTAGATGTCATTTATCTTGAGTGAACAAAAAGCAACCTCCTTTCAAGCCCTAACAGCACTCTTTATTACCTTATAGTAATCATTTTAAATGTGTCTTGACTCTGATTACGACTCCCAAAAATCAGTACCCTACACACGGTCAACTGATACTGCAAATTAACGTGTACCTTTTTTTACCGCTAGAGGGGGTCCTTGTGCCTGCATTGGCTCTGTAGAGTTTCTTTCCTAAAACACAAAGCGTAAGTCACAAAAAGTATACATTGCTCAATCACTGGCGATGGGTAGTGTGAAATCTCGCGTTTAGCTTTACAATTAAAGGATATAATAATTGATTAATGAAATGTTGGATCAGGTCAAACTTTGTTTTAAAAAAAAAAAAACAGACTGGAGAAAACCCACGCAGCACGGGGAGAACATGCAAACTCCACACAGGGAGGCAGGGGCCGGATCTGAACCCACGACCTCTGCATGCACTGCGAAGCGGACGTGCTAACCAGTCGACCACCATGAATTTATAAAAGGGCAAAATACTTTTGCTTTCTTGAAATAATCCCTTTGATGGCTCGTCGAAACCCCGAGCTAATTTCCACTTCATCAATTGCATGCAAGGTGGCATGAACATCTGTCAGGCGCGAAATTACGCTTCGACTGCATCTGTAATCCTATTTCTCATCTTCTCTTGGTCTCTCACCAGGGGGCGGGAGGAACTGTGGCGTTCACGAGCTCATCTGCGCACGACGAGGTAACGCCAAGCGAGCACGCCGCGTCTATATGTTGGCACACTTTTGATTTGGGAGTTTGTTCCCTTGACATGTTGCTGAATTATGAATGACGTATCAAGTTTAAGTTCACTTCAGCAAAAGGAGGCGGCAACGTGTTCATGACTTATTCAGAGTGGAGGTTTTGTGTCTGAGGGCCATGTGTAAGCAACCGTTACCTCTTTTTTAAACAAGCATGTCTTATTTTCCTGCACCATTGAGGAAGTTAATACATTTTTTTTACAATCAAACATTAAAAATACAACTTAACACTTGTATTATTGCGTATTTTTCTCTTGGTAATATAACTTTGTCACCATAAATATGACCACTTTTAGTTATTATTAGGGCTGGAGAATGAATGAATGAATACACTAAAATAAAGGCAAATTAACGAACAATCGACTTCAATTAGAGTTGTTAACTTACTAAACACATTGACTTGCAGTCTTTTAAAGCGGAAGTCAACCCAAACATATTTTCCTCAAGGATATGTTCCCAGCAGGCCCACTAGTTGAAACACAGCATTGTGTTTAATTTTGCATTTGTGGAATATAAATCTAGAAAGAAAAATACACTTGTTTTTAGCCATCTCTGGGGGCGGCCATTTTGTCTTCTGTCGACTGAAAATGACATCACAACTGCTCACAAGGACCAGGTCAGCCGTGATTGGTCATTGTGAGCAGTTGCGATGTCATTTTCAGTCGACGGAAGACAAAATGCCCACCCCCAGAGGTGGCTAAAAATACGTGGATTAACACTTATTCCACAAACGCAATATTTATCAGAATGCCCTGTTTCAACCAGTGGGCTTGCATAGAAAACATTCTTAAAAAAAAAAATGTTTGTGTTGACTTCCCCTTCACTATGACAACTTCACAAAATTCAACCAAACAAGTGAGATGTCGATTCGAATTTGATTAATTGTTCAGCTCTAGCTATTATAAAACTTTTTCCTTTTTTAAAATATTACAACTCCTTTGGCGTGAATCTACCGGTATTACTCATTTATATTGAATATCAGGTCATACATATGTTGGTCTAGGAAAGTGGTTTTGTTACAGTACTGTCAAGAGAAATATTAAAATGTACTCTAATATATATAATGTGTGTATATTTAAAATAATAATAATAATAATGATAAATGAAAAGGCTATTGAGACTATTAAGAGAAAAGAAAAGTTTCTAAGGTCGGCGCCCTGCATCTCCACTTTCCAAACTACATGGGCTGCAAGGTCAACTTACCTCAAGGATTTAAATTATTCAGCCATTGTTGACATTTGCAGAGCGTTGCCATATCTGATACGGCGACGAGCCTGCGACGTGTTTACGCTATATTTCCTTTTATAGATAGCAGGGAGGCTGGCTGTTCTAGTATTTCCAAGTAGAAGAACTTTCTTTGTCCTTTACTATCTACTATAGCAGACTGGAGGAGCTTCATTGGAAATAACTGACCTGAAAGAGGATATTCAGATGGTAAGACGACTGCAGCGGAGGACTTTTTATGGCGTAGGATTTAACCTTCCATCACGTGTGCAGTTCGCACCTCTTGCCAGGCTATATTGTTCTCTGCATTCTGACTTGCAGATAAATGAAGAGTAACAGTATTACTTAATGACGTTTTGTCATTGTTGATATGGCACGACTACCCTTTGATCATTCCGAAGCTCCGAAATTGCATTGAATAAACATTTACAGTAAACATAAACAGTTGGACCAAGTATTTCAGCAGAAAATGCACTTTGAATGTTGTATACATTTTGGACATCATAATGTATGATGCAGCACGTTGAGCGAGTCATTAGCACGCCTGCCTCATAGTCAAGAGATTCCGGGTTTGAATCTTGGTTCAGGTGTGGGTTTTCTCCGGGTGCTTTCCTTCCAACTGTCCAAAAATGAGCATGTTAGATGAATTAAAAGGCACTAATTGTCCATCGGTGTGAATGTAAGCGTGAATCGTTGTTTCTTCATACGTGTCCTTTGATTGACTGGCGACCAATCCAGGGTGTACTCTGCCTCTATTCTGCAGTCAGATGGGCTAAACTCCAACTCACCCGCAAACCTAACGAGGACAAGAGCTATCGGAAACGGACGGACGGAAAAATGTGTACTTTCTCCTCATTGAATTGTATTAACCTTTGGATGACATTGTGCTAAATGTGTGTGTGGGAAGCAGGCTGATTAACGAAGGCGTACTGCGATGCTAGCGAGTTAGCCGGGGTCCACAATGCAGTCAGATGGCTCTCACAAAAATAGCACAGGCATGATTACATGCACCACGACTGGCCTACATACAGAGCTGCTGCGCCTCAGAAGTGGAGAGAAGTCGGATTGCTGCAGCAGTTGCGACTAGGACGTTTCATTTGATTATTTAGGTTGACGTTTCATTTGATTATTTAGGTTGTGTAAACTTGCTCACGAAGCCGTTAAAGTAAATCACACATTTTCCCTTCCCGTTTGTCCGCCTGTGCTTATCTCCTCCTCAGTGTCTCCTGAGCTTCTGGGTGTCCTGTCCTCCATCGCCGCCTTCATGGCACTGATGGCTCTGTTTTTTCTTTACCTCAGCAACAAACTGTCAGTGGACACTCCCGACACGGTGTCGCATCTCAGTGGTTATCAGAACAACAACACAGGTAACACACACAGCAGCGCTTGCGCCGCATCAGCTGCATTTTGACATTCTAGACACTGATTGGTCGTTAGTGTGGCTGGTTGAATGATAAGTCGATAATGCAGTTGCTTCCTTCCTTACAATCTCTGTTGTAGCTCATCCTAAAGTGTTTCATTTAATTGAGGGAATATTTCCCTCTGTGCGGATTAAGGTTATTATATGTAAAAGTAACAACGAACTCAAATTGAAAAAACAATCGTTAACAAAATGAAATGAAATCGAAAATGCTTTTCTTCAAGCATTTAACAAACTACATCTATAGTGAAAATGGCCTTCGTTTTCGTCTTTGTCAATTATTACATGAGTTTTCGGATCGAAACATTTGTTTGAGAATTGTAGTTTACTCTATTACACAATACTACCTTATTCTTGCACTTGACAAATAATGCATATTAAAAAAAAAGAAAAATAATAAAACTGACACACCTGCTCTATAAACGAATTAAAACTAACTGAATTTAAAAAACCAAATGAATGAAAAGCTAACTGAAATGAAAAAGCCAAAACGAGTGTGAAGTTTGTACACAGAAACGCAAACGGAAGCCCGTTTAAAATGATAGGCGGACCGGCCTATAGGCGATAAACCGACCGGGAAAATTTTAGTAAAATGCCCAGCTCTGGTATATGGGTTTCACTTTTTGAATTGAACTACTACAATCATTTAATTCGACAATTTATTGTGATGCAGTTGTGTATAAAAACAGTTGTTGTCCTAGTACTTTTGGACTTCGCTGACTACATGAGAGGTGGTCATGGCGCACCTGGCCACTGCCGCGCCCCTCCTGCTAACAACCACTTGCCCGTGTCAGTGCCTGTGATGAGCTAACCTGGCAGTCAACCGGATGCGATGGCCTTCTTCAAGAGCTTTCAGCAGAACCTCCCGTCCGTCAACATTTCCTCCATCCTGGACTCGGTCAGCAGCAAAGTGGACGACCTGGCCAATGCCGTCAGCGATGTCACGTACGCCGTCAGCGACCAGCTGACCGAGCAGGTCAACACCATCATCAACAAGGTCCAGGAGGAGGAGGACGGAGAGCAGGATTCGGCACTGACGTCCACCGCGCAGGACGGGAAAGCCGGCAGTAGAAGCTTGTGGCCGGAAACGACAAGTTCAAGCTCGAAAAGCAACCAAAATTGCGACGCGGCCGAGGCGGACTACGCGCAAAACCAGCTGGAGTGGGAATGGAGGGACGGATGCTGGCGGGTGAAGAAGACGGACGCCGAGTTGGCGGAGGAAGAGAGGAGGAAGAAGGAGGAGAAAGACTTGCTGGAGAAGAGGGAGCAGAGGAGGAAAGAGAGGAGGGAGAAGCGCTTGGAGAAGGCCGGCGTGGCGATGAAAAACGAGGAGCCTTGCCACGAGGGACAGGAAGAGGACACAAAAGACATGAGTCAAGGAGAAGACACAACACAGCCCGGTGGACGTGAAGAGTGTGATGAACCTCCTCCTTCGTTGAGCCCTGAAAGCGAGAGGAGGTTCTCTAAACGGGAGGGGGAAAAGAACGAGCGAGATGAGGAGGACAGGTGCAGCCTTGAGGGAGAAGGTGACGATGAAGAGATGCCGGATGCCTCTACAACTAAAGCGAAAAAAAAAAAGTTGGATAAAAGGAAGGGGAAAGCGGCCAAGAAAGCAGAGAAAGAGGCAAAGAAGAAGGAGAAAGGCAAGAAGCGCAAGAAGACAAAAAGCAAACAAGGTTAGATGGTGTGCTGCTTGGGTGCGTTCAACCTTCCGTCCTTTAAATTCACTTTACTGGACTGGACCTGGTCGCTCTATAAAATGTCTTTGGCTTCTTGACTCTTGGCGGTGTTCTTTCATTTTGAGGGCCAGGGCCTGCAAGGTATTATCATCTATTTTTCCCCCCAATAGTCTATCAATCAGAGTTCAGCCTGATATTGTGTTTCCATGTCAGTGTAATCTGCTCAGGGCCTTGAGCATGAGTAGTGCTGGTTTAACCAGTCAGATTTCCAAATTCTCAATGACGTCATCACCCTACACTTTTTTTTTTCGTTGCCTTTTTGTTCTATTAGAGGAGGTTCTGACAGACAGCGAGGAGGACAGAGACCCAGAGCCTGTGGTCCAGTCGGTGACCACAGCGTGCAGCGGCACAAACAAGGAGGCGACTGAACAGGAAGGCTACAGCACTGAGGCCTCCAACGAACATGGTGAGTGTCACTTAAACATGTACGTTGTATCGTATTGTGTGTGTGTGTTGTTACCAGCAAAACTAAAACCAACAATTTTCAAAAACGAAGGTAGTGAAAACGCTGAGGCTAGCCTTGAAAAACTTGAGAGGATTTACTCAGGGGCTTTTTTGGGAGGGAGGGGAGCTCTTTTCATTTAAAATTTGGAACTGGATTTGGTTGGTTCTTGTTAAATTTTGAATGAAGTTCAGGGGTTCAGGGGTTTTGATTAAAGGGAGACCGATATGTTTTTTTCAAGGCCGATACCGATTATTAGGAGTCAAGGAGGCCGATAACCGATATTAGCGGCCGATATTCATTTTGACTAAAAAGGAAAATATTGGTGTCAAAATAAAAATGAAAATAAATCGTCTTTGACCATATGTGTATTGAAAATTTTTTCAGATTTGCATTGTATTGTATTGACTTCAAATAAAAAGAAAAGGTGCATAGTGTTCCCAGGGTCTGTAGAATCTCTTTGAATATTTAAATGAATACTTCCTTGAAGTTAACACTGTTTTAAATAGATTTATAATCGGCCATCAGGTTAATAAAAAAAGGCAGATACCGATATTCGTCAAAATACTGAATATCCGCGCCGATAATCGGCCCGGCCGATAATCGGTCCATCCCTAGTTTGAATATCAAAGTCAGTGTTGTTTTAGTGAATGACAACAAGCCTCGAGCAAAGGGCCTCACTTTGACATGTGTTGGTGACGAAAGCAGCCAGCAGCATCCAGAAATTAAAGAAAGCGCCTTCACTGACGGAGGGCCAGCCTCCTCCCTACCAGGACCGGGTCTCGGTGGCCCGGGTGTCGTCCTCCCGCTCCCGCGTCCGCAGGGGATCGTCACCTCAGCGCTGCTCCAGTGAGGCCAGTGTGGACCAGGACACGGAGAGCTACCTCAACAAAGGCTGCGAGGAGGACATACCGAGTGACAGCACCGCTGTGGTGGGGCCGGAGGTGAGCGGACGGTCCGTGTTGGGGTCCTTCGGAAAAAAGCACATGCCGCATTTTTATAAATCACTCGTGCCTCTTTAATTTAACGAAGCATTTTTGAAAAAAACCAAAACTGCTAAAAACGAATTCAAACGAAGTAAATTTGAACAACAAAACTCGAATGAAAACCCCCAAATTATTATCACCTTTTAGGACAGCTCCGGTCCGCTGCTCCCTTCAGCCTACGAGCCTGAACCCCTTGCCAAGTACGGCACGCTGGATGTGGCCTTCGAGTACGACTCCGACGAGCAGTGGCTGGCCGTCACGGTCACCGCGGCGACGGACATCCCCGCCCTCAAACAGACGGGCAACATCTCGTGGCAGGTCCACCTTGTCCTGCTGCCCACCAAGAAGCAGCGGGCCAAGACGGGCGTCCAGAAAGGCCCGTGTCCAGTCTTTACCGAGACGTTCAAGTTCTCCAGAGTGGAACAGGAGGCGCTGAGCGACTGCGCCGTACGATTTCGCCTGTACAGCGTCAGAAGGATGAAAAAAGAGAAGGTCCTTGGCGAGAAGGTGTTTCACCTCACCAAGCTCAACCTGCAAGGGAAAATCGCTTTGCCTGTCACCCTGGAGCCCGGCTCGGAACTCACGGTGAGAGCTTTTTATCGGTTTACTCTACAAGCACAATCTGTCTGAGGCAGGGGAGTAGTTTCTGCTGTCTGAGCGTTTTTTTTTTTCTTTTTTTTCTGCTTTCTATATGTTCCTCTCACACACCCCTCAGGGTTGTGGCTCCGTGGTGAGCGTGTCTCGCAGCGCGGGGGCCGTTTCCTATCGCTCCGCCGAGGACTCGTCCTCGCCGGAGATCCTCCTGGGCCTCGTCTACAACTCGGCCACGGGACATCTATCCGCCGAGGTGATCCAGGGGAGCCATTTTAAAAGCACGGCGTCGGATAAACCCGTCAGTAAGTAAAGCAACTCCTGCAACCTTTTTGACTCTGTGTGCTGCTTTTCACCTCTGCCTCTCCTTGTTTCCAATTTTGTGTGCCGTAGATGGTCTGTTTTGTTGTATAAAGCATTTCGTTGGGGGACAGCTATATATAATGAGAGGTAAGAACCTATGCGGTAAAGTCAACTTTACAAGCTTGACGTCGACTAAACACGGTTACGTGTCAATAAATTCAAATATGATGGAAACTTTTGATTTTTTTAAAAAGGGACAACTCGTGTAATATATACAGCAAGGATGGGCAATTTAAATGCTGGACGGGGGGGGGGGGGGGGGGGGGCATAATTATTCCCACATAGGACTGGGCACTTCCTAACCAGATGTATGATAAAAATACTTGCATACATGTAAAATATGGGCTCTTAATATATTTCCTTTTTGATGGTACATTTTTCAATGCATGTATAAAACATTGCGATACGCGCAAAGTTTGAGTTTTCGTTCATGTTTAGTCCCTCAAAAATGTGATTCATTAGGGCAGAACAATTGATTTTTTCCAAAATTGTTGAGCCCTATTTTCTATGATTTATTGAGCCACAACTGTGATGGTTGTGAATTTCCGAGCTCTCTGCTGCAGCGTGTGAAGCTCGCTGCCGTACTCACTTTTCACCACTTGATGGCCCACTCCCAACATCATCCTTTGCAGACACTTACGTGACACTGACCATGCTGGACTCCAAAGGAAAGGAGATGTCCAAGTTCAAGACTGCCGTGTGCCGCGGGCAGCCCAGCCCCGCCTACAAGGAAACCTTCGTCTTCCAGGTGGCGCTCTTCCAGCTGTCCGATGTGTCACTGGTGCTGTCCGTGTTCTGCCGCCGCAGCAGCATGAGGCCCCGCGAGCGCCTGGGCTGGGTCTCCTTGGGCCACAGCAGCACCGGCGAGGAGCAACTGGCCCACTGGACCGAGATGAAGGAGGCTGAGGGCCAGCAGGTGTGTCACTGGCACGCGCTCACCGACACAAAGGGCCTGATTTACTGAGCGTCCTGATTTACTCAAGGGTTATGCAATACAGGAAGGGGCGCAAACTCGATTGCTCGCGCAAACAGATGTGGAGGCTGAGCTACTAACCAGGGGCACCCAGGAACGCATCTGCCAAACACGCAAAATTGAAGCGTGTTACACGTTGTGTGAGAAATAGTTTTTTTTTTATTATTAAAAGACATGTCATGTGATTTAACCATCCTGAGACAGATTGCGATTGGGAGGCAACTGCAGAGCGTGTCTCCCCTGTGTTTTCAAAATAACAACCTTTTCATCAGTGTAAACGTTTTTTGAAATGCCAGAAACAAAAATTATCGTGGCATATTGCCTAGCCACAAATGCAATTTCTGAGTTTCTGAATGATCTAAGGGCTGACTCCGAACCAGTCACAAGGAGGAGTCATATCATATATCCTACTATAAAACTCCTTTCAGCTCTGCGTTTCCTTGCATCTGGGCCATCTCAGCTCACTGCAACAACTGGTTCTGGACTCTCCCAGAGCGGTCTCCTGGGTGTCGATCACGCGTAAGATGCCCAGCGACAGCATCCCCAATCTGTTAGCGTGAGTGCACAATTCAGCGCCCGCTATTTGGGATCTTCGTAAATCAGGCCCATATTGTTGGAAAAGAGGGGCCAGGACACCTGCAGCATCTGTTGGATGAAATGCTGTGGGAGGCGGATGCTACCTGTTGAGCCCTTGTGGGTGAAAGTTTTGAGATCCTGAAGCAGCCACGAAGAAGGGAAGTGACTACTTTTACAGAAGGATATAAAAATAGAACACACCCCTGTTAAAAGGCAAGATTTTTTGGGGGCGGGGGGAAGAACTCTATTCTTGCGCGAATTACAGAGTAACTTTGCCATGTATAGTGATCATGATATGATACAGGGATTTTGTGATTGTTCATTTCTATCCATTTACATGTTCAACATATAGTGATGAATGAATGTGAGGAAGCCGGAAACGCAGGAGAAAACCCATGGATTGTAAACGAATCGGGGAAAAACCTTGTATTTTAACAGGGTGGTGTGTTCCATTCAAAAGTCCACCGTCATGCCTGCAGTAATTAGCATGCAATCTGCAGCAACCGTTTACAATACGAAGAGCCTTTCCACGCGACATAAAAAGACTTTTTTTTCCTCTCTGTACCTTTCGGACCCAAGAAGAGCTCGGGGCGGGAGGGCGGATTCCTCCTTTTGCAGCCACCAGCATAGCAGACACTTCACGGCTCACAGCCATTGACAAGCAAAAAACACATTGACTGTTAAAAAAAAAAAAAAAGAAAAAAAGAAGAAAAAAAGGGCCTATACTACGTGCTGCAACTACGCTCACAAGCTGTGCTTTTTGTCCAGTTTGTTAACATGCATTATGCAAGATCATCCTTTTTTTTTTTTTTTTTAATCAGTCAAGAGGTTTACCAGATTTCCAGAAAGAACTCTCAAAACTGGCTATACGCGATGCGAGGGAGTAGAGTCAAATCATGTCCCTGCAGTCTTCCAGAAAGAATTGGGCACAGCTGCTCGGTGAGGGTTATCCAAGTGCAGCTCGTCTTCCCGTGTCAAAACACAATCGGCCTCTTTCACCAGTCAGCCTTTCTGACAAGTGGGCCGAGTCCATTCATGCACAACTGCGGCGCTTTCTGCGGGGAGGTATTCAAACTGCCGTGTTGGCGGCTTCGTCTTATCCACCCCCCACCAACCCCGCAAAAAACTTTTTACTTTTTTTTTTTTTTTTAGCAACATTGAAGTCGACTGTTATGGAACAAATAATGTTCAACTGCAGAGTTTCCAACTAATGGGGGAAAAAACATATCAAACCTTTAGAACAGAATTTTCACTTTGTTTGAGCCTGGACACGTTTTTCATTCCAGGTCAGGGTGGCATCCAAGCTGCACCTTTTGAGTCTTCCTGCGTGTAATATCTCACACACATTCAACGGAAATTATTTGACAACAATCATATTCATCAATCAGACAACGAAAGCCAGATGTTTAAATCGAGACAAAAAGGTCAAGATGATGTTAATATTTTTTTTTTATTTTATTTCCAATCACCTGCCTCTTGCTGGTTCAGAATAATGAGCCTCTTTGCATGCACTCAAGGATGGGACTTCCTTGGTGCACCTTGCAGAATGCCTGCAGCATTCCACAGAAATTTTCCCTGCTCCCAGCCATGGAAAACCAGCTGTGCCACAAACCCCCACCCCGAGGGCGGGTTAAAAAATACCAGCCGAACCGTTTAGTGCCTCAGACAGTGTTGTAGAGTTAGGAAGCCCCTGAGGACTTCCATTAAAAGTGTAAAGGGGCATTGCAGGCAGACAGAACGGAATATTATATTTGGAACTTTTAAGGAAAAACTGCCTTCCAAATTTGGCTCTCGAGCCGATTGAAATGTTTGGATACAGAACGCCCCGTTGAGAGGAAAATGGCACAAGCTAGTTTTCCTTGGCCCTTCATCGACACCAATGTCATTTTATTGCATGTGTCAATTTAAAAAAAAAAAATAAAAAAATCAATGATGTATTCAATAAATATACAGGAACCATAGACTAGCGCATGTGTTTCTTAAAAAAGCATCCCGACACAAGAACTACGGCATCTAGTTTGTTTCCTTAAAAGACTTTGGAATCACAAACACGACGCTCAAATGAATCACATCGCTTGCGGGCGTACCGGACTGCATCGTTCGTACCTGTTTGGCAAAGAAAACATTCATGGAGCAATTACTTTAAAAAAAAAAAAAAAAAAAAAGTGAAACCAATATGGCAACACTTTAAAGTGACATTTACACATCTGTGTTTGGGAGAGTTCTGTACAAGTGTTTCATACACTGTGGGACATACAGTATACAGTACTGTAGTGCACGTACATTACTTAACCTTAATCCTAATAGTTTCACGTCACCACGGTGAAAAAAAACAACAACAAAAAAAAAACATTGGCGTTTGGCAGCTGAGATTGTGCATGTCACAAAAGGACAATATGACCAGACACACTTGGAAATGTGGACATTGTTACAAAGGAGCATTGGGGCTACGCTGAGGAAAAACTACCTCACGATCGTTTTGCCATCTCTAGACACACCCACGGCCGCCATGTTGTACATACAGTACCTATTTCCTTTTGCAATGTTTACATTAGAGTTCAGTACTCTTAAGTAACAGATTTATAAATTACACATCGTACGTCGGATACAGGTTGTTACTACATTAAATGTACACATTTTAAGTGAAATAATCCTGGTTTATTTCAGATTGTTTGAGCATAGGTGGTGAGAGACGTTTGAATTGGGTTGGTGGTTGTTTATGACGGCCATTTTTTCATCGTGTTGTGTCTTTGCCACAAGAGCCAAAGTTTTTGTGCTGGATAGACTTTTTAGTCTTCATTTTAGCAAGGATATTGGAAAATTGTACAGCAAAACTGGAGTCAGTCTACCAGCCTTTCCATTTCTTATTTTGATTTTTTGATTAGTCTTTTGTTATTTTTGTGATAGTTTTATTTAATCTTCCATTCTTCCTTTCATTTTCAGTATGGCCCTGTGACTTTATTTAAAAAAAAAAAAAAAAAAGAGTGAAGAGGATTAAAGAGAAGTGATGAGAATTTACAATACACCCACACTGCCCCAGAAAAAAAGTTGTTAGATTGGTTTATCGTTTATTTTGACGTTTTGTCTTGTAAAGATTAAAACTTCCTGCTAAGACTTTTGTAATTCATTTATTTTTACAATTTTTTTTCCCTATGGGGTTCTGTAAAAAGCAGTAGTGGCTTTGCGCAAGCGCCATTCGTTCAGTGTCGACACAGAGGGTGAACATCTGCTCTGGAGGATGTCTCCCCAAAAAGAATTGCTAAATTTGTTGCTCGTTGAAATTGTGATTTTTCTCATCCATCCCAACTGACTTTAGGCAATTAACTGGGGACACAACGACTGGTAGTCAGCCAATCCCAGAATTGGTACAACTAGTTTGGTAATATTTTGACTTGATTTTCAGTGTGACTCTACTATTCATACAGGTATGTAGAAAAAAAGAAAAAAAAAATAGTTGTGGCTTTGTGCAAGCGGCATTCATTTGCAGTTTAGACACATACTGTGTTCTCTGGAGGGGCTTTTGAGTTTCCAATAAACACCACAAAAAGTTACTAGATTTGATGCTCAGTTCTTATTTAATTTGATCTCTCCTCCATCCAACAATTTTCTATATTGCTTGTCCTCAGTAGCGGAGCTAGAGTGGGGACAATGTGATGATGATATGTCCCCGTTTTGTAGGATGCGTTCATGTATAATCGTAAATTTATACAATATAACGATAAAATGCACCGTGTGGGCCCCCAACCTTTTTTCTGCCACGGACCGGTTCATACAAGTCTATACCGTTCGCGGCCCGGGCCCCGTAACTATTCACCGTCAGCGGAGGGGCGGGGGGTGGGTCGTGGTGCCCAATAGTCTGTTTGTTTATGAGCCAATCACAGTTGAGTGCAAAAACATAAACTCAAAGAATATTATTTCTGGGGCATTTAGGCTTGTTTGGTTTGAGTGTTTAAGTGACTTTCGTGAGGACCCATCGAGAATGCTCCGCCCCCTGTGTGCTGATACCTACGCTCCGCTACTGCTTGTCCTGATTCGAGTTCACAGAATACACAATGGACTGGACACCAGCCAGTCACAGGACTGTTCTCGTTATGACTTTACTTTTGTCATATTTCAGCTTTTTTTAAATTCTAGTATCTTTTTTTTTTTTTTTTTTTTTCTTCTTTTCAGCGTGGCCCTAATAGTCCTTTCTGAAAAAAAAAATAGCAAAGTAGACTAAAAAGCAGGCCACATAATACTGCGGTGCTTGGACACACACACATGCACACACACAACAAAAAGGTTGTCGGCTGGTTTCCATGACAAAATTGAGGCATTATGGTGACTTGCTGAACTCAACGCGATTGAGCCCAAACTTTCTGTCAAGGTTCTAAGTCAGATGTCTATGGGATGGAAACAATGTCCATTTGCACATGAAAAAAAAAAAAGCTCAATAAAATACTGTTGACAATCAGTGCTTCTGCCACATACATGTACTAGAAGTAAAGTTCATTACTGTGAAATGAAACCAACCAGAGGCAATGAAACTGTCTGCGGGTCAACGTAGGTGACCAAGTAGTTTCCATCTTTAGATAAGAGTTTATCCTCATTTCTGTACACTCTGTACAAATGCTTTCTGCAATATAAAACATCTGTAGTGGATCACGACGAAACTTGATGAGGACACAAAAAGGAGGAAAGTGATCCACTTGAAGGGCTTTTTTTCTTGAGGTTGGCAGTGGGGGCCCTTTTTCAGCATCTCCAACTTCGTCATCATTTCCGTTCGTACTTTGGCTCCTCGGCCCTCCGCTAGATGAACTTGAAGCATTTGGTCTTGTCGTGCGGCAGGCGTGTTTTGAAAAGCACCGAGTCCACACGGAACTGCGTGTACAGCAGCGGCATGTAGCCGTACACCTTGACGAAGAAGTTGATGCACTTGTGGCGCTCGTGGAAATGCGAGTCGTCGTGCGACAGCGCCTGAGGGCAACCGGGGCAGCGGAAGGTCCAGCGAGATGTTACCTAAGCGGAGGCGAGGCAGATGACATCAATTTATGTCCTCGATGTTTTATCGGTAAAAACAGGATAGCTCCTCGCTGAAGCTGGCTGAAATTTGCGATCACAAATTTGCTACGACTTCCGATGTTATTTGTTCCATGACCCAGCTCGTAGTTTAATTTGCTTATACTATATATATCTAATCAACATTCCCCATGCAAATGAATTCAAACGACAATCCCTTTTCAGGGATTAAAAGGAACCCCCCAAAAAAAGCAAAAAATGCCTTGCATGTTTTTAAGAACAACAACAAAAAAAAGCTATAAAACGTCATGAAATAGAATGCAAAGTAACTATTGTACGTACTGGACGGCTGGATGCAAGCCTTTATCTCATTCACTGCGCTGGATGTTTATGTTCTTCAACTGGAATCCAAAGGTTTACTGCCACCGACATAATGGTCAAGTACGTTTTTCGGGGAAGAGGGTCTCGCCCAGCTTGTGTGTAAAATTCAGGTTTGTAAACCACTGCAATGACTAACAGATCCCTGCAGATGGCGCTATCGCAGCATTTTTGGATTATAGAGCAGCACTGATTTTGAGTAGATGATAACGATTAGGGGGTGAATTTCCATCACGTCGATTATTGGGGGGGGGGGGGGGAATGCCAACATGTTGGAAGTCGGAGAGGTTTAGGTAACCCTCAATCCGACAGAGTATATTAAAAACAGAGCATGCGTTGTGGTAAAAAGTCTTTGACTGTAAGAAAAGCGGACACGTTTAATGGATTGAATGAAGAACGAACAACATGTATGAAGGAGACACTGCCCTTCAACTTGACCCATGCGGTCAGTGCGAGGTGCCACGAAAGCAAAAAATATTAGCGTCAAAGTCACTATTTTGCTTCGCGTGTTACTTTTCACAAAAAGCTTGTTTTCTCCACTTTTCCGTTCATCAGGTATTTTAATTAAACTCAAAAAGCTTGAAAAAAGACAGCTTACTCTTTCTTTCAGCAAGACTGGTGCTTAAATTGTCACAGGGCACTATCCTGTGAAATGCTTGAAAACAGCTGGCATAAATTGCTTACAAATTAAGTAAAATTGGATAATTTTCCCCCAATGATTTGTCATGACATACTGGTGTGTATGAGGAACTGGCTCTACAAGTAAAAATGCTTCTATTGTCCTTGCTTTTATTCCACACTCAGGACTGTGCTTCCACAAATAGAAGCCACTTTGGCGGCAACGTTTTGCTCTTGGTCGTTAGGGTAACAAAAGCCGGACTGCAAACGGCGAAGCTAGGACCACCAGCTGATGCGGATGCGCAAGCTACGGAATGATCCTGTTCTCCTTTGAAATGCCCAAAACTCAAACAACTCAAATGATGCAATAACTTTCTGGTTGAAGTAGTTTCTCCCCAACATCTATTGTCATGTTATTTCTCCAGCATTCTGGGAACAAAACCTACTTTAAAAAAGTTCTGATTTAATCTTCTTTTGTGATTTATCTTTGTGGGGAATATTGGATGTGTCAATTTAAGTAATGGTGAGAGTTGAGAGGACGGAAACAATAGAGAACCTCCAAAGTTGAACACCACAAAAGCTGAGGAGGGAAATATTGCTTCAAAAATCTGAACTTCAAACAAACCAGCATTGGTGATGCCACGCTATGCCTACACCCCGAAAATGCATCGCAGATTTTTTTTTTCTTTTTTTAATGTCTGGCAAGACAGCCGGCATGTGGACAGGGGCTTTGCACTAGTGTGGCCGCTTTAGAGTGCTTTGTTGTTGCAGCGTGGAAAATCCTCGCAACGACCCGATGGGCTATATCCCAGTTGCCAGCTTTAAGCGGATATGTTTTCATAGCTCAAACGTAGTAGTGTAAAGGCATAAAATGCTCGATGAAGCAACCATTTTTCCAGGTCATAGTAGTGTTATTTGATAGACAGTTGACAATGAAGCACTGCGTGGTTTCATCATATTCAATGGACACGCCCACAACAGCGGAAAGGCTTGATTTTTTTTTTTTTTTTTTAAATCATTCAAATTTGGCATGTTTGGGAACAACACTTTTCTGAGGTGTGTCAAATTTAGACTCCTGCTCAACTGTTGCTTAAAACATTACATACAGTTAATAAAGATTTTACAATGCTGAAAGCTTAGGCCTGGAACCAATTTATTTCCCTTTACTTTATTCCCTAAGGGAAAACTAACTTAACTTAACTTTGATGTCAATGGCTTGTGTTTGACTTTGGCATATAAAGACACGGGGCCTCTGGGGGGACAGGGATACGCGGCTTACTGCACACTATCGCTGACCTTGATTGGCGGTTTGCGGGTGATGTGCGAGACCAGGAAGTTCATGGCGATGTCCTCACAGTTGATGTACTCATCCACCATGTCCCTGATGGCCTGGGGCATCACGTAGGAGTACAAGTAGGCGTAATACTGATGGGGAAACATATTGAGAGACACATTTTGTGAGGTGGGATGGCATTTTTCTCTGGGGGGTGCAGGGAAGTAGGGGTGTGAACCTTGTGGAAAAAGGCTGCTCCTGTCAGGACCATGGAGAGCTCACAGGAGTAGTTGGAGTTGTAGAGCCAGGACTGATGGTTGATATCCCAGGCGTGATATCTCCCTGGGAAACCGACGATACGATCTCTGGCCTCTCGCCACACTCTGTGATAAGGACAACCAACAGGAGTCTGTGTGAAATGACGCAACAGGAGGCCGGTGAAAGTCAAGTCTTTGTGGCTTTGGCTACTTTCGACCAACCCAACCTCACAGACCAAGGCAGTAGAGCGAGCCCGATAAAACGTAATTAGACATTTCCGAACCAACACAGCACACAATGCTCACTGAGACACAACTTGGGTGCAACAAAGCTCAAATATTTAAGACCTTGAGTGATCGCCTGCGAGATCCCTTGGCAGGCAGACGCTACAAATTGTTCCTCTCCCGGGCTCAAGTAGAGCTGGGGGGCACATTCCAGAGTAATTTTGGAGCACTTTGCAGTAATTTCCCCACAAATGACCCCGTCTACGCACACACATACGCTCACGGGTATACTGTACACACAAGTTTGAACAAGCTGTTGCTGCAGTGAATTGTAGACATCTTTTGAAGGGGAGGGAGAGCGGGTTTAACCACAAACTATTTATAACTAGTCCTGCATGTTTGGGGACTTTACCACGAGATTTTTGGTCATTTGTCAGCGTCATCGGCTTTTCTTACAGGACTTGCACCCACTATATAGTGCATGTAAATTAAAAAAAAAAAATAGGCATTTGACTGTTTGAATTGAGTCCCATAACAGACCTGAACCCAAACATGATCTCATCGTGACGTAAGTGGGCGTCATCGTCAATCGAAAGGATGGCCTCGGTCTCCACAACATCCCAGGGAAGGAAACGGTTGTTGAGGCTGTTCTTTTCGGTGCGGACGACCTGCAGAATGATGAATAATGGATTTGAGGTTGAAAAGTGCCGAATGAACAGTCTATAAAAGGAGTCCTCGGCTACCAAGGATTTGCAATGAACTGGGGTTGCATGATACAGCGGTACTGGTACTTAAATACTGGTATTTGGTGGTGTGGAAAAACATTAGGGCTGCAACTATTATTTTAATAGTCGATTAATCGATGAACTGGATTAAAAGAACACTTTAATTTCCATCGCATTATTCAACAACACGATTACATATTTCAAATTGACGGTGCAGAAAATGCACAAATTATTTTTGACTGAGTTACTGTTTTGGTCTGTAAACTTTAGAAAAACGAAAAATGATTTTTATCTGAGGAAGCTTAATAATAGAGAGCAGTATACAAGTCATTGGCAAGATTTTCCAGAATGGTATCAGTGTAGACGGGGGCTTAGGATTTCATAGTGTTCTTTGAATTTAGTTTGCTATGGATATATTGTTCATCGGGGCTAGTCAAACTACGACGACTAGTTTGTTTGTTGGACTGCAACTCACCACAATGGGAAGCCCAATGTCAGGCCACAGCAGGTCATCAGAAGGAGGCTTGGGTGAATTCCACACAACCACTACCTTGTTGAGGTATGGCAGTCCATTCAGCCTCTCCAAAGAGTTCATCAGCACTTCCTCCCTCTCATAGGTCAGCATGACCACAGTAAACTGTTCCCTGGGAACGTTCCCGCCTAAAGATGCCTGGAACTCCTTCCCGGATCCTCCCGTCCCACCACCGATGGGCCTGAAACCTGTACCTGAACCCAGGAATTTGGCTTCAGAGGGCAGAACGGGGTCCAGTGGAGTGTGGGGGAACAAATGAAAAGGGCCGGGAGCACGGTTCCAAGTTTGATATAAGTCCACAGCTGTGTACGTGAAGTTGCGGAGAAAGCGCGGTGAGGCGTACGGTGGCTCCGTCTCGACGGGACCCAAATCAAGATCACCGTTGTCTGCCAAGTTGGCATCGGTCCCTGCTAGTTTCCCTGCTTTATGGGGGATTTCCTGTGCAGGTTCTTCATTAATCGGAGCGGCGGGAACCTGAATCCTGGTGCGAATGTTGGCAAGGATAGTATTAAGTATGTTCTCTGAGGTGGAAAAGTAGGTCTCCCACAGAAAGCGACCCTGTCGTCTCATAGCTAACATGTCATTGTCTGATAGGCTGCGCAGCAGGAAATGAAGTTCCGTCACACGTGGTTTAGGGACCATAATGGCAGCTTCGCTCCATCGAATAAACTGGTGGTAGGGTAGTCTGGAGTGGTCCCCAAGCACGACGGGGATGGCCCCAACCTCAAGGGCCTCAAAAAGTCTCATTCCACAGCCCGCTGAGGCAACCAGCTGCCCGTCTCCTGGAGCAATCACCAAGGCAAAAGTAGATGCCTTAAGTACCTCCAGCCTGTCTTCCCGCTCTCCACAAAGAGACCAGTCAGTCGGCAAACTCGCCTTGGGGTTTTTGCAGGTGAATTCTATGAGCACCTGATCCAATTGACTGTCCTGCACTGCTTTTAATGTGCCAATGATGCGATCATCATAGTCAGCTGGTGGATCTCCGTCCATCTCTTCCTCAAATGACTGAGGAGGAGTCTCTCGCAAGCTGCTCCTCAGCGACTCAACCCTCTCCCCCTGGAAGGTGAAGAGGTATTTCCTTTTCACGGGTACCTGATGAGGCACTTGCAAGAAGTTGGGTTCAGAGAGCGCATGAACCAGTGGGGATGCAACCAAGTCAAACCCTTCGCGATACTGCTGCTCCAGGTAGGTGGACTGAACGACCGCTGCTCGCCCTGCGCTTACATTATACAGGAAATTCTGTGTCATTGACTTTCTCGAAAGATGTACCAGTACATGATTGTGTCCGTCTGATCTCCAGTAGGGAAGCGCTTTAAGTTGCTTCTCCAAATCTGACGGATTTGGCAATAAAGACGTAGGAGATTCCTGTAGTTCCCCAACCAAAACCAAATACAGACAAGCAATGCTGGGGTTACTAGTTACATAAATATTATTCTTAACCGACATGGCGAAAGCTTGCTTAACCAGCGGATCAATGTATTCCCCCCACGGATAGGAGCTTGCGTCATAAACATAAACTGGGAAACCAGATGTGAGGGGGCAGCGGGCATAGTCAAAGCAGGTGTGCAGGCGGCAGGATCGGGAAGATTTCGGTGGCGGGAGGCCAGGGTCTTCCTTGTCGGGAAGCAGTCTGACAGGCAAGGACAGCTTTGGCTGATTTTGGGCCATTAGTTCTTTATAGGAATGCTCCGTCTGACTGATGACATTCTTCAGTTGCAGTAGGTCCTGCTTGGCACTGTCGATGCTCCGCTTACAGGCCTCAATGCGCAGGTTGAGCCTGGCGATCTCCCCGTTGAGCTCCTGTCTCTTAGCCTCCAGCTGCAGCAGCTCTTCGCTGACGGACTCGCGAATGCGGCAAAGATCTTGCACGTGTTTGGCCTCGCATAATTCGCCGCCAGGCCGGGGCCCGAAGATCCGCTTATCGGGGCTCCCGGCTTCATCAATGGTCGTGAGGTAGTAGTGGGCAATCAGTGGAAAGAAAACCAGAATAAAGAAAAGCATGAAACTGAGCCAGGTGAGACGCACACGCCTTAACACCCACGGCTGTCCACCGCCCCCTAGTCCGCCACCGTTGCGCTGCATTTTTAACTCAGTCCGCCCCTTGTCTCGCCAAGAAATCAATACTATGCGGTTCTGCAGCAGCCATGATTCGACCTTGTCAGGCAGAGGGGGGGGGGTGGATGTTATATCATCAAAGCTTGGTTCATGAGTTCACCTTCCCAAAAAAAAAAAGTTAAAATAAAAAAAAAAAACGTAACTGGCAGTGTCTGCCTCTTCTTCTGCGTCCTGTGGATATCCAGTGAGAACTCAGCTTCACCTGTAAAGTAGTATGTCCCCTACCCTGTGATAGCGTAAACAATCTGAGGCCATTTTTAGGCAATGCGCTTCCTTTCCTTCCAATTCAAGTCAGGAAACAGTTACACTTCTGAGGAGGGGCACCCCTCGATGGATGATGAGGGGTGGGCATGTTGGCTCAAAGTTCGGGAGAACTGGGTGGCCCCGTTGCTTCCATCTGGCGTCTAACCATTTTCTGACCCCAGGAAAATTCTCTTTTCACTCAGGGGGCCTGAGAAAGAACAGAAAAAAGAAAAATCAGTGGCAGCTTGCGGTTTATTTTGGGTACAAATCGATTTTCCAAATACTACAATTATAATGTACAACTTTCTTAAAACTTTGTCATTACTGGGTTTGTTTGGATTAAGCCATATCAAAATTTTGCAAATAGTGAGCGAAGCGACATGAACGCACAAGATGAAGTAAACGTGCGTATAACTTTAATGAATTTCGGGAAAATCGAACATGCCGCACTACTTAACTGCACTGTCAATGTCTTAAATTCTTCTCCTTCACGCAATGAAAGGAAGATGTGCTGCTAACAGACATGCTCATAATATGTACGCTAAACTAAAGACGTGTTCATGAGGGAACAGTCTTCCACAATTTTGGTGACCAACCTGATTTATTCATTCCCACCAGAATTGAACCGAAACCTTTCGGACCCTGTCCAAGTGAAGAAACTAAATCAAATGATATGAATCCAAATTCAATGGGTGCTCGTCTAATCCCCTGCTAAAATCAGATTTTAGAAAATGATTTTCATTCGTCCCGTTAGTCCCCCCCCAAAAAAATCCCCGCGGATGTGATCCTAAGAAGACTGCTTGGCATCCTGCTGCTCAGTCATGAGCGTGTGTGGCAAACATAGATGGGATGATTACTTGTAGCATGAGTACAGTGACGCAAGGGTAATGGCAGACAGATGTTGCCAAATGTTTCTGCTGCTCGGCTGCTAAGCTGTGGCCCAAAACACAACAACACAGAGGCGGAAGTTGAATCTGACAAAGGTCATCTTTTCGATATGCATCGATTGCCTTACACTTAGTCTGTGTGGATCAATAATAACGCCGCATTACCAACTGTACCTCAATGAGCAATTGACGATAAGTTTACGATTAAGCACTGGAGAAACACAGTAGACTCGCTCCATTTTTGTAATTTGCTAGGGGATTGTTTAAAAAAAATTGCCTGCAATAAAATGTGGGTGATAAATATCGCAGTGGTTTATTTGCCTTGTTCTGGATGCTTGTTTTTACAGAAATTGTGGTTCTCTTGGTATTTTAGTTTATTCCAAACATCCATCAAATCAATCAATATTGTATCAGGTTGCATCAGGAAGGGCATCCGGTGTAAAAACTGTGCCAAACTAAATGAGTAACTCGCCCTGGCAACCCCTGATAGGAAAAACCGAGGGAGCGGTTCGGATTTATGACCATCAAACTCAAATATCTTTGGTGGATAAAGGAGAAGATGAAGCAAGGTCGGGAATCTGATGACCAAGCTATTGTGATTAGCATAGCAATGTTTTCAGAAATCTAAAACAATGAGCTGCTCGGAATAAAATACCTCGCTTTGATTCATGCACAATCAACGTTCCGGTTCAAGCCAAACAACATCGTTGCAAGTGTATTATTTGCGCAAGGCACGAGTCATGATCAGTAATATGAAAAGACGAATGCCGCTTCCATGTTGGCAGACAATTGAGCACAAAATGCTTAAATCAATGTTTGAACAGTGTCTCTGTCTAATGGCAGGACGTTCCGACAGTCCTAGAATTCCTGTCATGAAAGAAAAACAAGAGCAGGAATTACCAGTCTGAACTTTTTTTCCCCTTTCTGTTAGATGACAATGATGACAGAACTATCGCCATTGTGGGTAGGGCAGAGAGAGAAGCAGGTGAAATGAGCACGCGGCCTCTTGAGATGACAAGTTGAGAATAATTAGTTGCTGCCTCCAAGCACTGTATGTAAGAAATTGAGAGCAGGGGGAGGATCTCAAGCCTGACAGGAAGATCACAGAGCTTGTATTTTTAACGAGACTTTCAGTAGCAAGGTTCCAAGATGTGGACACCCCAAGTCTAAAATATCAAGATGACGGAGCTTCTATTATTCCTTTAATGACGATACTTTCAAAGATCGAGGAGAAATATGATTTATTTGTAACATTACACTCCTGTCAAATGCGACTCATACACAGTGATCGCCATTCATAAGGGGCGGATACGTAACATACCAACAAGCATTGTTAAAGTCCACAACAGTAGATTATAAACAAATTGTAAATAATTTTATGCATGGAATGTATAGAAACTGTACCTACCACTACCACTGCACAGACAAGACCTCAACTTTGTCAACATATTATTATTATTAGGATTAACCTGACGTGATACACACATTATTATAATTTCCTATTAAATACGCATTTCTTTTTGTTAGAATTATTACTTTGGGTGGGGTGAGCTTGAGGCCCTTTTTTTCAAATGACACACAAAGGACGGAGGGATTATGTTGTCTTTTTTTTTTTTTTCATGGTTCTTCAGTGTGGTACAAAATGTTTTATGACCCAGGACTGATCCACAGTCTGATTTCATCTCACAAAAATAGAATACAATATGAAATATGGTCTCTGGAAGTGACCTGCCTGAACAACAAAACGTCCTCCTGTCTGCCGGGACTCCAAACGACCCTCGTGAATTTGTGTCCTCAACGGCTCGCTGCCCTGGCAGCGTACCCTCGTCGTCATTAACTGCGGTGGAGGCTATGGAGACGGGCCGCTCACTCAGGAGAAAATATGGAGGCAGCTGCCGGGGGAGGGCGAAGTTACAAAGGACATGGGCGAAGGGGAGCAGATGTTGAAGCTGTGACTCGACAATTCCGGTTTTGTACGTCACTTTGACAAGAATCCACATCGCGTGGCATGGCGCAAGGATAAGAAATCATTGTTTTTGCCATATTGTCCAAGTCATATCGTTTGTTTTTACGCTGACACGGTAAGTTATTAAACCTGCTTGCTAAGCACCGCATGATTAGAAGCAAATGCCACAATTGTACCTTGGCTCTCATTAAATCATTTTGCTCTTAATTGGCCGAGGTTAACTTTTGTCGAAAGCTATGTCTGAAAAATAAAACGGCGTTATCTTGCCCTGGCGGCGGCCGTTGTTGCAGAATCCCTCTTGAGAGGCTTTGCTACCCAAACAAACCAGATTGACTAAGGCCCGACAACAGCTGCCAGAAGCCCCGGAAGCCTCATCTTCCGGTACACCGATGGATCGTGGGAGGGGAGCCAGGGTGAGTTGTTTTTTTTTGACACGGCAGAGTTATGAGCTGAATAGTCGGCAACTGGCGCTGACTTACCTGCCTGTGTCCTCAATTATATGCAACAAGAACGAATAAAGACAATATAGCTGACTCAAGAATGACTCACAAATTCTGCATTGCGGTTGGGCGTATTGATGCCTTGACTGAGTTTTTAACCGTGTTGAATACTTGCTTTGATTACTTTGATTCATACATTAGGCAGAATGATAGTGCCAAATAACAATAAGAATAGGTCTGGGTCTAGCTGGCGTCATATTGTCCTTCTCTAGATGGCAAACAGGTTGTGTTCATAGCCTACTCCAGGCAACCAAGACACTCATGCCTCAAAATCAAACTGCATTATTACCCGCTTTGGTGACCTCCTTAATTTGAGCCTTAAGTGTTATAACTGCTGGTGGAAAAATATGGCTGAGTGGAAAGACACATTTTGCTTCTTGACCAGCAGGCATGTTGCCGTGAGGAGATGGCATTTGCTCACACTGTCAAAACTCAAGACATGCCATGCCACTTTCCTCGGCTCGTTTCGGCTCACGCACTTTACAGGAAGTTACAACTGTTGGCACCAGAAATAATCATTATGAAACGGAATGGCCGCTTTTCGAACACAGACGACGAGGAGCAGGCTGCCCGGAGAAGTCTCCAATCTCTGGAAACAGATGTTTGTTTCAACAGGAAGAGAGTTTAGCTACGATTCTGTGGTTTCCGAGCGCAGGGCCACGCAAGTAGGCAGCAGCTGCATTTGCCGAATCAGTCAGAGCCGATGACGGCAGATGGCAGCTCAAAAATCATATCCCGTCTTCCTCTTTGCAGCTCTTTTCTGCTGCAGCAGCCCACATTCTGGTTGCATCGTAAGATGATTGAAAGCCTATGCAAAGAGACTTGTCTTTTTTTCCCCTTCGACATTAACTGTGACTGCTGTGTTTTCATTCAGCTGCCTGTATTGTTTCAACCTGCACAGACCTTTTTATATGCACGTTGAGAAAAAGCTAAAGCAAATCAAATCAAAGGATCTGGAAGGCAGGTCATTAAACCTTTTACTTAAATCAACGGAAGAGAAGAGTCAGTCCAGGTCAACTAAACTGTATGAAACTTTCATATTTGGCTTATTTTTATCTTATTACTGCCCACTGTTGAGGCTTGTGAAGTTATTTAATTACAATTTGGGCGTCTTCAAAAGCAGCTTGTCTCATTTGAAGGTCTATCAGCAGCTATCGAATATTTTTTTTAACCGATTATTCTATTAATTGATTATTCAGGGAATCTGATAAAAGCTGAGTTTTCATCATTGAACAAGACAAGTATGTGAGGTGCATGTATTATTTTTGTCCATTCGGGATCACCATCCTCACATTCCACGGTAGTAGCTGTGACTTTGAGTGTGTATGGCTTTAAAAGGCAGGGCCTAGCCGGGTGAGTGGTGTGACCTTTAGTGAACGAGAGTGTTAACTGGTCTACGTGTTGAGTTCCTCAGCATGAGTTGTGTCTCCATCATTTACCGACTCTTTCTGCCTTTATCGCGACCATGAATTTGCACCATCTTATTTCTACATGTAGCAGTGCATGCGCCTTTTTTAAAAAAAAATAAAATAAAATCGGTGAGGCCCTACTTAAAAGCTACAGCTAGATAGACAGTAATAAAAAAAAAAAAACCAGATACAAAAATGAAATCTGAATCAAATCAAACCTGGCTTAGACCCCAAATGTGTGAATGCGTCACTAAAATGGAACTACGTGATGGATTTATTTTGGAAAATGAGAACACAAGAAAGAACATGCCATTACGCTTACTAATTGAATTAATGTGTAAGGTTATTATCATCACTGTCAAACAAAAGACATTTATTTCCAAGTTTTGTTTTTTCCTTTCCTCCCAAATAAAAAACATGTTGCCTTTTTGTTGAACTGCGACCATATGCAAGTCATTTAATAATTTAATAATCTTTTGCAACACATTTTCAAACTCCTCTCCTATTTTTAAGGCAGTCGTGAAGGTCTATGGAATTTGTTCTTTTCCTCCAGAGCCAATTATCCGCATCGCTGTTAATGCTAAATACAATGGAAGATTACGATAGAATCACTGAGTGCTGATGCCGCCGTTGTTCTGCACTGTGACAAGAGCGAGATCGATTTGGAACAACAGACAACGTCAATCGTGACATTGAGAAAAATCTATTGCGATTGTCACAATGGAGTCCGCCTTACAACATTGAGTCTATAGTACTGTGAGCACGAGCAGTTCAGGGAGTGATTATTAAACTAGAAAACTGTTGCAGACACTTGATTATCGGTGAGAAAAGTCAGATGAAAATTACAACCACTGAGGGGAAGAAATAAATAGTAGAAAAAGTAACAGCCTTTGCGCTTTGACAGAGAATCTGAGTAAAGCAGTTAACTCTGACGAGGCCAATAAGGTCAGACAATTTCGTTCCTGTATCTTAGCGTCTATTGTAAGATTGTAAGAGAAGCGGAGGAGCCACATGTAAATGTGTTCTGCAGTTGACGTTGGTTGGGCTATAGTCAAAAGGTAGATAGGTACTCCAAGTTAGCCGCTCATTGACTGACCACAAACTATCCTCAATTAAGAACGTAAAATGATTTTTTATTAGCGATACGCTGTGAAAACAATCACACACGCAGTTACAATTTCCTGCTGAGTGTGCCAGGCACATTATGTTTTTGGCCAGCCAAGCTCGGAGGAGCGCCCCATATGGCTGAAGTTTCTGAACGGTGGGTTCTGTTGCTTTTACGTAACCGTTAAGGGCCTGCAGAGAATTGTGCACAGTGTGAGTTATTTCTCAGTGGACGGTAACAACCCTTTGAAACGGATTACGACTCTCCACTGGTTTCATTCTGCCAAGGTCACATCCAATCGATCGAGCCCTGTCACAATAGTGCAGAAGGTGTTCTCCAGAGATGCAGCCAATTACACAAACATCAGTTCGCCATCGAGTAATGTAATTTAATTTACAACCATTCTCCTCTTAATTGTGACCATAAATCAATCACATTCCACAATAATGATGAATTTATGAACTTATTAGTTAGTCTAACTGTTGATTCCCTCACATGTCACTGTAGACAGTGATTTACAGTCAGGGTGCCACTAAATATCACATTTTATTGAATTTGTCTGAAAACTACAATTAATTGATTAATTAAATACATACATATACTATATATGGGGATACAAAATTTGTTTTTGTCCATATCACCCAGGACTACTGTATCACAATCACATTCATCCTCATATTTTTTAGAGATACGGTAGCCAGCAAAAAGCTATAACTAATTATAGGAAATTGTTGTGACTTAGTGGACTATATAAATATTATTATTATTAAAGTGGACATGATGCTCAAAGAAAAACATACAGTGTGCATGAAAATTGGATGCAACATCCACATGCATAGCACACCGACTCGGTTCGGTTGACGTGTGCCTTCAGTCCAAACACACACAAACACGACTGGGCTGCATAACACGAGTAGCATTCCGTATTCTCCGATAAATCCACCGTCATTTAACTGGACCCACGTCGGAATTTACAAGCATGAAATGTGAGCGTAGGGGCATATACAAGGAAGCAAAACATAAAGTCTCATCTGATCACATTGGCTAGACTGTTATCGCCAGCAGTGGTCACAACCTAATGCATGATGTTCTATCCTCTTTGCTGGCCCAGCAATGTTAGCTTCTGGTGCTACTCACCCCTCCAACATCCTCCGGGTTCAACGCGTTGTCCAACAAAACAAAAACAGTCGATACGAAGGTTTGCCAACTTGTAAATCATCCAGGCGTGTCAATTTGGAACGAATGGAGGCTAAGGGAAAAGTAGCTAAGGAGCTCACAGCATCATCATTAAAAACTGCATTGTTGCTGCTACCGCAGCACAAACAGCGGCGACACCGTGACGCTAGGCATTGTGGGAAATCAGTGCTGGAGCACCACGTACAAAAACATGTGCAAATCTGCCATCTTTTGGTTATAAATGGTAGTGCAAGGATCTGTGTGATCTTAATTTAGAAAATTAATGTACTTAAGGGCGACTAAAATGTTATTTTTTCAACTGAATTAAGTAATATTTATTTCAAATTTTAATGAGCAATGAGCAAGGAATTGAGTGTAAATTCCTTGTAATACCGCTTACTCTATCAAACTTATATCGCCCGGCTAGCTCAGTCGGTAGAGCATGAGACTCTTAATCTCAGGGTCGTGGGTTCGAGCCCCACGTTGGGCGCAATGTTTTTCTACCTCCACTCTTTAAATTACAACATTCTAATACCATCAAAAAGGTTGCGTCTAGACGACTTACCTTGGGAAATCTTTCGCTACTTAAAAACATACATTGGATCAATGGTTTCCACGACAATTAATCACCACTTTTGCCTCGTATAAATAGGCACCGTGGTGTTCGGCAAAGTTCACCACCATTGATTATGTGATTGCCTTACAAAGGGATACGTTCTTGTTATATCGAACACAATGGGGAGTTGTTATGTTACGCTAATACTATATTGCAACCATATCGTTAGTTTGGCAACACTGACTGTACTTTGAAAAAATAGTTTCCTCTCTGCATGTTCGCAACCCTGTTGGCAGTAGAAGTTGAGCAGTTTGCTACATACATTCACAAATGTACACTGTGCAATGATTCTAATTCTAAAATATGAATGAGATGGAAGACTTTTACATGTCCACTGGGAGCGTTTCGAGTGTCCGGTTGTCAAAAAAAGCGCTATACTGTATAAATCTAATGCATACTATTCGTGTGGTGCCATTGGGGGCGCTAGGTAGTCTGTCGAAGTGCAAATTTAAAAAATATTAGCCGAAGAAGACGTTAAGCGTGTCGCCTTTTAATGACGTAGACATCCACCGTGGGAAGATGGAGCGAACACACATGTCAGCTTTCTCCATGTATCAAATGTTACCAACTGAATTGCAATACACTGCTAAGAAGCGTTCATTACAGGTAAAAGCGTTGAAAAAGATTTATAGTTCGTTTGGATTATTATATGTAAGCCATTGTGCTCTTCTAACAATGCGCCGGGTTGTGAATGTGATGTTGCTAACGTGAGGTAAATCATTTTTAATGCACATGTTCAATGTTTACTGTTACTTATGGCATCCTTCTTTATTTTCTGGAGAGTGATGGCAGTCCCCATTTCATCCCAGAGATAAATGCATTTATTTACATGCTCCCATGCTCTTACATGTATTTTTATGTTGCATGCCCTGTTTTTAATCTTGTTTCATTTTCTAGATGGCATCTAAGAAAAGAAAAAGAGGCAATGACATTGCAAATGTTAATTCTACTAATACTGCAACACAAAGGAAAAAGAAGAAAATGAAAGCCAAGAATCATACAGCAGAGGTTGCAATACAGGGGATGGCTGAAGTAAGACTCAATCCTAAATTGATCCAAACTTTTTGAGGATTTATCATGCTCTCTATTATGGTATGTTTTGAAGAGTTGTTATGTTTTAAACACAGCCAGAGTGTGTCAATGTCGGCGAGGAGGCACTAAATGTGTTACTGGCTGAGTTGGCGCAAATGAACAACAGCAAGGAGCGTGCCAGCACACTTTTCCAGTGGCTGCTCAACCCTATTCCCATCAAGGCCTTCTTCAGGTAGACAGATAAAAGGGTTTGGCAAATTTGACCATCCTTTGTACTATGGCTCGGCAATATGTCCTTAAAATCCACAATTTTTGCCCCCTACACTCTTAGAAAAAGCAAATGACAACATAATTCTAAACAAGTTTTTTTCTTCTTTTTTTATTACCTCCTTCTGGAATTCCAGTACTGCCAAATAAACTCGATTAAATCAATTAATCGCCCAGCATTACTTTGCACCTCAAAGTGCATTTATACTAAAAACCGACATTGGTGTAATTGAACTGCAGCATTCTCAGTTCTTTCATGAATAATCTTGATTGTCATGTAATTGTTTTCATCTCCAAGAGAAACATGGGAGAAGAAACCTGTTCTTGTTCAGCGTAAAAATCCAGATTACTACAAGGGATTATTTTCCACAGAAGAGTTTGATCGCATTCTTCGACAGGTAACACTCAAAAAAATAGCCCCAGCTTCAGTGTCAGATTTTAATTTTCAAGACCGAAATCTTGAACCACATGCTTCTAGTACTATTTTCCTTTTTATTTAAAAAAAAAAAAAAAAAAAAGGAGGATGTTCAGTATGGCGTGAATCTAGATGTCACAAGCTACACAGGTGGCAAGAGGGAAACACACAACCCCCCTGGTAGAGCTCTGCCATACACTGTTTGGGACTTCTATGAGGTATGTTAACATGCTATTGTTATGAACTTTTTAAAAAAATGGTTCATCTTAACTTCAAATGCTTAAAAAAAAAAAAAACATATTTTCCCAGAATGGCTGCTCTCTCCGTATGCTGAATCCTCAGGCGTTCTCCTCCACCGTGTGGAATGTGCTGTCCATCTTGCAGGAGTATTTTGGCAGCATGGCAGGCGCCAATGTGTGAGTAGAACGTCCACTCGGGGCGCGACGGCAGATGAAGTTTTAATCCTAGTCGTGTTTTATCACCTCAGCTACCTGACGCCGCCCGGAACACAAGGCTTTGCCCCACATTATGATGATATTGAGGCATTTGTGGTTCAACTGGAGGGAAAGAAGCACTGGAGGGTCTACAACCCAAGGTGAGATGACACAAAATAATGCCAAAATAAGATTATTTGAATGCCAGCTCTCGCCCAAGCGCATCTGAAATGACAGTTTTGTTAATGTTGCGTTGGAACTTTCCTCCAGGTCAGACGATGAAGTCCTGCCTGTGCTTTCAAGCCGTAAGTACAACAATAACAAAAACACACGACGGTAGATGTTAGTTGTCTTTGTGGTTGTATTTCTCACACTCTAGCGTTTTACATTTTTCCAGCCAACTTTAACCAGTCAGAGATTGGGAAGCCCATTTTGGAAGTGGTGCTGGAGGCTGGAGATCTGCTCTACTTTCCCCGAGGGTTCATCCACCAGGGCGACTGCCTCCCGGATGCGCATTCCCTGCACATCACCGTCTCCTCCTACCAGAAGAACAGCTGGGGAGATCTGCTGCAGAAGGTAATGCACTTGCATCTCGCTAAACAAATGCAAGAAATCAGAAGTCTCAAGGTGACACTAATAGAACTAAAATACAGTAAAACTACATGCTCATTGATGATGAGATCCATCTGAAGGTGAAACCACCTCATGTATTAATGCTAATAAGGACAGGCGCAATATAAATGCAACAATTAAGCCACAAAATGGACCACATTTTCAAGTGATTTTTAATCGATGAATATTTTACCGTTCTCTTTCCAGATGGTTCCCACTGCTCTTGAAATCGCAATGGAGGAGGATGTCGAGTTCCGACAGGGCTTACCTCTGGACTACCTCTCATACATGGGCGTCCAAAACTCTGACAAGGTGTGCCTCCTCATCAACATTTCCCTTGTGCTTTTATCCCAACTTAATCTTCTTTGCCCTCTCGTAGGATGATCCCCGGCGGACCAAATTCTTCTCCAAAATCGATAACCTCATGAACAAGCTACGGAATTTTGCCGCAGTTGACGCAGCCGTGGATCTTAAAGCCAGAGACTTCCTTCATGACTGCTTGCCCCCGAAGCTCACTGCAGGTGAGGCCTTTTTATGTACTGTAGTTCTCAGTTAAAATGGAAATTTGCTCCGGCATGGACGCATTTATCTTTTAATGATTGCAGTTTCAGAGCATGTAACTGATCCCAGCTCTGTTTGAACTCGCCCCCTTGTAGAGGAAACAGCCGGCAGTGTGCGCGGAGCACCTGCTAGGTGGGAGGACGGGAGTGTAAGGGATGCAGGTGCATATATCACAAGCCAGACTCAAGTCGGACTCCTCCGAGCAGGATGTGCCAGGTGATTCTGACTTGGGGAACGGGGGTGGATTCAAAACAAGTGATTTTTAGCTCACAGTATTTGCATTTCTTATTTCCTAAGGCTGTGCAGCGATGGAGATGCCGTCCATCTTTACTACACCACCGACAACTCCAGAGTTTATCACAAAGAGGAGCCGAAAAGCTTTGAAATCAAACCGGAGGTAGACATGGGACTATTGTTACTTTGACTTTTCGACTTTGTGACTGTAATTCTTCTAAAAACATTTCCTTCTTCCAGTACACAGATGCAGTAGAGTTTCTGATCCACTCATATCCGAAATTTGTGAGTGTAGGAAGTTTCCCTTGTGATTCTGTACAGGAGAAGGTGCGTGTTTTTCTTGCAACTCGAGTGTGGAATTTTTGTATCAAGGTACAGAGAATGAATGATTGGAAGTGGCTCTTTTCCTCACCAGATCTCTTTGGCCAAGCTACTTTTTATGAAGGGGGTCATCCAGATGGAATCACTTCAGTCGTAGTGGCGTCACATTCTTCAGAAAACATCATTTGAAGAGCTCAAAAATGGTATCGTGTAATAATAGTACAAAATACACAATATCTCCAAACTTTCCAAGTGAATGATATCACATCTGAAGTGTGGTTGCTTTCCTATGAAGGAGCATTAAGGCCACACTGAAAAATGAGTCATAATATTACGATAATAAAGTTTAATTTGAATGAATTTAAATGAGCGGATGCAGTTTTTCCCACTTAAGTTTTCGAGCAGCAGCCGCTCTCCAAAGACTTAACATAAATTCATCAGGTAATATGTTTTTTGTTGAAAACATTTCTGGTTTATAATCAACACACTAAGAGGCCATTTTAGTTAGTGTAGATTTTACTCTAGAATAGACAATTAGTCACATTAAACTGATGTTATACAAAAACGTGAACTATTTCATCGTTTTTATCATCCATTTTGTATAGCTCTCATATCTATTAGGAGGCGGAGTCTACCATTTACACTAAAGCCTATGGGACAATTTATATTATTTTTTTAAATACATTTATTCCTTCTGCATTCTCATCCATTCTCTTTTCGGTGGATCTTGAATACTCAGTCATACTTTACCCTGTGTACAAGTTGGTATGTTACAGTCTGTTTGAGAAAAATGTCAAAAATAAATAGAAAATGAAAGAACTACTTCAAACCATGTATAACATACTAAATGTAATTCTCCCAATCTGTGACCTGATCTGCTCATCGGATTTTTTTGAATAAAAAAAACAATTCAGTTGAGTTTGATGGGAAAGTACATTTATTGTTGGTTGATACAACTCAAAATTAAAGACACACAAGTCTTTTTAAATATTCTTATTTCAGCGCCACCCATCAGCCATTCACACCGCAGACATAGTGGACAAACACTGAGGTTAAGAAGTCTACTTCCAAGTCACCTCCTCGCCTGGCTTCAGCTCCCTGCAGAGAAGAGGAATACGGAGACAATCAACACATTTGCTTTGCGAGTCAACCTCAGAATATATTGTAGAATCCAACAAGATTCCAAACCTGCTGTATAAAAGACTTTTGTTCCTGAAAGCGGTCAGCTTCTTATCTTGTTGCTTGTCGAGGTACCATCCGATCAGAAAACCCATGGGCACCAGCAAGTTCACCCAGTGCTCACGGGCAAACGCTGCAAAGTTGACCATGCTTGCTGCAAATACAGCACATATAACACCGGTAAGACTTCAAAGGATAACGAATTACAGCAAATATTTAAGTTCAAATCACACCATTTTTTGGGGTGGTTCTGTTTTATTGAGTAATAATCAAACAACATGTTATTTTACGCTTTATTGCTTGGTGGGCACTACTGAGACTCAACTGATTGTATACAATCAGTAATGCAGTAAAGGTAAAATGTCCATATTTACCCAAGACCATAAACTAAAATCTCAAACATTCATTCGTAAAATTGAGCTGTAATAGTGACTGTGCTGCGGTTTGGTTACTTAAATTGGCGAATAGTTCATTTATGTGATATATAAACTGCATAGTACTCATAATAAATGGCACTGTTGGTGTCACTTCTGCATGGCCAGTGGCCATTACTACCTCGGTAAAAGTTATATCAGAGAGAATGAAGGGTAAAACGACGCTCACTTGAAGGACATTTTTACAAGGGCGATATTACCGACCATTTAAAAATGTTTGTTTTGCAAACAATCGACCAGTTTACTGACAACACCTCACTAGCTAATCGCCTAGCCTAGCTGTCTTATAGTAGCACTGTGCAATACTTATTTAATATTTATTCAGAATATAACAATAATCAAAGCGCGATTATGACAGTAAAACTTTAAGGAGGTTAATAGTCACAGAGCAAACCTATATTTGATAAAAACGTACCTTTTGTTTACAGAATGCTACGTACGGCCTTCTGCTATCCACTCTACAGACAGAGGACATTGGAATATACCATCTTCGCCGACAAGAGTGGGTGGTCAATCCGCATACAGACATCAAAATAATACATTAAATATGTCTTCTGCAACTCTACAGTTTTTGGAATATAAATGTGTCTTATCCAAGTAATATCAAACATTTTTGAGGAAACGAAAGCAATTAGTTATGTCTTATAATATAAGTCAGTATCTGATAGCGAGTTAGTATGGTCTTGTGCACTTTGACACATGATGCAGCGGCAAATATGGCTGCTCGTGGTGATGCTACGATGCTAGCAAAAATGTCCTAAAAGCGAAATTAACTCAGAATAACGTTGTTATTCGTTTGTTGAATCACCCCGATTAAATATTTCTACGTTATATAAATGCATGGTACGTTTAGAATTCCAATGTTATTTGACTTAGCGCACGTTGAAGCGTAAATGCAGCTAGCCAGTAGACTTACCGGCTAGTTGTCGAAGCGTATTGTGTGAGTATGTTTTCATCCAAATGTATTGACAAATTAGCGGATGAAGTTGAACGCTTTGCAATTACAGCATGGGTTGATACAGTTTTAGATAACGATAGCTTTATGTTTGTTTTTTTCCAGACACGCACTTGGCCGGTGTAGCTCGTAATTCTGTGTTTGAGGTCGGTTGTAAAGTTTTCCTACTTTTTTTCTTCCATCGTAGAGACAAGTGAATGAGCCACAATGACGTCCATTATCAAGCTGACAGCTTTGTCAGGAGTTCAGGAGGAGTCTGCCCTCTGCTACCTTCTACAGGTGGATGAATTCCGCTTCCTTTTGGACTGTGGCTGGGATGAGAACTTCTCAATGGACATCATCGATGCCATAAAGCGGTAATTGGGTTATTTGTCTTCTATATAGATGGAGATTACAAAGATTTGTGATACTTGGGGATCAAATGCTCAAAGTGATGGAGAGTGTGAAGGAGAGCATAGGCAGGATGGAGCTGGTGATGAAAGTTTCAGATGTGATCTGCACTTTGAACATAATTACATGTAGTTATGTATTAAACATGATATGCACGTGTTTTCAAAGGCCAATTGTTTCCAATACATTTTCATTATAGGTCTTAATGTCTCCAAAAGTATGTTTGCAATTTCACGACTATAGAAAAAAGCGTGTCCCGAGATCAGGTCACTCGTAGGCTGGCCGGCAAACCAGCCATGTTGTATGTTTTGGGTATGGTAGCAATCACCAGGAGACAGAGCTGGAGGTGGCAGAGGTGAATAGGCTGTGCTTCTCTTTGGCAGTACTAATGAGGAGGGACAGGATCAGGAATGAGCTCATCAGAGAGAAAGACTGAACAGTTAGAGAGGCCGGATTAAGATGGTTTGGAGGTGTTGTGCATTGGAGTGACACTGGCTACATTGCTAGAAAGATGCAGGCTATGGAGCTGCAAGGTAGAAGGCAAAGACGCAAAGGCATCGTTTACCATGAAGTAATCTGTGTGATGTTTATAATTGTTCTTGCAGGCATGTTCATCAGGTTGATGCCGTGCTTCTCTCCCATCCTGATCCTATACACCTTGGAGCTTTGCCATATGCTGTGGGGAAACTGGGTCTGAATTGTACCATATATGCAACGATACCGGTCTACAAGATGGGTCAAATGTTCATGTATGATCTTTATCAGGTGAGAAGGAATGACAAGTGCATTTACATCCAGTAAGAGCTCAGTTTTGCATACGGCATTAATTCACCTCTCATCTGTTTTCCTCTTTAGTCGCGAAACAACAGTGAAGATTTCACACTGTTCACCCTCGATGATGTGGACAGTGCTTTTGATAAAATTCAGCAGTTAAAGTATTCACAGATTGTCAATCTGAAAGGTGAGTTAAATGTGTTTTGTTTGTGATACACAAATGTGAGACAAGATCATTTTAAAATGTTTTCCACTATTAACGTGATTTTTTTTCCATTTGTTTTGAGAGGGGAAAGTTTGAATAAACAACGGAAAAAATAATGTCGCATGAGTGTGCAAACTCTTTTGTAATTGACGTGGCTCTGTTCAGAATGGGAGACAGCTCACACCTGCCAGTGCCACCATTTCTAGTGCCTCTGATTAACCCCTGTTAAAATTCTCATTAGATATTCTCATAGGTATTTCATGACCTTTTTTGTCTGCTCTTAACACAAAACTGAAGGTATTATTTTGTGCAAAAGTTTTTATAGACTTTGTATCCATTGCATTTAATATAATAGTCATTTCTTCCTTTCTGTTAGGAAAAGGACATGGTCTTTCAATTACACCACTTCCAGCCGGTCACATGATTGGTGGGACCATTTGGAAGATTGTGAAAGATGGGGAGGAAGAGGTTGTTTATGCTGTGGACTTCAACCACAAAAGAGAAATGTAAAAAGAGATCAATATTGCATATCAAAACACTAAATTGCACATTAGTTTGAATGTGAATGGTTGTGTACGCTCTATGTGCCTTGTGGTGCCTCAGCCTTATTTTCTTAATGTACTGTCTTTGGTTGCTTTTCTATGTTAGCCACCTGAACGGCTGCACGATGGAGAGCATCAGTCGACCTTCCTTGCTCATTACTGACTCCTTCAATGCAGCATACGTACAACCGCGCCGCAAACAAAGAGATGAACAGCTACTTAGTAAGTGATTGTTAGAGGTAACAGCTGTTGTATTGTAAAATGCTCCTTTTTGTGCCTGCCTGATCTAGTCCGTGTTGCCCCAACCATTTTTGAGCCAAGACAGATCAGAAAAAACACTCTGGGACATCACCAAACAAAAATGGCATGACGTGGTTCATAGCAGTCTGTTATAAAGTCTAATGGTAGAGCATTTACTGTTATTGTTCCGCCTGTCACTATATGAAACTGGCATAGATAGCTTAACAAACCACATTATTTGTAGTAAATAAATACTCGTCTGACCAATGAAGTTAAGTTGGATTATCACCCGTAGCACAGCTACCAAATTGCCAACAACAATATTACAATGTTTTAAGTAAAGATTTTTCACACTGTCAGCCAAAATGAAATTACATTTGTAATCGCAGAATTGGCCTAGCAAGTCGGGCCCACAGATCTGAGGTTCAGGGTTCCAATCGCTCTTCAAACCTCCCTGTCAGGAATTAGGAAAATGGATCTACAAATGATCTTGTTCTGAATTTTAATTCAAATTTACCGGTTGAGAAGGCTTATATATGATACGCTGAAGAAAAAAAACAAAGTCAAATTGTAAGCAAGGTTTTAAATGTATTTTTCCTCTGTCCTTTTTATTACCCTCCCTGCAAAGCCAATGTAATGGAGACACTCCGTGGGGATGGCAATGTGCTTATCGCTGTGGATACAGCCGGGCGGGTGTTGGAGCTGGCTCAGCTCCTGGACCAGATTTGGAGGACAAAAGACGCCGGGCTCGGAGCTTACCCGCTCGCCCTACTTAACAATGTCAGCTACAATGTTGTGGAGTTCTCAAAGTCACAGGTATCAATCCCTCCTTCAGTTTTCGGCATGTCACCTTAAATGCAACGGCGCGAGTTGATGAACATTTTTACCTCAGGTGGAGTGGATGAGCGACAAGCTCATGAGGTGTTTCGAGGACAAGAGGAATAATCCCTTCCAGTTCCGCCATTTGACCCTCTGCCATAGTTTGGCTGACCTGGCTCGGGTTCCCAACCCTAAAGTGGTGCTGTGCAGTCAGCCTGACCTGGAGTCCGGCTTTTCTCGAGAACTCTTTATCAAGTGGTGTCAAGACAGCAAACACTCGGTCATCCTGACGTATCGCACCACTCCCGGAACGTTGGCCCGCTACCTCATTGACCACCCGGGAGAGAAGATGCTGGACCTGGAGGTAAGAAGGAACATGGCAAATATATTAAGAGGAGAATTCCATTTGTCCCTGTGGAGTGTTTATTGCTGCTGAAAAATACAGTATAAGTAAGTAAGCGATGTAGGTTGTTTGCAGTGAATCGGGGAAAAAAAAAAATTCTTTTTTTTTTTTTTGATAGAACTGGTAAAACAATGAATGTGTTGTTCTGTTGTTTGTCCTGACAGGTGAGAAAGAGAGTGAAGCTCGAAGGCAAGGAGCTTGAAGAATACCTTGAAAATGACAAAATAAAGAAAGAAGCGGCAAAGAAACTGGAGCAAGCAAAGGAGTAAGTCAAGTTGTTAGTAAAGTGATTTTACAATTGGGGAAAAAAAAGACCTTTTTCAAAAGATTACCATAACAGAACTTTGTTCACATGCACTGCTTTATAAACAGCATGCACAGACGCATACAAATATCAGAGAAAATAATAGCAACCAACCTTGCTGTAGAAAATAATCAACAAGTGGGACCAGCTCAAGGTAACACGGAAATGAAAATACTGCAAGTTGCGCAAAAAAATATGCAGAGTGAAAATAAGGTCCAGAATGAATTCAAATGTAAATTTGGAGGCTGCATTGCAGGCATTACAGCACACAATTTGAGCAGATCACAGCTAATCTAAACACCGATTTGAATGCTTCGATGTGTGCAGATTTGATTTAAAGTATTAACTGAACACTTCACTTGGATCTCACCAAACAATTCATGAACAGTAAACTTCCAGGATTTTGAAACCCGGAAAATACGCCACATCTTTGTTTAAGCTTCACGGGGAAAAAAGCATTTTAGTCTAATCTTTTTGGTATGTCAAAGATAATCTAACAGTGTATCTATTGGTAGATAGGAGGCAAAAGTGTGAAATTCCAAAGGTGACATTTTATGCCGGGACTCACGCAGGGTGGACGTGGACTCCAGCGACGAGAGTGACTTGGACGACGACCTGGATCAGCCGGCGGCGGTAAAAACCAAACACCACGACTTGATGATGAAGGGCGAGGGAAACCGTAAAGGCAGTTTCTTCAAACAAGCCAAGAAGTCCTACCCAATGTTCCCAACACACGAGGAAAGGATCAAATGGGATGAGTACGGAGAGATCATCAGGTAAAGAGATTGCTGCAACCTTTGGAAAGTAAAAGACAGGTCGGAACTATTATGTGTCAATAATCCTTTCCTGCAGGATTGAAGATTTTCTAGTTCCTGAGCTGCAAGCTGCAGAGGAGGAGAAAAGCAAACTGGAATCCGGCTTGACCAATGGCGAGGAGCCGATGGACCAGGACCTCTCTGTTGTTCCCACAAAGTGTATTTCTAGTATTGAGAATCTCGAAATCAGGTGAGTGATCACCAACTCCACTCTACAAGTTAAAATTCAAGAAACAATAATAATGGAGACGTTATTCTACCATCCGCCTTGTAGAGCCAGAATAACATACATAGACTACGAAGGTCGCTCCGACGGTGATTCCATCAAGAAGATCATCAATCAGATGAAGCCCAGGCAGCTGGTCATTGTCCATGGGCCTCCGGAGGCCAGTCTGGACCTGGCTGAGTCTTGCAAGGCTTTCAGCAAGGATCTCAAAGTGTACACACCCAAACTGCAGGAGACCGTGGACGCCACCAGCGAGACGCATATCTACCAGGTCAGCACGTTTGCACACCAACGCGCTTTATCCTGTCCTCCAGCTAAGGACGGACGGGTCCCCGATGAGGCAGCTTATCAATTCTTGGTAAATAAGAATTGTGTCATTTTTGCGGCGAAGGTGCGGTTGAAAGACTTCCTGGTGAGCTCCCTGCAGTTCTGCAAGGCCAAAGACACGGAGTTGGCGTGGATTGACGGCGTGCTGGACATGCGCGTGGTCAAGGTAGACACAGGCGTGATGCTCGAGGAGGGCACCAAGGAGGAGCTCGAGGACGGCGAGCTCCCCATGGACACCGGCGCAGACCCCGGGATCGATCAAAGTGCTGCAATGGTGGCCGCTCAGCGGGCCATGAAAAACCTATTTGGAGAGGACGAGAAGGAGCCGTCTGAGGAGAGTGATGTCATTCCCACACTGGAGCCGCTGCCCTCACACGAGGTGAGTGAACTTTTTTTTTTTTTTTTTTTTTTTTTTTTTTTTTTTAACGGGTTCTAGAGTCACAATTCTCAGTTTTAATCTCAGCTATTACCGTAGTTTCAATTGTAATATTGGTGGTATTTTATTGTGAAGTAATTAAACCACTGCAACAGAAATAGGACTTTGTCAAACTGAAGACACCCTGTATGTATTATATCTTATAGGTGATCAGTTTGAAGTAATTAATTTGTCCAAAATTCAAAGAAGCCTTTTTATTAACTTAATTATCTTAGTGAATTTACTCAATCAATGACATAACTTGATGTCAGTCACCACTGTGGTTTTTCCTTTCATTAACAGAGCGATTATTTTTCCCGCGTGTGTATATCGTCGCTGTCCCGTGAAAAACACTTATGTCCAATTGTTTATGAATTTTTTTTTTTTTAATTTTCACGCCAATGCGATGTCTGTAACGCGGAAACACCATTCACGGAAAAATAAGAAAATGGAAAAAAATGGACATAAGTGTTTTTCACATGACAACGACAATATGCGCCTTCTCTGGGTGCCGTCTCGTTTGCCTTTCAGATTAGACTGACTTCATTTCACTGCATGTTGCTTTTCATGCAAATGAACCTCAACCCGAGGAGAAACTCCAAGCAGCAGATGACTTTTTGTTCTTGCCTGTAAAAAGGTCTCACATTAATGACTAAAAATTCCTTCCCGAACAATGCTCTCCTGTGTGCTTAACTACAGAGTGACATATTGTCCTAGTTACACACACATTTCCATTATGAAAATGAGTACCTTCTTATGTGTCAGAAGTTACATAGCGCAGTTACATCATTTAGTTACATGACAGTCCAAAATCTTAGCAGCAGCTCGCACTATGATGCATTGCAACAGACTAAAACCGCGGCAATGTTGTTAAATGTGACAGTGTAAATCAAAACTGAACATTATCGTCTTTATGAAGGCAGACTATTTGATACACTCATTTTATTGGGGTGTCCACGATGACTAAGTGCTATAAATTTGAGCATTGACTTGAGATGGCTTTTATTCGTATTAAGGTAATGCATTCACAAGGGCGTAAAACCAATCCAGCCTGTCCTTGGAGTTAGTGCCCAACCCATGCGCTCTGTCCAGGCACCCGGACATCAGTCGGTGTTCATCAACGAGCCCCGCCTGTCCGACTTTAAACAGGTCCTCCTCAGGGAGGGCATCCAGGCCGAGTTTGTGGGAGGAGTGCTGGTGTGCAACAACCTGGTGGCTGTCCGCAGAGTGAGTCTTTTTTTTTTTTTTTTTCTTTTTTCTCGCACCATTTTATTTCATGCACTCAAATGAGACATTACCTGTCATTTAGGGTGTCCGGACCTTAGTTTTAAGGGAAAAAATGTGTTTATTAATGAAACATAACATTAACTCAACAAAAAGCACAGTTTGCTTAAAGTAGGGCAGAAAACCCAGAGGCTTAAGAAGTGTCTCTCCTCAGGAAAAGGAGAATAAAAACGACAAGTGAAACTTAACAAGTCAAATAAAAGGAAAAGCAGGAGCAAACCAGGACATCAACATGAAAATGTATAATTGACAAGAACTTAAAATAGATGCAACTCAGAACATGAACCCAAAGAGACACACCGTGAGCAGTCGGCGTCAGTGCAATGAAAGCGGGGAAAACTTGAAGCGTCTGATGCTTTGATGTCAAAGCGGTGAACATTCCTTTCGTTTTTGTGCCGCGTAAGATTGCGCGTGTGTGTGTGTGTGTGTGTGTGTGTGTGTGTGTAAAAGGTGAAATTAAGGTCTTACGTTTTTGTGTTCTTCATCCAGACGGAGGCGGGACGTATCGGCCTGGAAGGCTGCCTGTGCGATGACTACTATAAAATCAGGGAGCTGCTGTATCAGCAGTATGCTGTAGTATAGCAGCGCAGATACCACATACCCCTTACGAGGACTTTACCCAGAGGAGATGACCGTCCCCCACACCCTTGGGTACCTCCAGCTGTGTCCCCACTACATCCATTGTACAGTTTCACTTTTTTTTTTTTTTTTTAATACCCATTCTTATTGCTAGGTCACCTTGGGACGATGCTGTTTTGTTTTCCTTTTATACTGACTCATAAGCGGTTTGGTTCATGGATGATCTCTGTACGTGACTAGAGATACCTCTCCACTTCATTTTGACATTAAATGTACAATCGTTTTCCTAATCTGATTTTCCGTATTTGTGTAGAACATCGCAAGTACATTACGCTATATGACAGGGGTGGGCGAACTTTTGAGCTCAAGGGCCACATTTCAATTGAAGGGATGGACTCTATCATTTGTAAATGAGCGAGGTTTAATCGATTTGGTTAAAGATAAATCAACTCAAACACATTTTTTTCCAGAATATGTTCCCAGCAAGCCCACTAGTTGAAACACGGCATTCTGATTAATATTGCGTCTGGGGAATATGAGTTAAGCAGCACATTCCACTCCTTTTTAGCCATCTCAGGGGGCGGCCATTGTGTCCCTTCTGTAGACTGAAAATGACATCACACACCCTCAGGGCTCAGATAACAACCAATCACGGCTTAGCTTCAGAAAATAGGTTAGCCGTGATTGGTCGTTACCTCAGCCCTGAGCAGTTGTGATGTCATTTTCTGTTGACAGAAGTGACAAAATGGCCGCCCCTTGAGATGGCTAAAAATGGGTGCCTTAATTCTTATTCCACAAGCGCAATATTTATCAGAATGCGTTGTTTCAACTAGTGGAAAATATTCTTGAAAAAAATATGCTTGGGTTGACTTCCCCTTTAAATAAACAATACTTGTTAGATTAATTAATTACATCAGTTAACTAGCATAGACTCCAGCCAGCTCACTGGCGACCATAATGCAGACAAGCGCAAAATTAGCACTGTTTACTGTACAACTGACAGAAGTGATTTAAACATCAATTTTACCTGCCCCACATGTAAAGTGACGTGAAACAACTTTTTATGTGATTTGCCACAATATAAATAGAATTAAATTGAATTCAATGTGGACGCCCCTGCACATGTCTGCTATAAAAACCCAAACCGCATCCTCTACCCGCTGCACTAACAGCAGATGGAGACATTTCCGTCCGTTTCTTGCAGGCAGTGTCAAGCGTGCTCATGCAGCAGGTTCATGTGAAACGCCGTGGAGATATGACATTGTCCCCTGAAGTGATAAGTGGGCTGGAAAAAGACCCCGCAGCCGCTGTCGTGCCATGAGCTCGGATTAGCTCTCTCGTTTACCATTTTGGGATTGCTGCAGCCCAACAGATTTGAGCTCGCTTTCTTATCTATTTTTGGACACAGCGGTGTATTAAAAAGATGGGTGATAAGAGGGCTTGTTGGTGGCGTGAGGCAGGAACGGTGATGCGTCAGCTGCCAAACGGTGGCACATTGTCTCGGTTGATTAGATCCACGGCAGCATAGATCTGGAGGACAGGGCAGCTGTGGAATGGCGCACACACACAGCTCACCTGTTTTCGGTAGCTGAGCCACGATTGGTCGTTATCTGAGCCCTGAGCATCTGTGATGTCATTTTCAGTCGACACAAGTGACAAAATGGCCGGCCCCTGAGATGGACAATAACGGGTGGATTTTGCTGCTTAACTCATAATTCCACAAACGCAACAATTTTTCCTTTACAGGTGTGAACAATGCACCGCCATATAGCGGGGGTTCACTCTTTGCCAAATCATCCTCATCCACTCCTCATAACTCATTCACTGCCATTGACGAATTTATTCGCCTTTTCACAGTCCAACCACTCAATCCCAGCAATTTATATTTTTTTCAAACATTAGGGTAAAAGAGGGTCTGAAAATGTCTGCAAGTGAATGAGTTAATCACCGCCAATTCTCACGAACCTTGCACGTTCCCCGAGTGTGACGACAAGGGAGACACTCAAACGGGACAACAAAAGTGAGTAGGGTTAGGGAGGGAGAGAGATTGTGTGTGTGTGTGTGTGTAATCATGCACATGGTTGGAGGAGTTAGACTCCACTACGGATGACTGGCTGTCGTGCAAGCGTGTTTTTACACAGTTGCATAACATACAGTTTTGCACTTTAGACACATTAAAATTTAAATGCTCTGTTTTAATCCGTGCCTCACACAGACACACACACACACACACACCAAAAAAAACTCACGCAGAAACGCACCAATTATGCCTTTTGGTTATTTATTCATCCTCGCTGCTGTGAAGGGCTGCGCTATACAAAGAGGCCAGAGTGGGAACGGAGGGAAAAGAGCGTCTCGTCATTGTAACAGAGCATGCCAGCCCTTTGCCAATGCCGTCAACTGCTTTTCATTTCGATAATTGACCAGCCACGCCAGAAATGTCCATCAGCTAATCCTCTTAGCTTTCATAATGCTGACTCTGTCACAGAAGTCCCCTGTTTTAATGTAACAAGCAGCTAAACCTGGTGAGCAGGCTGCAGAGGCCCTGGTGCTCACGCTGCCCCCTAGAGACCGTTTTTGAACTACACAACCTGTCAGAGCCATCACAAATCTATAAGGTAGCTCCACACCGGCTCGCCCTCGGCTGAAATGCTTGTCTTAAATAAGATAGCCATCTCGTTGGAGCATCTGCGTTGTGAATAGCCATTCCTTTTGTGCGGAGGATAGATGGAATATAATCCCTTTTCTCCTCACTAAGCAGACCACTTTATGCCGCTGACGTAATCATGTGAAAGTGGATGCGTTTTTATGAAGTCACAAAACATTCAAACATAACATAAGGCAAAAAAAAAAAGCCTGCTCTAACAATAGGAGAGCAGCTTGTAAATCTGCCCAAATGTTAATCGTGTGGAAAGTTCTCATGTTTGGTTATTCCTCTTTTATGCTTCAGCACCCTAATCCCCCCCCCCCAAAAAAAGAATAATCTGATATAGTTTAGCCGCACAATGTGATATAATTGTTTTTATCTCAAAGGATGAAATTAATTGTAGTACCAATGTATAAAGTTTCAAGATGTTCTATTTGTTGTTAGCACACAAATATGAAAGTGAATCATTTCAACTGGATTATTATGACGGTAATTTGATAATGATATTGATATTTTATGGTGAAATCTTGTTATTGGAGTGTCAAATAATTTTTTTTTCAATATTTAATTTGCATTATTTTTTTTATATCCCGGAAGAGGAATGTGTGATGGGATTAATAACTAATAATTGAACAAGAAAATGTAAAATGTTGCTTCACGTGAAGCAGGGTATGGTGATGCACTATGATTTTTTTTTCTGTAACAAATATTCTCAAAAGAAGATGAAGGTAAACAAGAAGTGATTAATATCATAGAATAATCCATTATAAGTATACAAAAATAATGCATTTATAATGATCTACAAAACAATTTGTCATAAATAAAGAATTAAATAATATTTTATCATTCAATTAAATAAGTATGGATTTGACTACATTAATCTCGGGAATACCATTACAGAGTCAAACAAAACACATTCAAATAAATTCAAAACTTCCCATCGATGGGATATGATTCCCTTTCATTATTAATATGTCCGTCTTGCTTTTTGCTTCAATTAAAAAGTGAGTTCAACACATTTTCAAGCCAGCGTCCTCCCCTCGCACATGGAGAGGCGAGCGCGGGACTTCAGTACATTCTTCTGCCTCTCAGAGCAAAACAAATCTGAGCAGCTCCTTGTTCCAAAACTCGTGGCAATGAGGAGGCATTTTACTGACGTCAGAGGTGGGGGGGGACTGGAGTTAAGATAATTTAGACAGAAACATTCAACGTTACTTCAACTTGGTACTCATGTGACTTGACTTGACTTAAGACTTGAATCACATGATTAGAAGTCTTTCCTGTTCAGATTGTGTGCCAATTGTTTGAGTGAATGTTGCTTGAAATCCAGTGGGAACATCTTGACAGTCTTGATTTTTGCCATAGCAACTTGGGGCCCGTTTGAAATCTGAAGGTTAAGACGTACTTGTGTCTCGCACATACTGTAGGTGACTTTCTCCCACCTCTGGCAAACACACACACACACACACATACACTTCCAGACGGTCAGCAGAACACAACCTGTCCAGGCCCCCGCTCTTTGCGCTCAGCACATCACAACCGACCCGACCGTATGTGATGTGACACGACTGACACAACCTTGAGAGATGCGAGGAGACCCTGCCGATGATTAATTCAAAGCCGGAGAGCACAGCGAAGATAAGCTATGTGTGTGTGTGTGTGTGTTTACGCCCGCAGACCACTGTTGCATGACACAAGGCTGTGTTGGAGGGCTGAATCATTGCCACTGAATGATGTCCGTGTGAGAATGACAGCAGCCCAAACAGAGGAGCGTTAATCCATACCGGCTAGTCAGTTTGTCTACATGCGTGCGCTGGTCTGCAGGCCTGAATCATATTTGTGGGACACAGCATTAGGTACACTTGTACTGCGACAAAACACCCCTAATATTTCTATCTATCTATCTATCTATCTATCTATCTATCTATCTATCTATCTATCTATCTATCTATCTATCTATCTATCTATCTATCTATCTATCTATCTATCTATCTATCTATCTATCTATCTATCTATCTATCTATCTATCTATCTATCTATCTATCTAATCTTCGGGCTGCAACTAATTTATTAATCTGCTGATTATTTTGTTTATATCTATATATTGTAATGTAAGAATGTGTGACCTCAGGTTTTATAACAGTCACGGTTTCAAAGTGGGGTTTAAAAAGTGAGTTTAGTTTCCGGGCAGTGTGCGCATTTTTAAAAGTGGCTTTAACATTGCGTCAAAAACTTCAATTTTTAGATTGTCTGATTATTGGCACCGATATTTGGCCTTTTTTTTAAACTCTGCTGGCCGATAATGAATAAATTCAAAACTGTAGCAATCGAAACAAAGATATGTGAAAATGTAACATTTCTATGTGAACATTTTAACATTTCTGTAATTTTTGAAACTTTGAAATTTGTATTTACTGTTGAAAAACTATTGTTTAAGTTTTCATTCATCTTTGAGAACCACTGCAGGAGACAACCTCTGCTTAGTCACTGCTTAGTATTTACTAACAAAACAATCAGGACAAACAAACTTGCAATTCATGAGAGAATTCAAGAGCTTCTTCAAAAACGTCATCCACGGCTTTGAGCAAACATGTTTTAAAAACCCCATTCAAGACTTGCTGATGAGTAATAACATGATGACTATCAACTCCTACTCATACACGGAAGTACGCAGGCCTCTCAAATCGCAAATCAGGGAATTCTGTCGCCTCATTGGCTTTACTGCGGTCCCTTCGTTGTGAGCGAAAGCGCTAACTTTGCCTAGCTAGTCTTTTGTTTCACGTGTCCACCAGCCGTTAATACTCCCGTCTGATGCTATCGTCCCAGAATGAATGGACGATATGTTCCCGCTGGTCTCCGTGGGCAGTCTGATCGTGTGAGTGCTCTTTGTATGTCTTTTGCCAGTCATGCTTTTGCAAGCTGCCGTCAGAAGAAATGATAGTTATGTATGTACGGCTCATTACAAAGACAAGGCTCTGCCCCCATTCGGATCAGTCAAACTTTGATCTACTTGCATGCAGTCGTGATGGCGGCATCACAAAGGAAGAGCCCTACATTTTTGCACTGTTGTCATAATCAGGCAAATCCTATCCAAAAGAAAAAAAAAAAAAATCCCAAAATGCAGGCTTACTAGATTTGCATGGATTCTTCAATAGATACAATTGGAGGATAATTTCAACGAAAGCTTGTTGGTCAGTATGTCTGCACGCCACTTGCTGTTTGACGGATATGAAAAGTCTACACACCTCTGTTTTGGGATTTAAGAAAAGACACCAACATCAGTCATTTCAAAACCTTTTCCACCACTGTGACCTTTAACCTTTAACCATTTACAAACATAATACTTGGTGCAGAGGTCCGACAAAGAAAGACAGCAGTCCAGAAGACAGCTCTAGAATAGTCAGATGGGGCGCTTCTCTCCACCCTGTTTACCCGTCACACCTGAGAAGGCATACAAATAAAGCCACAGATTGTTCAACACCCACGATGAATGTTTAATTATTTGCCCTGCCGTTAACTGAGAAGCCTTTCCAAGGAGCAAAATCCTCAGCTCTGTGGAGAATGCCAAGCTTGTACTGATCTTTCCAGCACCAGCCATTGGCCAGAGAGGAGCTCGATAAAAAGTAGACAGGTTGTGTGTGGGGGGGGGAAAGAGATTGTCGTGCCTCCATCTGTCTACGCGATTCATTAGAAAAGCATTGGATGCAATGCCAGCGCTGCATAACGGAAGGTGTTATACTTGCTTTTTTTGGCCATGTGTCATTTGGTCAGCTATCCATATCGGGCACACGCCCCAGCAGAATCAGCTTATACTGTATACGGGATCGCCCTGCAGAATATCACGCAACACGGTTAAAGGACATACTATATTTCAACTGCCCTTTTTTTCCGCCTTGCATAATCTAAACACTGAGCAAAGACATTCGGAAGTCACGTCAAGGACATAATGTATATGGTGTCACACAAAAAGCTTGCAAGTTTGATAAATGCACCTAAACAACCTTTAAATTACATAAATGGATGTGTATTATGTAATAGATCACTACTTGGGCAAGTTAGTAGATCAAAACAATCACAAGATTGATTAATTAGTCCGTTAAGTTGAGGTTCACTGTATGGCCATAATTATTCTGTAGTTCTGTAATGCTGCCCTTCAAACGGAAGTCAACCCAAACATATTTTTTTCAAGAATATGTTCCCAGCAGGCTCACTAGGTGAAACACGGCATTCTGATTAATTTTTCGTTTGTGGAATATAAATTTAGAGAGCAAAATGCACTCGTTTTTAGCCATCTGAGGAGGCGGCCATTTTGTCTTCTGTCGACTAAAAATGACATCACAACTGCTCAGGGCTCAGGCAACGACCAATCACGGCTCAGCTTCAGAAAACAGGTCAGCTGTGATTGTTCGTTACCTGAGCCCTGAGCAACTGCGATGTCATTTTCAGTTGACAGAAGTGACAAAATGGCCGCCCCCGGAGACGGCTAAAAACGTGTGGATTCACTCTTATTCCACAAACGCAATATTTCTCAGAATGCCTTGTTTCAACTAGTGGCCTTGCATAGAACATATTCTTGAAAAAAACATGTTTGGGTTGACTTCCCGTTTAAAGTCTGACTCTTGATCGCAGCGTCAAAACGATGAATCATTCCCGCGATAACGGAGCCGGGATCTGAAATGAGCAACTCGGAGTCGAGTGGCAATTGTTGTGCACAACTCACGGCTTGGTGTTAACACCCTTGACATCAAGCCATTAGTTGACGTGCAGTGCAAAGTTGTGAGTCATGCTTGGCATTTCAAACCAAACAACACGTTCACACCAACTTACTACTCCTTCTCTACATCCTCCCACGTTGAAACACCCCCACCACACCAAAGCAGCAAATCGGCATCCACTCATAAGATGCCGTATGGAGGCAAAGGAGGCCTCGTGTGGATGTTTGACCAAAGCGGTGAGTGTAAAGTCGTGGCTAAATCTCTGTAAGCAGGCCCTGGCATTGGTCCCCAATTGCCTGCCTGCTGTGTGGGCAAGGGCCCGGAACGGACTTAATCCCCTGGCATGGACGGAGTCACACATGTTGATGGGCATGCGTGTGTATACAGTATGAGCATGCAGAGGCTGAAGGATAAAAGCAAGAGTTGCGGAGACATCCAAAAAAAAAAAAAAAAAGCCCTGGTGTGAAGCCGCGCTTAATAGCGGCCTTCACTGAATGCCTCGCATGCTTCTTGGAGATGGTGTGCTGTGATTTTTTTTTTTTATTTGGGGAGGTCCGTCTGATACCATCCCGCATGACAGGGCCGATCTCGAGCTTATGTAACCTTATCGTCTGCAGGAGATTGCACCGCACAGCCTTTTTACCTTTCCTGCTGCTCTGTTTTGAAGTGGGCAGCAGTGGAGGTGGCAGAGTTGACGTGTCGGTTCAGCCTTGACAAGCTCTCAGTGCAGATGTTTACAAGGGCAAGGCGGGTCTCCTGGTTCTCATTTTAGCAGGTTTAAGGTGAAGCAAGACCCCAAAATATGTTGTTGTTGTTTTGTTTTTTTCACACATTCAATTCATTCCCTCCGCTTTTGGAGCCACGAGGGTCCTCATCAATACCAAATCACGGCAACACATCACCTACATCCACATCGCCACATACATCCCGGTAAAAGTCTAAATCCACATTCACCAAATAAAACCGTCAGATCTTTCCACTGGTCGACTTTGCAATGCCTCGCACACTGTTGCTAATCCTCACCTTTGGAATTCTTCAATGCGGTATCTGTATTCTGTACACATTAAAAAAAAACGCCATCTGTTTACCAAAGCTGTCTCATTTACTTTTCTTTACGGTTTCTTTTGAATTATTGCAAAGTGTCCTTATAGGTGTAGGTTAGAAGGGATTTATGGATTGCTCGTCCATAGATTGAGGAGGGGGCGTAATACTTTCCTTGCCCAGGGCGCTGGCAACTCGTGCTACGCCACTGGAGGAAGAAATTACCGTCTGGTGGTTGGCTGAGGATCTCTGACCTCACTTATTGAGCCTGATATCAAAAATGCGGGTGGCAGGTAACTTTGAAGGCCATTTATTAGTTATTGGTAGATGAAGTCAGGACCTGGGAATTATTGGCTTTAGTTTCATAACACAGTATTGAACATTTGTTACTCACATGCAGCAGCGACTGTGTATTAGGGGCAGGCAGGTGAGAGAGGAGATTCAGAATACCGTGTGTATTTTTTTTCAATATGAATCCCATTACAAAGCCCATTCGTGCAGACCTGCAAAAGTGACTCGGTATTACGCATACTTCTGGCGATGTCATTTTATAAAGAAATCCCTAATTGTCCTCACACGTCTCATCATACACAATATGAATTTAATAAAGTATGCAGATGAGTTTTTCAGCGTTAAACAGGTATTTATTTATTTTTTTACTGTCGCATGCTTTGCTGGCTAATCCTGCTCATGCTACAGATAGTTATTATGCCTCAAGTTAGTAGTGTATTCCATTATACTGTTAGATGATGGTTTTATTCAGAGCTTAAACAAAACAAAACAAAACAACCTCAAAGGATAAATTTAACCCCAACTCCCCTTCAAAAGATAAAATATAGAGCAGTGGTCCTCAATGACCAGTCCGCGGCCCAGTAACGGTCCTCGGGTTACATGGCTTGGGTAAAAAAAAACAAAAAACAATTAAGTGTGGGCTCGGTTTGGCATTAGTGAATTTATGTAAGGTAATTGTTCTCAGACACCCCTGCCTATTCTTGCTTCTTTTGACACAACCCTTCACTTATTCATGTTTTCCCCGCAGAATTGTTTTTCTCAGTGAATTACTTGCAGATTTTCGCTATTTGCTGTCAGGCTGGATCCCATCGGGGTCTTTTTTGCCTGTACTTAGCTTAAAAAGTTTGAAAACCACTCTATGCAGTTTATATGCATTTATAAAGCTTCCAGACAGTTATATCGGATACCGTTGTTTATTTTATTTCCAACCACTGATTAGCTTTTGGTTTCATAACACAACATTGAAAGATTTGCCGCTTGCCCAAAAGGCATGATAGGGAGCTCAAAATCCTTGCTTTGATCACCGGGTGCAAAATAACGTGACAGCTGATTGACGAGTTGGTGGCAATCGTGGACGATGGAGGAGCCCACTGCCTCATTGAGATTGGGGGTTTCGGAAAAGGGGGGGGGGGGGGGGGGCTGAAGGTCGGCCGGGTAGGAGGAGGGCTATTGGGAGGAACCCGTGTGGAGGGAGGGAGGAGTTTTACTCTGCTGCACGAGCACGACTGCTGCCTGAATGTGACAATTAACCTCCGCGCACGCACGCAAGCACGCACGCACGCTCACGCACAGAGCATCAGGCGCAGGTGCGTGGACTGGACTCGCTCCCTACGCAGCTGAGCGAACCTCCGTTGATGACGGGACGTTGGCGCCTTTGGAGGCAAAAACGCCGAACTACAGCGAGGAGGAGAGAGGACAGCGTTTTTTTTTTTAATGTTGTTTTTTTGTTTAACCTTCCCCCTCGCCACTCCACTTATCTCCACGGGACAACATGCACGCCGGAGTGGGAGCTTGCTCGCTTTTCTTAACCCCTCGGCGATTTGAATGGTAGTGCTACTGAAATGAGGACCTCATCTCAGCTGGGTTCCTTGTGAAAAAAAAAAAAGCGCTTTCTTCGGCTCATTCAAGGACGACAACCGAGAAAAATAAATAAATTAGGGAAATAAAAGTGGCCAAAGGGAGGAGGAAGCAGCCATGGAGCGGGACGACACCATGAAGGCGCCTAAGAAGAAGAAGAGCATCATGGCGAAGATGTTTAAAGTTCGTAAAAGGAGGGAGATGCTGTTTGTACAGGTGTGCTTCATCTGCAGTGCCCTCTTAGTGGCGTGGACCATGTCGGCGCTGTTGACCAAAACAGGTGAGTGCATGAACGACACGCACACATTCGTCGACACACACGATATCTGCATTATAATCACGCACCACAACAATGTGATCGTGCAGCGATACCAAGGGCACGTGAATGCATCATCGGTGCATTCCCCTCCATATCCTTGATGCTTCTACTAAAACCACCCAACTATAGAACGTAATTATTTAACTGTTCGCCGAGGTAGCCTTTTACGCTGTTGCTCCGTATTGCCGCAGTGTGCGCGCCGTGGCAGCTGCACATTTTAATTTGGAGAGGAGGCACAGGCGCGTAATCACGGCGCACGCACGCCTCCTGCTTTACATGGACACACACAACGGGACCGGGAATCTGTTTGATGTGTCGGTTTATGCAGCACGATCCACTGTAGCTGCGCACCATGGTCAGCATCCCCCCCCCCATCACACACATGCATGCATACATGTATGCATGATGATGGAGTGTTTTTTTTTTTTTTTTTTTTTTTTTTTTTTTTTTTTTTGCAGTGTAATTGAGATGAGCAGTCATGTGTGGTGCGTGTGATGTCCCACGCATTCCTCACTCTCCAAACATGACCCACCCCCCTCCTCATGTCAAAAGTCTTCCCTTTAGGCTTGTGCAAACACTGACATGCAGAGCATCCCAAACGCAGCATCACAGCCGTTATGTAATCCGACCACCAACCTTAGAATTTTGGTTGAGTATCCCACTAAAACAACAGGAATCCGAGGTCACCTGGTGGACAATGTGCATGATGTGACCTGAATTTGGAGAAAACAAAGAAAATACTGTCATTTCAGAGATTTTGCATCCAGGCAATCCTCAGTTATTTGTGAGGTCACAAATCTTTCCTTGCAAATATAAACAGATTATGAAAAAAAAAAAGCACCTATTCATGATAATTTGCGGATCTCCAAAAATTGTCCAAAAATTATATAATTTTTGTATTCCTGATATGGCACATTAGTGAAGACTTTTATGGAAAAGAAAAATATGTTGTGCTTTGTAAGCTAGAAAAATGGCAATTAATACTTTTCTGTCAGCTAATTTAATACATTTTTGACTCGGGATCCATAGATACTTTTTTTTTTACGTATACATGATGAACCCCATCTTTTTGCAGGGGATAGGGACTGAAAGCGTTCGAATAGTTAAAATCCACAGGGTACATACTGCACAGGAGATGCCACAAAAATGGTGGCAAATGACTATTTCTGTATAATGAAGCTCCTCAACATCAGTAATGCATTATTGGCATCACTGATCTCAATAATGACTTCTATTTTGAGTAACTAGTCATCTAATGCATTACTATCTAATATTGATTAAAATTACTGTTCAAAGGCTTTAATGCGTTGTTCTGTGACAAAACAAAGTTGTCAAACTTTTCGCTGTCTGCTCAACGTAACTAAACGTAACTTGTAATCTTAGTTAATTTCAAAATCAGTAAAGTTACTTTTTCAATGTAACAGTGATAAAACTGGACTGAAGCGCAAAGTCACTCAATTTTTTTCAGTGAATAATGGAGTATTAAAAAAAAAAAAAATCCACAAATAGACAACTTGGCAAATGCAAATCTTCAGTTTGGCGGCACTTGCGCTACCTTGGGTTAAGCATCTTGCAGTTAGTAGATGATTAGCTGTTAGTTTTCACTATCAATATAAGTGGCTGCCATCTTTGTAGAATTTTCCAAAAAATGTGGAATGAGCACTTCAAATGCCTCCAAAATCTTGAATAAATAAATTCACCCCCAAAAATGTTAAAGTGCATGATGTATATTCTACAGTACTGCCCACATGCCCGGACTTGTACTAGAAGCATCCATCATGCTGCTGTTTGCTGTCAAGCTAGCCCGCTCTCAGTCTCAGCCGGTGGTCAACCTAGCGACTACTCCACTAAAATGGCAACCCTGACATACTCAACATTTCAAATACAGTCATAAAGCGAGGACCACCTGCACACTGTAGCACTCACGATGGAGCAATCTGCCTCCCCCAGCACTTTGACTCAAACTACAAGCTCCAAGCCTCTTACCTGAAAACTGTTGAGCAGTATGCTGTATTTTTTGGAATTTTATTATATTGCATTTGCTTCATTACGTCTGAAAAACCTCATATGTCTACTTGTGTTCATTATTTTAACACAAAATAGCTTTCTGTCTTCTTTGAATGTCATTTTAGACCACGTGATCTTTAAAAAAATATATATATCATGTGTGCAACACACTGGTGTCACCCAACAGCGACCCCATCTCAAATGTATCGAATTGTTGTCAGTGTTTCGCTAATGTAGTCCGCACACGCGCTCCGAGTGCCTCGCACATTAAGCTCTTTTTGACCCTGTCGTGGGATCTGTCCATCTGCACCCACTTAGGCTCCGATGGGGGCTGCAGATCGCATCAGCAAATTTGCCTCGCTGTACAGTAGATCTCCAGCGAGATACGCTGTGAGTTTCATTAATTACATCAAAACAACAAGAGGCTTAAATGATTATTCTGCAGTGATATACATGCGAGCTCAAAGCTCTCATCTCCAAAGGCAGCCTTTTTTTTTTTTGTGAGCTAAAGTGAGCTCGTCCCTATACATACGTTGCAAATGGCTTTCCTTAATCAAGTATGCCTGACCTAAGCAGTCATAGCCATGTTTTAAAGAAGCCTCGTGAATTGTTCATCTGCAGTTTCATGAGAATTCTGTCGGCCTACGTGAGAACAAAAATTCCCTCTGAACCTATGAGACCTGCCATAATCAGATCTAATTGAAAAGATCTTCCAAAGGAAGGGGCGGAGGCTATGGGAGGGGGCCAAACATGAATTTGTCACATCTCGGTGGAAAAACTTGTTTGCGCCCGACTGATTTAAAGTAGCGTGTTGATTTTCAGAATGATCCAGATGGATGAGATTTGATGCAGCTCTCCTGGGTCATATACCGCCATAAAGTGGGCAGAGGCGTGACATGCCGCCTTGCATGCTGATCCTGAAGTGGATGTGTGATGGACAAGGCTTTTCAGCAATCAAGTCAGGGCTCGTACAGTTTGAGCATTTCTGTCTTTTTTTTTTTTTGTTTTTGTTTTTTTGTTGTTGTCAGACCACTGAAGCGTGTTCACAGGCCAGCGAGATTGATGGACGCACGTTCGTCCTTGGTGCACTCCCCCCGCTGGCTTGATTGAACAGAGCTGGAGGATGTCCTCGCCTCGCCAACGTACCGGCACCCACTCGGCCTCACTCTTGACAATGTTGCGCTTCGCGTGTAGGCGATGCCGCCGTAGCCTGCTGCAGCTCATTTCTTTGTCAAAGAGAAGCGCCACTCGTGCTGATATTTGCTGGTTTGACCCGCGGCCAAAGACGAGCGCGGTTGGGGATGTGAGAAGAGCATCAAATGCACCCTAATCTCACATATGTGAAGTTGGTGTTAGGGAATGTGTGGATGGATGGAAAGCTGTTGTTCAACGCCACATCCTTTTATTGTTTAAAACAAAGTCGTTTTGCTGCAAAGGCTTTGAGATAAAAGGAGGCAATCAGCTCTGGTCATTAAACATGATGAAAATAAGTTAATTTGTTGTGGAGTCAAACCTCTGTAGGTATTTGCCCTGCAGGTTCACTGTTAAAAAAAATGCAACTTTTATTTTTGGGGGGCTAAAACAGTCATTTAAGTTGCAACACGTTTGTACAGTGTTGTATGGTGATACTGTTTTTTTTCTTTTCTTTTTCTTTTTTCCTGGACATGGTCTTACCATTTGGTCCACCAATGTTTTGGGACTGTGAGAAACAACCCGCCCCTCCCCTTTTAAAAAAAATTTTTTTAGTTAAATTCTCATCATTTCAGCGATGTCATTACGTGATATTCAGATCTGAATCGGAGTCTTCATTTACGAACAGCATTTAGACGACTAGTTGCACACACGCTCTCTTAGACAAACTTTCTGTTTTCGCCCCTACTCCAAAAACATTATCTTTGTCGAGGCATATTGAAGACATCTTGCGGTCAATGCGACTTTGTATAACTGACAGGAGAAATTACATTTCCAAGGAGTTTCATGCACAATTTCCCAAACGGATGTTCACTAAATTCAGAGCAGTATTTATTTTTATTATTTTTTTCACCTGTCCTGTTTGATCGTTTTGTCATACATTGTGATTGTAATTTTTTGGGAAAATGCCTTCAGACCGACTGAAGTTTGAGACCGGACGGAGAGCGAGAAGAGGAAATAAAGCAAAACGTAAAACAATAGCAGTCCAAAAACCATAAAGTATATGACTATTACGGTTCTATCTACTGTACAGTATATGATGTAGACTGGGAAGGTTGTGCTAAACCCTTTGAGGCAGGGATACAATGAATAGCAAATAGGACAGGGGTAGCGAGCCACATAGTGCTGCCAGTGTGTTGAGAGAATGGTTACCAAGTTCATATGAAAAGAAGTTTTTGAAATCGTAAGGGTTATGTATAGCAATTGGAAATCAGTGTGCCCCGCCTCCGGGCAACTCAATCCCATGCCGTGTGTGTATACGGGGTAACGCTCGTGAATCAACGCAGTCACACATGCATGTTAGTCATCAACACTGCCCCGGAGTTACTGTGCAGGCACAATGAGGATGATAAGCTTTAACCATTGACGGCTTGTTACATTCCAGTTAAAAAAAAAAAAAAAAAAGGCTTTTTAGCAATAAATAGGGGTACAGTATTGTTTGAAAATGTTTATTTGGCATGTTGATTACCTTTCACAGAGTAAGCGCAGGTTGGGGAATAATATTTCAAGACAGAGGAGAGTTTCTGAGTAGCTAATGACCAGAAGTGCAGAACATGAGAACATAGCCAAAGGGCATGAATATGTGTCAAGAGAGTTTTCAGTGCAGTCAATATCTGTCAGATTGAGAAAAGCCCATTTTGCGTATAAAGTATTGGGTTGTATGTGTTCTCTTGTGTTTTTTGTCATCGTGAATGTAAGATTAAAGACCTCATTTCGTGGCTGCAATGTACACTGAGATGTTGTTCTTTTGAGAAATCAAACTTAGTTTTTGTAAAATAGAATGAATGGGATGGATTGCTCCAAGTATCCACATGATAAAGGTTCTCATTTAAGTGCATGTCGGATATCCAGAATAAATAAAGGGTGACATCTTGGGCTCCCTTCCTTGCTTTTCCGAAGCACATTTTAAGCAAAAGCTGGGCCGGGAGCGAGTTCGTGGAGCACGATCATTATTTTATACCACTGCAGCAAGAGAAAGTAAGACTGACACCAAAAACAACAATGTATGAGAGTATTGGTGGGACAAAAATGTCATCCATACACTAGCATCAAATTCATTTTGTACATAACATGCCGCTACAAGTTTCCACTTCTTCAGTTGCCTCAATATATTGATTATTGCTGTAGCATTGCTATTATGATTGCCACTGCAGGGGAATTTTGGAATTAAGAGTTTTTCAGGCAGCATCTTAAAGTGACCATCCAGTATCAGGAAGTGGTTTAGTTTAGAAATAAATTGGAATAATAAGAGTTTTAACATACCGGCGTATCCACCAAACTCAAACATAAAAAGTTATATTATATTGGCAATTGTGCAATGTGACTTTGAGCTGATGTCATTCGTCAAGGACATGTTGGCCAGTAAGTACATTGATCATAAAGCAGCTTCGTTCATTAATTAAAGGTGGTCCAACATACTATAAGTGACTTTATGGCCACATCGACATATTGGTTAATCGGTTAATCATTGACTGACTTTGCATGTTAATCCATTCTGTATTTATGAATATTTTGTCAAAATATGACGGGCGTGCAGTTCAGGAATGAAAAAAAACAATTCACATCAGGCATATGTGAAAATAACTTGAATCGTGTCAAGACTAACTGTACATTCGATTCGTATAGTTTCGTAACAGAAAAAAAAAATTCTTCCAAGTCCAGATGTCACCCCCTTGCTGTCGTTAGTTTCCGCTTGCTCAATTGTGGCTGGAAGGGAGCTTTGCCTGCTGAGGCATCACGGTGTCCTTCACATGGTTAAAGCGCCGATTATAACAGTGTCATGTGAGCGGACTTTCACAAGCACAATCTGTGTGACCTCACAAGCACAAGTCGGGCTTGCTGGTTGGCCGTATTGCATGCTCTTGCGCAGCAATAATTAGGCCCTTGCGTCACCCTGATCGACTCATTTTGCACACAGCAAACAGTTTTCTCATCTCGCCCGAGGCCTCGTGTCATTTGTGCGGCAACACATAAAAAAATAAAATAAAAAAAACAGCAAGTTGGAAACGCATCCGGGCCGGCTGATATGATTTTTACATAAGATATTTAGGACTGCAGTGCTTGTCCTCGTTACAGAGGCTTAAGAGCGGAGAAAACGTGTGCAGCAGCTTCATTTTTGATGCACTGTGGGGGGGAAAAAAAAAAAAAAGTTCGACATCCACACAGAGCACATTTAGGGGATTACGAATAACAACCATCCATGTCAATTAGTGAAATCCCCCAAAACACAAAGTATTTGTATGTTCAGTCTCACCTCAGGCCTGTTAGCGATACGCCCGAGGGCTTGTGGGGGTTAAAGCCGTCCTATAAGCGGTGCTGAATCGGAGTCTGTTTTGATGTTTGCTCCGCAGGCCACGGCATGATAATGGAGGAGCGTCCCGACCTGGAGCACTGGGGGCGGCGGCTCCTGGCGTCAGCGGCCGAAAATGAAACGGAGCCCAAGAACTGTTCAGCACCAGGTACGCTGGCCAACGGCGTTCCTTTTGAAACGCTCGGCCCCGTTTTCATGCTGCTTTTAGCCCGAACAAGCACACGACTCTTCAAAAGAAAACGAATGGTGCTAGCTGATCACCGGCAGCTAAATTTAGGCTGTTATGCATGTTTATAGCTTTGCCTTAGAAATGACTACAAAGTATCAATCGTGTGTAAATTGAGGCATATTTATGTCTTTTCACAGTCCAGCCATTCAATCCCAGGAAATTATTTATAGATATTTGAAAAAAAAATGTTTTCAAATGTTAGGTCATTCTGTTCTAAACGCGCTCGATTTACGAACTGCATCCTGTACGCATGCAGTTGTATTTTATTCAAAATGCAATGCATTTTTGTACAATTCACTGCCGTCATGGTCAGCTCAGCCATTTTGTAAGGTTTGCCAAAAATCTTAGATTCGATTCGCTTTTGCTGTGACTTCCTCTTGATCTGCAGCGAGGCGATGAGCACTAAAAAGGCTATTAAGTCTCCGATTGACAGAATCACAACAGGATGCTATAAATGGGAATTTTGTTGGACTATCTGCACTTGTTTTGTGTTATCCATGCAAATCACAAAAGTAGTACTACTGTTTTGTGCGCGTGTTCTATTTTGGAAGACGTCACAGTGATTCATTGCGGCCTGTGGACATTCTTCCGGACGTAATCATCTAAAGAGTCTTTTCAAGCAACAGCAAGTAATTATTTAACCAAATGGGGTCCATGTCAATTTCAGGATTTGTTTTGTGTGTGTATCATACAGTATGGAGGACAGCAGGGCGCAGGCAATTTGGATGTCATTTAAAGTGTCACAAGCTGCCCAGCGGGGCCTAACAGGCTATTACTTCATTTCTGCTCCCACTCTGGAATTATTCAAATTGGCAGCGTTGTACCCAACTATTAAATGCAACCTAACCCGTTTTTACAACACTAATAAAACGGTTCAGCACGTGACTTTTCTTTTCTTGCAGCATAAAAGTAGGGGCAGGCTGAATGAATGACTGGATTAAAATCTTGGAGGTTTTCTTCAACAGAAGCGTAAGCCTGAAACATGAGCAATTTCGCCCCCTTTCCCTCTTTAACGAAAAGTCCCCTGGTGCACCAGACTCAGCTTCACATTCCGCATCCCCTCATTAACTTAGAAACCTTTTGAACCGGCCCCCCTCACTCCTCGCACCGCTCCGCTTCGTCAGCGTGAGTCAGTCATATGACTCGTATCATCTCGGAATAAACTGTCACGGACACACGCATTGTTTGGTTGCAAAACCGATCGGTTTGTTCTGACCAGTTGTGGAGCACATGATTTTGCTTTGATTGTTCCTGCAAGTCATCATTCCTGCTAGCAGAATATGTCCCTTCACATCCCCTTGTGGCAAATTTCTCCAACACACTTGTTTGTTTTTATACCTCCCTTGCAGGTGTCAAACCTTTTGTGCTAGGTGTCAACTCTGACACAAATCAATGGTAAATTTGCCCGTTTTTCAGACTTTCGAGACTTTCCGACGATGCCGTAATGTGCGTAAAAGGCCTCAAGTTGATTTGACTTGGAAAAGCCAAATCGAAGCTCCCAGAGGGCTTGTCCTCCTGAGTCATATTACAAACAATCTCCACAATTCCCTTTTTTGGCATATTCAAGGGTTCACCAGATGATATGTAAATTTATAAATGTGACCTCTGAATTTGATAGCAGTAAATGCTGCAAACAAGCAGCCCAAATCACCTTATCACAGTTTTCAATGATAAATGTCCCCTAGTTGTGCGTTACTACACATGAGAACAACCAAGTAAAAATGGGAAAAGAAAACCTCCTCGGCTCGTTTTTGCACCATCAATTCCTCGCGGAGGAGTAAGTAAACAACCTTTCTGAAAGTATAGAAACTTGTCCAAATTGACGTTGAGGATGCTCTTTTGTGGCTTAAAGTAGAAGAACTCTTTATAATCACTCACCGTTTGTGTGTTTTACTGAGGGGGGAAAATCCCCAGCAAGCAAACACTATATATCCAGTGTACCCCGGTGGAATACAAATAAACATGTAATCAGCAGTGTTGAGTCCACAGTGCACCAGCGCTGACAAAGTGGGCTTCCCCTTGAGAGGCAAGCGCTAGGTGCAAATGGATGGAAGTTAGATAAGGGTGAGAAGGATCACCGTGGCCGCGTGTTTATATGCTGAGCGTGCGCAACTACTGAGGCTCCATTTAACTGCCGCCCAGATGACACTTGACTTCCTTTTTCCTTATCGTTATTGGCGGAAGCCTCGCGAGGTGCTGCTGCTGCTGCTGCTGCTGATTTGACGTTCATCTTAAGTGCCTTTTTATTGACGTTCTTGCTGCAATGCAATCCCGTTCTTGTGGCGTGAATCGAGAACAATTTTTAAGGGAGGCGTGATCGCCGGACGTCCCGCATTTTCTTTGCGGTTCCCCGTGTTGAAAATCTGGTCGTTCCTGCTATCCAACGCACATTTGAATACATGTCATTTCACAACAGTGAACCTTCTGGTCCAACAATTGAACCCCCTTTCCACCGATCATCCACGAACGCCACCTAACGGGACTTGATGCTCAACTATGTGCATGTGCGTGCGTTCGTGCGGAATGACGTGTATTTTAGTGCTTAAATGAACATGTGAGCACTGCTCCACATGTGACGTGGGCATGTGGATGTATTGACCCACCCGGAGAGGAGGATAATGGTGCGTATGCGTGCATGCTTTGTAGTCCTCCATGCAACAGCAAGACCGTGTAGATCGCATTTTGATGCACACTAGCAGCGGCTGATTATTAATGACGCAGAAGAATCGACATTATTCAGCTCTTATAGTCTCTTGAGTATTACGTGCTGCAGCGTTCTGGTACGGTTATGCAGTGTGACAGAGAGGTAGTGGCGGAGACGTTGCACGCTGTATGGAGTCGCATTGTGTGTTAGTGCGAAGTCTCGAGTCGAGAGGAGACATCACGAGAGGCCGAGCTCGCTGTTATGCAACACCTTCGGCGTCTGCTATATGACACGATTTTGAACAAATGAGCGCCAGTGGCTGGTTTGCTCTGTCTTTAATACGTGCATCATCACACTGAGAGAGCCCGCTTGTAGTATTGTGACAATCCCCCGAAGTCAAGTCTTGAACATATTAGCGCTTAGTCTGATAGGGTACAGAAAACTGCATTTACAAGACATAAACATTGTTTACTGGCTACATCGCTGACAGGCTCAATAGAAACTCTTGAATTGGATCTCATTACGTTGTGCTAAATGGCCAATGAGGGATTGCGGGATATGTTGGTAAGGGCAAAGTTTGACATTTTGATGCAATTTGGAAACTGTGGTGACATTTTACCCCGCGCATCCCATCAGCTTAATTTTATTAGACTAAATAAAAACAATTAGTCTAATCTCAACCAACCTGGCCGGAGGCAAAAAAAGGCATTTGAAGGGACTTAAATGTGAGGAACAATGTCCTCCTTAGAATAGCTGTGCTGCGGAGCTGTTTCATAAAATCCTCAAAATTCCTCTGAGCTGTCCGTGTGGTCTTCTAATGAGCTGATAAAAGGAGCCGATGGGGGTGGGGGGCAGATGGGTGGATTGCGCTGAACAAAAAAAACAAAAAAAAACGTGAGTTATTTCTTGCATAAGCAGCCCAGAAAGATGTCCAAACAGAGAATGTGAGGTTTATTTTTAGATTTGTAGCTTAGCTTCTCAAGAGGACTTCTATGTGTATATATATATTTTGGGGGGCCTTTTGGCCTCATGTTGGTCTTTCATTTCTGATCTTCCTCCTTTCTTTAACTCTTTTATTATCATAACCACCTTCTTCAAAATTGTTTTTATTTACACTGACAATAAAATTGATATAATATGGCATTGTTACGGACATTTCTAGTGCGGTCACAGCAGTCCAGCTAAATAAATATTACTTATCTCATTAATGTTCTTGTCGGCACTGGTTTGATGATTAAAGTTTGCACATGTTCTATGATGCTGCGGGTCAGTTAGCGACATTAGTCTGCTAACGTTGGCCATTTGCGGTACTTATTATGCGCACACATGGGCATGTTGTTTTTGTATTTGCGTATTGTAGAGTCACCTAACATTGTACGAATTGCCCTTGCTAGGTAATATTGGAAAGCGTGCTTTGTTTGTATGTTTTGAATCTTTATTCCCGCCAATAATAAAGGATACCAGCAATTCGGGGACTGTAATACACAATTGCAAAGGGGAAAGAAGCTTTTTATGGGTGAATTTGCATATTTTATTGGGGGTGTAGTGCATTATCAGGAACTTACCATGAGTATTTTTATATACAATATTCCAGTCCAAACCAGCAGATATTCGGCTGTTTTTCAACCAGCCAACTTTCTAGCTTGACTTTGAAATATAAATTTATATTCTCTCAATGACTTATTTTCCTGAGCAAAGTGACTTTTGCTGTCCAAATGCTAATGTCGGCGTGAGCCTATTTAAAGGCGTCATTTGAGACACGCCACTAAAGTCGTCCCCGTCCTCTCGTGTTCGCCCGTCCTTGAGCGGGAATGAATGGCGGCATGTTTGTGTCCGAGCGAGTCGCACACTTGTCTGGTCAGGTGTCACCGGGGACTGGGAGGTGACCACTGCTGACCTTAAAACTCCTTTTGTGGTCGCTCACTGTTAACAGCCACTCAGCCCTGTGCTATTTGTATACAGGAGGATGGACATGCAAGTAAAGAACATACCTGTATGCTTTTGCTGTTGAATTATTGATTCGGCCACTTGCTCTTTGTGAAAAAACACAAAATTGTTTGCGGGGAAAATGTGAAGTGTATTAGTGTTTAAACTCAACTTTAAAACGTATAGGTGTCTTGGATTAGATAATGGTAGGGATGGGTATTAATGGATGCATATCTTTATTTCACAAAGATGTTGAAATTATGTGATATGCTCTCTATAAGTGTTCATGACATCTTTTCTGATGGCAAATGAAGAAAAAGCGCATTCAGGAGGCGTACAGAACAGATAAAGTATGATCAGGCTACAACATGCAACGATTGCTGCAGCGTCCAAATGCTGGGCCGCTTCATGTGTACACACATCACTGAGTATAAAAAAATATATATGCCGTACACACAAATACTCGCGCCAGTGAGGTTAGGACAGATGCAGAGTGAAGTCTCAGGTGAGCCCTGTTCCACTTTATGAGTCCATATGTGACCAGGGCCCAAAACGTGACTTAATTTATTTTTATGCTGTAATCACAGCACATCCACCCTGATTCCTGACCCTACGGTAAAGCGAGAAGTCATTTGCATCAAACAAGCGTGCCTTTGCTTATTGACGCTTCAAGTGAAGTAGCTGCAGGGGCATTACTGTACGCATGTATTTGCCAGTGTGCACAACGGACAAAACTGGACTATGTCCGGCCGGGCTTTTTCCCCCCCTCACAGATGCTGCACGTGTCCCAGAAGAGCGCAGCCCACTTCTGTCAGACACCAGGTGAACTGTTGAGCTCAGATGATGGATGAGCTTTCACTCTGGGACCTTTTTTTTTTTTTTTTTTTTCTTCTTTCATATGCTTAATTCATTTTTAACTGCTATGATTACAAACATGGTAGAACCTCTGAATGTCCCTGAATTGTACAATTTCGAATGCAAGCGAATAAAAAGTTAAGCTGTCATTCATTCAGGCTCACCATTTCATCAAACACTTATCACATCGCACTCTTTTCTGCATTTATCGCAACACATACAGCAGATATGCTATCGAACATTGGGTTTAAAACTTCGGACAGCGCACCTGAAAAAACGCTCTCGGCAGCCCAGCGCCAATTGCTGTAATGCGCTGAAAGGACCCAGATACAAGGAAAGGCAGAATTGAAAGTTTTGAATTGATGAATATGGCATGACTCCTTCTTGAGACTGGCTCCCACTCAGCCCTTAATCATCTAGAACACAGGTGTTATACTCAGGGGGGGGTAATTAAACTTTTATATGGTTTCACAGTCAGAACGCCCCCCCCTGAGGGAAACCTTAGCTGTTATGTGCTCCGTGACAAAAATGAGTTCGCCACCCCTGATCTAGAACCTCCAAAAGTGTTTTCACGAATAAACATTGTCGGTAATTTCTGTTTCTGGCATTTCGAAACGGTTAATATGAGCGGAAAAAGATCTGTCCCAGTACACCACGATAATCGTACTGTGCTGTAAAGAATGCAAAATCAGCCAGGATGTCTCTGGTTTAATGTTGCACAAGCTAAATGAAGCAAAGAGGAACAGGCTGGTGGTAGCGGCGGCGGCGGCGGCGGACACGTGCCTCGCTGTCACGCCGCCCATGTCGTGTTTTGACCGTGACATTTCCTCTCTCCCCAGCAATACACGAGTTCCCCGATGACCTTTTCACCAACAACGAGCGAAAGAGCGGTGCCATCCTGCTGCACATTATGGCGGTAAGAGACGCAATCTTTTTCAAGTTTCATTTTGGACCGGCGTCCATCGTCGCAAAAACACCAACTTGATAAGATCGTGAGAAAAACAAGTCGGAATGAGGTCTGTGCAACACAGTGGCCAGCGTTAAGGTGCTTTAATTGTTTGTTTTTTTGGGGGCGGGGGGGTACGTTTGTTCAAGCAATTGCTTGAAAATGTGTGTTATCATTTTGGCAAACCAGTACTTGCCGCATTAAAGTCAAATCCACCGATGCAGGCCATAAATCGCGCACACAGCTAATGTACAGCGTGCAAGCGAGAGCTATCAAATATTAATTTTATATTCCGGAGTGTTGGAAATGAAGTTCTCCTAAATATTCATTAAGTATTTAAAGTAATTCTCAACCCGCGAGTGGTGATTCAATGTTGGTTTGCCTCATGATCGTCATGCTGAGATAAAAATAAAGATGAGTCAGTTTAGTGAGTGACCTCATTTGATTTCTCCTGTCATGTACCATATTTGGATTGTGAACACTAAAACAGTGTTTAGTTTTACTATAACCACAGAACGTTGTTTACGTTACTTGTACACAGTGTATTTGTTTCCTGCTGTTATTTTAAGAGTGTCTAGATCATTTGTCATTTATATGACTAAATTAATAGAATAGTGATTCAAGGCAATGTTTGTATATGATTTATTTTTGTCTGCCAAATCATGCAGTGTTTAGTGTTTGAACCTTTTATTGAGCTACGGCACCTACTTTAAATTGTGTCACAGCATTCTGTCAAACAAAAATGTGCAAAATTGTCTAAATACTGAAATAATATGGATCTCCTCTCAATTTACTCCCAAATATACTTCTCAAGTGTCATATTTAATTGTTAGAATTGCAACAGGTGACTACATGGTAGATGGATGAACAAAGATCCATTATTTGTTGGAAATAAATCTTTTTTTTTTAAGAGCACACTGCACCACAGCACAGTCTCTGGGAATTAGTGGCATCTCGGAAATGACGTGCCGTCTTTTGACTTTCTTTAAACGCTCGGACTTTGACTCGAATAAAAGCGTGTTTTAAGCTGCAGTGGAGGTGTGATATATTGTTGCTACCTCGCTCTTAATGCCTGCTTGAGCACTTAACCACAGAAGCGGAGGAGTAATGTCCCCTTCACGCAGTCAAAACACAGATGGGCTCTGTTAACGTTGAAATAAAAGCAAAGTTGTGCAGGTTCCACTTAAAAGTGCACATCCCTAAAACTGAAAGCTCTTGAATATTTATATGTATTGTGTCATGCTCTTCAACTGTGTCTATGACTGGTCATGATTAAAAGATGAATTTCAAGACAGAGCTGCACTGCACCATACCGTTCTTCCACTGGCCTCCGCTGAACTAACTTGAGTTTACCTTGACGCGCCGTCAGCTCAGCTGTGCCTGCGCTGCCCCCTGTGGACAGCATAGAGCACAACAGCGCGAGCCGGCCGGCCTCTCCTCTCACACCTGATCTATCATTTATGAATTATACCTCAGTTACCGAAATAGGCAGCCTGCCTCCCCCCTCCCCAAACTCCCAAGGGAGCGCGAGCACGAAAGCCTCCCTTCGGGGCCTTACTTTGCAAAAGGGGGCGCATATTTTGAATTTCATGTTGTCCTTTAAGGGTCTCCTCCACCTTAGATTTATAGAACTTTTCTACAGCTTAGTTTAAATGCTAATCATTTATGGTTAATGCTGTCATTCAGCCTGATGTAAAAGGATAAAATGAATGTAACTGACAATCTGCTCAAGTATTATTGCATGTCATTTATCTTAGTAACTTTCAGTTTAAGTCTTAATGAGCTCACTATTAAGCTGCAACCTTATTTGTAAGGCTTTTTTCATATCAGGCCATTTGGTTGCTCCAAGGACTGTGTGAAAATGTATGAAATAAATCTGATCAAAATCAGCAAAATATATCTTGGCTGACTTTTTATAACAGTTGCTCTGTGGTTTTATTAATTTTTGTAATTGCACGGTAGGCTAGATGAAACGCTCTTAACTTGCACCCTCCTTCAGCGCACCAATATGGACAACTATTTTGCAAGTTGTTAGAAGTTTTGGCCTGACCAACCAATCAGAGGACATGGGTTGTTGTTATGGACTTAGTTGATCCTCTGAGGCAAGCAACAGCAGCACCACCCTGGCCACTCTATGACCGTTTATGAATTAAATCATATTTATAAAAATGTCCTTCCTCTGCATCGCACTGCCTGCGACCACAGGCCCTCTACATGTTCCTGGCCCTCGCCATCACGTGTGACGAATATTTTGTGACATCACTGGAGAAGATATGTGAGGTACTTTGGGGGCATTTATTTTTATTATTATTTTTTTTTATGCTTCCAGTTTGTTGTTGTCACGTGACCGTATGTGCTCCATTCATGCAGAAACTACATCTTAGTGAAGACGTTGCCGGCGCTACTTTCATGGCAGCTGGCAGCTCTGCGCCTGAGCTTTTTGCCTCGGTCATCGGTAGAGACACACACACACACACACACACACGCACACACGCGGCCGGCGTCAAGAGCAATCCTGATTGGCCGCCTCCTTGCGCAGGTGTCTTCATCACCCACGGAGACGTGGGGGTGGGGACCATTGTTGGCTCAGCCGTCTTCAACATCCTGTGCATCATCGGGGTCTGCGGCATCTTTGCTGGACAGGTGTGTGTGCGTGCGCGCGCGTGTGTCCATACCTGTGCGTTTGGCAGACATGCTGCTGCAGCTGCATCCTGATTGACAAATGTCCTCTTAATGCCTCTTCCTTATCCTAAAGGTGGTGATGCTGACTTGGTGGGCAGTTTTTCGAGATTCCTTCTATTACATCCTGTCTGTCATAGCTCTTATTGCAGTAAGTTGGACTCATCATGATGGGTATGTCATATTTGTACATGGCAACTTTTAACCTTCCGTTTCACTTCACACGTTCCAGTTCATCTATGACGAGAAGATTGTGTGGTGAGTGAAATGTTCCATTCACTTTTCGGGGGTTTTGAAGTAACTTCTTGTTAGAGCTACTTCGCTGAAAAATGTCAAGGGTCCCACACTGACAAAAGTCCCAATTTATCCATATTTATTGTGAATTTTCATATGTTTTTATCTATTAATTGCTCATTTGAGCCGAACCCATATCCTAAAAATGTTTGCAATTTGATATGGTGAAAAATGGAGCAATTGGTTAAAGGTTAGCACAGTGTCTCCAGATTGATTATCTATGGATTGCTTCAAAAGAAACAGCCTCAGCAGTCTTCACAGCTTGTGCCACCTCAAATAGTGATGGAAAAAAGATTATAAATATTCATGAGTGGAGCTTTTTTTTCTAAAGTTTGTCTTTTTATCCCCATCTTATCTCCAAATCTGAAAGCTATTTGATGTGGTTGCATTTCTGCACTCCCCCTTCTTAAAACCAATCATTTAATTAGTTATCATAGGGTCCATAGCCCCTTTTTTAAAAATCCAATAATTGCTTATTTCAGCCTTGGAACCCCAGTTCAAAATTCTGACTGCACTACTACTGCTTCTAAACAGCAATGAATGTAATTAGAATGTAATGTAACGTGGAAATGCATATATTCCTACATGTATGGAGTGGTTTTAAAATGTGTCCATTTATCAGAATAGTTTAGAAATCTTTGGTTGTTTTAAGAATAGTTTGCGCTTTTATTGATCTTATTTTTTTTCTCTTTTTTTTCCAGGTGGGAGGGTTTAGTGCTGGTGGTCATGTATGCGGGATACATTCTGGTCATGAAGTAAGTGTCGGTTAGCAGGCTCTCAAGCAAAAAAAAAAAAAAAAAAAAGGGTAACATGGCATTGTTTCATCAGGCTACTGCATATCGTGATATCGAGTAATATAAAAAATAAATATTTATGCAATTGGCTTCAGGAGAGATATCGTGAGGTTATCTTTTCAATTCGATACTATCATTATTGGATCAAGTTATTCTTTTTTTTGCCACCTCTAATTAAATTCCATGTTGAAATTTTCGACTCTATCCATGAACGCTGATCTGCGTGTTCGTGTGGTCCCGGCGCATGACCGCAAAGCAGCATGTCATGGTCATGGCGTGTGCGTCTGTCTGGGTGCAGCTGGTAATCTGCGTTGCACTCTCAGCAGCAGAGGCAGCAGCCCGCTCTCCTCTCTCGCTGCCACCACAGGCTTAATCTCCCCCACCCCCCCCACACCCCCCTCAGCCCTAAAGAGCACCGGCTTAACCAGATCACTCCTCTCTCCTTCCTCGTTCTGCAGGCAAGACACAACTTGCTGAGGGAATGCTGCTGCTGTCATATGGTAGCACCCACCAACCCCCCCCCCCTTCCTAAAATATCCACTGGCCATTTTAGGTTGTTCCTGTCAAAATGGAGCTCGCTTCGAGCTGTTTCTTCTCCACTCTCAGAATGGAAAGAAAAAAAGAAATTGCACAACAAAATTCTAACCCCGGAAATCTGTTTTTAGCTACAATTTTCTAAATAAACGGTTGTTTCAACACTTTTACCCACACACATACACAAACAAGTTAACCACACACACCAATTAAAAAAAAAAAAAGAAAACAAGCTTATGCAATGTTGCTAAGGGTGTTGTTATTATATGAATAATTCACACCATTTGCGCTTAATTTTGCAATGAGGAAATTTGGCCAAGTTGCTGAAATAATTTCTCAGGTTACCCGCGTCAGAGTTGATAACTGCGCCCTCCGACTTTGTTCACGAGAGCCACTCGTGTTTTATATGAGGTGTGCCAGGAAGTTTCAGTGACAGGTGTCCCAAAAGATACATTTCAAATCCAAACCACAAGTTTTCCCCTTCAAAGTAATCCCTGGAGCCCAACGCACATTCCCAGCTTCCTCCGCCACGCCGATCGTGCACTCGTGGAAGGATTCTTCGGGGAGCCTCCACAATGCCGTCAACGCGGCTGTCTTGATGTTATCCACCTGGAATTTGGTCCCCAAGATGACCCTCTTGAGCTTGGGGAAAAAAAATAGATGACACGTCGCCACAACCGTTGCCTCTCCAGCAGGATGGATCTCTTTGAAAACCCATACTTTGTAGTTTGGCTCTGTATCTTTTGTGGCACCCCCCCTGGAACATTTCCGACTCCTCTCAGACATTTAGTTTTAGTCACCCACGCTCATCTTCATAAAGTGCGGTGCTCGGCAATGAAAGGCTCAGATTTGCCAGAGTCACGGATCCGTCTCACAACTCCAGATCTGCCAAAGCTAATAAATTTTTATGCGAGCCACCTTGTGCGTGCGCACGCCTTGCTACCTTTCAATAGCAGTTTGCCTTTTCATGCTGCGGTAAGGAAGGCAATGTTACTTTCTTTTATTGAGTGATGGGCATGATACATCAATTTAGGGAGTGGTTTATGTGCATAACACATTCAAACAGCTTTCCCGAACTATGTAACGCACTATATAGTCAATAGGAAATGATTTCCAGCACGGCCCGAGTCTTTTCATTCCATTCCAGGAAGCCGGGAAGGGCAGCCGAAATGAGCCCAAATGCCCCTTGAAAGGGTGAAATACAAAGAAAATAATGTTCTGAAAGCAAAGCTAAATGGAGCCACGTTGCGTTGTGAAGCATTTGAGGGACTTTCTGTTCTGTTTAGTCGGAGGACCAACAACAGAGCAGCTTTTGTACTGCCGTCTTCTTAGACACTTATGGCTCTCACATTGCTTTGTGATTGTCATACTGGAAATACACAAAAAAAGGGAAGTAGGTCACCTCATACTATGGATGGCTAACAGAGTAAACAAGAGCTTTTTAGCTCATGAATAGATTTCAAACGCGTCTTTGATCTCCATGCAAACGAGCTCTCTCCTGCGTCCACTGACCTATCCTTGCGCATCTCCTCGTCAGATTCAACTCCAGCATGCAGGCTTTCTTCATGGGGAGCTCCAAGAAGAACGTAGCCAACGGTAACGCGGCGACCAGCAGTGAGATGGAGGACGGTAAAGCGCCTTATTATTGGGATGATGACCCGTCAGTTCCCTTACTGGCAGCAGGTGAGGTTAATCAGACAGGCTGGGGCAACAGGAAGCGGCCCGTCTGGCCCTATGACATGTAAAATGTGACTCTCTTTGGGAAATCTCCGTGACGCGGAGGTCATGTGGCTTTTAATCTCTTCTTCTGTTCTGCTCAACTCGCTTCACAATTGCTTCGTCTGATTCATTCTTTCTGCCGGGGAACGCGTAATTCTCTCCAAAGGTTGGCAAACTTCCAGTCCTGTGATCCCGATGAACTGTATTACATGAACCATTGTTAATATGTTGTCTGTGAATGACCCATGGGACATTTTTTTATTTTTTACTTTTTTTATTTTGTTCAGTTCTTAAGCTTTGATTCAATTAGATGCTAAGGCTTGCGTGAGAACAGCAGCGGAAGCAGTAAATTGGAACGCTGCCTGAAGTCATCTCGTGTGGAAAAGAGAACGGTAACTTGTGTGGGTAATCTTGGTCCAAGAATCTTGGCAAGTCCAAGATTGGAGCGTCCAGTCCACATCACAATCAGCCGTGTGCTGTTTGCGAAGCGACTCACCTCCCAGGTACGCGCTGTAATGGCGATTTGTTAATGGCGAGTGCGCGCTATTGCTACATGCGGGTTCACTTCTTCTTACGCTTCAATAGCAGTTAACGTTTAAAGCAATGCACCAAGTCAACTCAGTTAATTTAACATTCCAAAGTCAAATCTGCATCTAATTTGAAAGTGTTATAATAGAATACTTGGCTGCTGTTTACACTTGTGGTAATTATGAATGATAAAACATGGCTTGCCTCATTTTTCACCTTTTGGAATTGGTTATTTTAATCGCTCTGATTCCCCATTGGTTATGTCGTTTCTAAATCATGGTGAGAATTATTTGGAGGTTCTGATTTGTAATATAGTTCAGTGTCGTGGGACTGCTTTCTTTTGTCTGTAACTTTCTCTAAAAAGAAAAAAAAAAAAAAACTTGAATAACATTTTCTTTTGAGCCACTTCCCTTTGTGCTTCACTAACGAGTGTTATTACTGACTGATGGCTCTAACCCACCGCCTGTCTGTTTAGCCTTACTAAACTTGCTCTTGCCTGCTGTCGACAGTGTTGTGCTGCTGTGTGCCAATGTTTGTTGCATACTACTTTTCTGCTGCTGCTCTCTTGGCGCTCCCCCCGCCGAAGTGGTAATGAATTTTAAGAAATGTTTGTTTACACACCTAATATACGCGCCTTCTTGCATGCATAAATCCAAATTACACTTACAAGGGCAAAGGAAAAAAAAAGTTAACCGGTTGTCAGAGGAGTCATTCTTTGCTGTTTGCGCACCAATGTCAAATATTAGCCGTCAAATCAATCGTTGCCTAATATTCCCTCCTGCAAGCAAGCCTCAAGGCTGCATGAGGCATTTCAAAGAAGTGAAATGGGCTTCCGTTCTCTGAAGTCATGGGCTCTGGGTGTGAAAGTGCAACAGAATGCAATACCGCACCGATTTTTAATCAGGCAGAGCTGGAAAAACATCAATTTTATTACAATTTGGCTTTAAATTGCGGGGTTGACAGCACGCACTTGGTTATTATGCAGTTTTTTTGTTTGTTTTCATTTTTAACTTCAAACCACGGTTGCAAAAACACTGCACATCAGCAAAAATCCACTGTATCCACAGGGAAGTGTTTCAGCTTTTGGGCTTGGGTAAATGAAGTAGAAATTGGAAGTCATTCAAAATGAGTTCTGAAGTTAATGGAAAAAAAAATGATCAAAAGACCAAACAAAGAGACTTCATTGTAAAAGTAATGTAAAAAAACAACAACCAAAAAACGGATTTCTATTAAATTTAAGGTGATAAAGGTGGCCCACCTCTGACAGGAAGTCAATAACAAAGTGCTGCAGAGCCAACATAAATAAAAAGTGCATTTATATTCTTGGTATGATTTTATTTTTAGCAGGTTTTTTTCTACAGTTTATATCTATGACTTGTGTTTTAAAGGGGGAAATCACCCCAAACATATTTTTTATTTCAAGAATAAGTTCCCAGCAGGCCTACTAGTTGAAACACGGCATTGTGATTAATATTGCGTTTGTGGAATATGAGTTAAGCAGCAAAATCAACCCCTTTTTAGTAATCTCAGGGGGCGGCCATTTTGTCACTTCTGTCGGCTGAAAATGACATCACAACTACTCAGGGCTCAGGTAATGACCAATCATGGCTCAGCTTCTGAAAACAGGTCAGCCGTGATTGGTCGTTACCTGAGCCCTGAGCAGTTGTGATGTCATTTTCACTCGATAGAAGTGACAAAATGGCCGCCCCCGGAGATGGCTAAAAACGGGTGGATTAATCTTATTCCACAAACACAATATTTATCAGAATGCCGTGTTTCAACTAGTGGGCTTGCATAGAACATGTTCTTGAGAAAAATATGTTTGGGTTGACTCCCGCTTTAAGCTTCTAGTAAGATACATGTCGTGTATTTAGGGAAAAGGTTGCTTCTGTGTAATTAGACATAAGTGAGTCGGATGCATCGCGTTGAGTCCAATGTCCACAATGACTTCTTTCAAATGAACTTGTGTCCGATCTTCGCGACGCCAGTGAAGCCCACCAAGGCTTACAGCCGCGGCTCAGTGGTGATGGTGGACGAGATCATGAACGCCAGCCCGTCCAAGTTCCGCTTCCCCGAGGCGGGCCTGCGCGTCATGGTCACCAGCCACTTTGGACCCAAGACCCGCCTGCGCATGGCGAGCCGCCTCATCATCACAGAGGTAAACATGGGCGTTGTAGTCGTGCCCATCAATAACGTGCGCGCGCGTACGCCGCGTGCCCGGGGATTTAGTGTGTCTTTTGTGAAAGCGCCAGAAGTTGGTCCAGGCGGCCAATGGCGTGGAGACGCAAGTGGTCGACGGCAAGGCGGACATCGAGAATGGGAACGTGCCCGAGGACAAACCCACGGAGGAGGAGGAGGGGGAAAGCGGCATCTCCCCGTTTGGTATTCCGAGTACGTGGACGGCGGAGGCGGCGACTGACGCATCAGTGAGCCTTTTGCTCTAATGAGCAACTGAATGCAGTGAAGGCAGGAATTGTTTGTGTTGTACAGAGGGCTGCGGCAACAAAATCAAGTGGCTGATCTCATGGCCTCTGCTCCTCTTGTTGTTCATCACCGTGCCAAACTGTGGCAAGCCGCGCTGGGAGAGATGCTTCATGGTCTCCTTTATCCTCTCAACCGTCTGGATCGCCGTCTTCTCCTACCTGATGGTCTGGATGGTAAGTTTTGCCACTCTGTATCTGCTTAAACATATACACCGGCTGCTATTTAAGCTCCAGTACGTTATTGATACATTATGCATGTCATGTAGCCTGAAAATAAAACATGGAAGAAGCTGTGCATTTTCTACGTCGGTTGCATTTGAGTGTGGAAGGGCTTTTTTAAAGTCCTGCCCTCTTTGTTTACAGGTGACTATAATTGGCTACACTCTGGGAATCCCTGACGTCATCATGGGTATCACCTTCCTGGCAGCAGGCACCAGCGTCCCCGACTGCATCGCCAGTCTCATCGTGGCTCGCCAAGGTCGCCCCTCCGCTTGAATAATGCATCTCCCTGTTTGCAATTGCTGACTAGCAATCAAACATTTTAGTGGAAAAAAAAAACAAAACGTGCAGATATGCTGTAAATGTCGGTTCCAAATTGCGTTGTGGCTTTCAGGCTTGGGAGACATGGCCGTGTCCAACACGATCGGAAGCAACGTGTTTGACATCCTAGTGGGCCTGGGCGTCCCCTGGGCACTGCAAACCATGTGCATTGACTACGGATCAGAGGTGATGCTTGCTCGTTTTGTATTCTGTTTTGGACCCTACGAGTGTTTTACTGTACTTGCAGATGAACACGGTTCCGATTTGTTTGGCCTTTTGCAGGTGATGATCAACAGTCGAGGACTTGTGTATTCAGTGGTGCTTCTGCTGGGATCTGTGGCCCTCACTGTGAGTTCTTTGGGTTGATTTGCACTAATCTGAAGCTGTGGCGGTGGAGGGGTCTGTTTTATAAGAGAGCAAACATTTCAAAAGTGACTTGTCCTTGCTCTTGGAATAAACTTGACATTTCACACACCCCACAGCAAAGGATAATCGACAGTATTACTGACTTGCTAGTTTGTTTTGCACCCCAAATAGGTCTTGGGCATTCACCTGAACAAGTGGCGTTTGGATCTGAAGCTGGGCATATATGTGCTGGTCCTGTACGCCGTCTTCCTCTGCTTCTCGGTCATGATCGAATACAACGTCTTCACTTTTGTCAACCTGCCCATGTGCTTCGAGGACTAACACTTGCCATGCAGCAGCAGCAGCAGCAGCCGGACACCAAAAAATCCTCACAGCCCCAAAGTCCCCACCCTTCCCTTCAATAATACTGGGCCTATCTCGATTCTTCACTTTAATTCTGTTTAGTTCCACGTCCGTCCACGAGGTGGCACACTTGAGTCATTGTGCATCCAGTCTTTGCTCACACAGTGCCAGTCCTTGATGCTCATTTGGAGCGTTGCCTGTTACTGCAGTACCGCTGCCCACCTGTCGGTGTCCATCCATTTAGCATGCCTTTAGCTGTCTGAGGTGGGGGACTCCAGAATTTAATACTGCCCCTCATTGTCGCCGTGTCATCACCATTTCATGTTGACAGATCCCTCACAAGGTTTACTGCAAACTCCAGGACCCAAAGAGAAAAGCACACCTTTTTTTTTTTTTTTTTTTTTGCACCCCCTTGGATGAGGGTCTTGTCCTTGGCAGCTCCCCTCCTCCAGCTACCAATTTGACACAAGGACCTACAAACTCTGTCCCTCAATGACCACCTGCAAACTTTTCTCACCTAACTTGATTAAAAAAAAAAAAAAAAAAAAAAAAATCTTTTTCAGGACTGTTTGGCATCAGTCTAAACGGAACTTTTGAGGTGTTATGTGTATGCAGCACTGCACAACGTTGAACTGTATATGTTTTATTTTTTCCTTTTTGTGTTTTTTTGTTTTTTTTGTTTTCAAAAAATCCCTCCATCTTTTGTGAACGACAGAGAGGGAGAGCATGCTGCAACTCACTCCAAACAACTTTGTATGTGGACTATTTCTTGTGCTGGAAGGAGATTTAAACCGCCGGGCGCCGCGCTCACTCAGCTCAACCATCTTCAGATCAGTGTGATGGATTTTTGGTTGCCATCAACTTTTGAGACAAAGGAACTAGACGGCTCTCTATATGCTGACTGTCTGATAGTACATCCCCTGGCCAGTGGGAGGCGGGGGGGTAGTCAACCACAGCCACCAGTGATCAGGGACAGCTCTTTGGTGGGGGGGGCTATCGTGATGATGTGAGTTGTATGTAGATACTGCACTTTAACAGCCATCCTCTCATTTTGAATCAACTAGTGCTTCCTTTGGTGTGTGTGTGATACGAATGTGTGTGTGAATACGATGAGCACACCCGCCTCTTGTCCGCAGTGCATGCTGGGATGTTAAATGCAGTGCCCCCCTCCCTTAAGAGCAGCGTAAAGGCTGCTTGTGTCCACCGGGCATCTCCATGGCAACGGCCTGGTCCAGTTTTACACCCCAAAAAAATAAGAATTAAAAAATCGGCAGCTACACTGCAATTTGTTGCAAAATTGCAGGCAATGAGCCGAACTAGGGAGAATTCTGACAAAAACTAGTGGGGGTGGGAGGGGCTTGGGGTTGGTATTCCTGTGCCACACATGGCGACAGGCACCTGTATATGCAATCTCAATGTCATGACTTGTGTGTGCGTGCGTGACACGAGGCCCCCTGCAATGTCGCCATGATGATGTTGTCCGTCTAGTACTAAATGTGTGAGCTCACAGGTGTGCGTTTTTATTTTTTTTATTTTTTTGTGATTGCTGTCGAACTGAGCCAAAGGATGGACACTATGTTGCCCTTTTCCACATAGGGCCAAAAGAAGCAACTTGATTGATCGGATGTTTTGTTCGGACTTTGTCACTTTCAGAGGACCTGGATGAGAGCACTTGGGGACAAATAAAGTTGGTACCCCCCCCTTGAAGATGCACGTGCATTTCAATGCTTGATGGTGGTGACCACACGGGGCCCATCTGTAGATACACCAAGCAGAACTGTGCTCCAATGGCGTTCAGGTGTGCATTTTTTTTCTTTTACTTCTTTAGGCTGCTCTGCAGTCCGTTCTTGGTTGCCAGGTTGGAGTTTTGTCCTCCTCAACTTGTTGAGCTTGCATTTCTCAGCAAAGTCTTTTTCTTTTTTCTGGAGGAAGAAGAGGGCAAAAAGAATTATTTGATGCAGGCTTGGTGGAAGTCCAAGTGTATAAAACTAACGCACACGCCGTGGAAAGGTGATGAGAACACGAGAGGACTCGTGTGTATTTCTTTGATTGAATGCGACCTGATGCACTGTGAGCTCAATGTGATGTGGGAGTTGTCGACAATAACTAATGATTAAGAAAAAAAAATGTCTATTAAATGTAAAGTTAGTTACTATTGAAAAAAAAACATACTGTATAACTTATATGAATGTATTGTCTTGCTATACTGGACATATCCAACCAATGCATTTTACTGTAAAGCAATAATGTGAAGAAAAAAAAATAAAATGGCAAAATCGTTCCTGTACATTTGTTGCCCAAATTTTTGCATCACTGGCGGAATGAAAGTCATTTTTCAGTTGGGTCTATGTTAAGAATTTCTCACTGCATCTATCATCTTCCCGCTAACCAAATTTTGGATGACCTGGTTACTTTTTAGGCCTTTTTTTAATTATTTTTTTAAACCACCCCCACTTTGCAGAGTTCATGTAATAACGACACTCAACAGATCTTGTTTGTGTGGCCATATGTTAGCAGGCGTTTATAATTCTGGGGTGACAGGAAGAGTCCCATTGCCATTCAAACAGCATAAATGCAAAATGAATTCTCAGTACAAAAGCAATTAAAAGCTGTCTAGAAAATAGAAATACTCATTCTTGGCCAACCTCTCACCATCCTAAAATATTTAACTGTCAGGCAATGTTTCAACAAACATTTTTACTTGTGAAGACGTTTGTAACCTTGAAATGCTGAAACCGTCAAAAACGGAAGACCCTCGGTTTTTGCCTTCCGAGGTGACTAATAGGAAATTCATGTGTGCATCTTAATCCAGATCTTCGCCGCGATTGAATAGTTTACCCCTTAAGAATTCAAACCCACACCATTTTGTGCAATTGGATGAGGATTATGTTTTGCTTCGAACATCTGCAATTAGCTACGTAGGCTTTGCACTGTTGTGCTTTGTGTGTGTAAATCTAATCCATAAATTGAGATGTATTAAATATTCTTCGTTTGGATGCTCAAAAACAGCACTTTTCTTTCCAAAAACAGCACTTTTCTTTCCAAACACATCGCCATGGCAATGGCGTGGGACGGAATAAAAAGCTTTCAAGAACTTTTTTTTTTTTAATTGAGAAGGAGTTTGTTAAAATATGACTTGTATAAAAGGCCAAAAAATGGTGCCAAATTCAAAGGTAGTCAAAATGGCAGACTACCTGTTAGGTTTACGATATGGCTCCAAAAGATTATTTTTTTTTGTAGATCTTGGGCCTCTGTGTTCACAGATCTCGGTGCAACAGAATGCTTTATTAACAATTTGCAGGGGTCGCTACTGAGCCATTTATTGAAAAGAGCACAAGATATCTAAAATATAGATTTTTTTTTTTATGGCAGGCTTGATGTGTGTGCGAAATTTCATGAATTTTTGCCCAAGTTTAGACCACAAAAACAGCATAATTTTTCCTTTACAGTGCATCGTCATGGCAACAGCATGCGACGAAATAAAAAACTTTCAATCGCTCTTCATCTTAAACATCTTCAGAGGAAACACCCAACATTTCAAGACGATCGGATTAATTTCCTAGAAGTTTGTTAAAATATGACCTCTAATAGCTGATGCAAAAAAAACCCTTTGGTTGTGTGTAGCAGCAAAAACAAAAATGGATGGTTAATTTGAAAATGTAAATGTACCACAGTGAGAATAAGTGACAAAGAATGGATGAATGAATTCCTACTCCTACGACTAGTTGAATTTTTTTTTTGTGTTGTTTTTTTTTTTTTTTTTAAATGGCAGTCCGTTATATAAAGCTCATTTCCCAGCCATCTTGTAGGATTCGCCATTACCACCAGGGGACAGTGTTGACTCAAATCAAGCTCTCTTTACCCCATTGAATAAAACTGGCACTGCTTGAGTTAATAGTCAAGGCTTTGTCACTGTTTAATATTCAGAAGTCACTATCATCTTTTTTTAATGGGGGAGAGGAGGGTGGGGCATGCTCTTTTGTTTAAATTGATGCTAGATGTATGCTTTTGGTGAGAAGCAGCCATCATGGCATGTGCCAGCATGGATCCTAATGAGCATGCTGTTTGGGGCACTGAAGGAGCAGCCAGCACCTCTCCAGTGAACACGTGTACACACAAACACACACACACACTGACCTTCATGTACACAACATTGTCATCCCACTTGGAAAACTTGTAAATATCTCCTCTTGACATTTTTTTTTTCTTTTTGCAAGACGGTGCCTGGTATTTTTTTTTTTTTTTTTGCAGCTCGAATGCGTGGCTGAGCTGAACAGTGATGGATGTTGAGCGAACTGGGTTGGTGGTTCTGCTTGGTTGCAGTTCCTGTTACATCTAGGAAAAATGCTCGAGTCAGTACTTTTTTTTTTTTTCTTCGCTTGACCGATTGCCCCCCACCCACATAGCATGCTGGAATCAACAACTGACTTCCTGTTCAGCATTAAAAACTACAATAGCGCTTAATAGGGGCCCAAGCAAATCTAATTAGGTTAATTACCAAGATGTACACATTTGTAAAATGCTGACAAGGAAAATGTCCTGTCTTTTTGACAAATGCTTGTAATAAAAGCGGGTTTACCGTCGTTTTTTCTGGTGCAGCTCTGCTTACCTTATGACTGCGACATCATTGCTTGGCAGTGGCTTCAATGGCTGATCTTTTCCCAGTCTATCTGCCAAGTCGGTGGCAGAGAAACTTTGTCTTGGGAGCTGGTCCAGAGACACTAATTGTATACAAGCAATTAGAAAGTATTTTTTTTCGTGTAATGTCCTCTCTAAGGATGCTTCATTTCTACATGTAATGAAATGATGCGCAACGATCCAATCGATGCTTCATCAGTTTTTGACAGTGAGAACAGTCTGTTCTAGTGCATTGTCTCCCAATGGTTAGTTAAGGTGTGCACTGTGTGTACCGAGGCAGTGTTTAAAGCAATAATGCTGACACACAGAAGGCTGCAATGAGCCGGGACAAGACTAATGGCGTGTCCCCATTCATTTACTCTTAGATTGGAAAGTAGGCAGACTCACAATTAGGAGTGAGGAAGAAACTTTTGGGCAAGATTCCGCCACTGAAGTGGCGCGCACTGAGAGACTACAAGTCAGATAAGATGGCAGCAAATCTTCACCAAGAATTTTAAATTGTTATGCTAAATGCAAAGAGATCCACAAGGCACTGCCATTAACACTAAAAATACAATTCATTTCACATTTTTGAAAAATGTAACAATAGAGGAAAAATAGTTTGTATATAAAATTAGATGATGCTTCTCTGGCCGTTCATTTCCTTGAGTGCTTGTCCTCACTTGGGTGGTGGGTAATCTGAAATTAAGCTCAAGTGAAATGGAATTTCATTTTAAAGAATTCAAGTGAAAAAAAAATCCTTACAAAATGTTCTATGTGCCCCCATTAGTCTAAACACAGCAGTTATTGCGCTTGTGGAATTTGAATTAAGCAGAAAAATCCAGCTGTTTTTATCCATCTCAAGGCGGCCATTTTGCTTTGTACTATCACTTCGTGTCGACTGAAAATGACATCACAGTGTCCAAGGGCTCAGGTAACGACCGTCACAGCTCACCTGTTTTCAGGATTTGGTCATGTGACATTTTCAAGCTTTTGTTTTCAAATGTTGTACTTTTAATTATGTGAAGTGCATTGAGATATCTTGTGTATGAAATGCGCTACACAAAACGAGCTACCTTGCATTGCCTCGCCTTGTGGGAGCCATGAGCATTTCAACATCCACACTTTCCACCCTATTGACAATTTTGTCTTCAATTTTTGGAACTTGGGAGGAAGCCGGCGTATCTGACGACAACCCATGCTCCGTCTCTTTCTGCTTGCTTCTTTGCCCCTGCTTAACATGACTCAAATTGTTCTGTTTGCAAAGCGATTGAGCAAATTGTTCAATTAGCCAAATAGCTACTACTTGGGTTTATTTAGTGAAAATAAGAGTAAGTAATCTTCTCTCACGCAGACAAAGGGATTGTCATTGTTGAAGTGTAGTAGCAGTATTTTTAGTGGTTTATCATAGCAATTCCGGCTTTTTATGACTAAATACGTCATTTTTTATAACACTGCTGGATCCAATCTTTTAAGTCTGTCATTTTTGGTGCAATGATGATTTCTGGTTTACTACAAATGTTTTTTTACAGTAGTTATAACCCGAGTAAAATGCCCACTTCTGCTAATCAAGGCACCGTTTAGTTGACAGCGATTGATTTCAAACACAGCTTCTGTGGCAGGAGCACATCACAAGTGCACTTTGTTCTACCGTGGAGTTGCCGCGTCACATTGAAATTCCAATCAAAGCTCCGGGTTGCAGTTCACTTTCCCGCTGGCTTACCTTTAGCTCAACAATCACATTCAAGTCACAAAGTTACCGGTATTGGAAGCGGCCCCTTTGAACTCAATCACGTCGGCCTTCGCAGGGGACGATGTGTTGCATCGCTATCGATGTACGACATGGTGTGATTTTTTTTCTTAATAAGCTTCTTATACCCTTGTATGTATTCCTCACCTTGTTTTATATCTGCCGGCGAGATGTAGCTTTGTCTTTTAGTTCGTGCCTTGTTTGTCCGCAGTACTTTTTCCATCCAGTTGTTTCCATACATGAAAAACAACAGCGGTATAGTGTCTCAATAGGAGGCGCTGAGCTATTGTTGTCATAACCGCTGTTAGATAGAAGTCAGATAATGATGCATTTGTCATGGTGAAACAGTAGGTAGCCCATTACCCAGGATGATTTTGTGGTGCTTTGTTCTAAGTAACTGTAAACAATGTATGTTTTCTATAAGGAAGCATATCTTGCTTTTGCTAAGTGTTAGAGCAGCCGCCATGTTAGTCAGAAGATCTTGTATACCGTATTTATACATCTTCACTGTACAAGATCCTTTTTCTTTGCAAGGAGTAGATAGGAAAACTTTTCTCCTAGTGTCTCTCATTATGTTCTAAGTTCACAGTTTCCCAGATTTTTATTTTTGATTTTTTTGGTAGGGTTTCTGACTATTTAGTTCTGCCTCCTTTTTGTGTGTAATTTCAATTTCAGTCACTAGACGGCGGCACACTATTTAGTTTGACAGAGTTAATTTGAAAGAAGGAAAACCGGACGTATTTCAGCTCAGCTTGCTCAAGACCATTGAACGTCAAAGCCTCTTTAATCCTGTTTTTTACACCAACAGAGGGTGGCGGCTGTGGGGTCGTTTTATCATGTATATCTTTGGGCGTGTTAAATGATTTAGTGAGATGACGAGAAAAACAACAAAATATTCATTTCTAAATCAACCATATCGACTCATTCACGAAAGGACTTGAGTAGTACTTTCATGATACATCTTAACACATGACACTCAAACCCCTCAGGGTGCAATTAGTTTAGTACTTTGTGCTGCTTCCAAGTCTATTAAACACTTACAGGCCAGCATGTTCACTAACGTGATCCAAGAAGACAACACAGGCACACATTTGAAGCTGTGTTTCAATTAGTTTAAGTACAATAAAATCTATTTTCCTTCACTTTCAGTCTCCACCAAGCCCTCCGGGGAACTGCTTGGCTCTCTTACAATGAAGTTGCCGGTTTGGTCTAGCTCACCACCTGCTTCTCGACAGAGGCACGTTCGCCGCAGTTTGATTTAAAGAGGAGGAGTCGAGAGCTGAATGCGCAGGGAGACGAGTGCTGATGACGGTGCGGCCGTTTTCGCTTGCTAAAGTGACGTACACGCATCACAAAATTCGGGCAATTTGTGCATTCCGCCCCAAGCCCCTTCGAAAAGTCATCAAAGGCCCATTTGCCGGTTGTCTTGGAAAAGGTTATTGTGGTGCGGGCGCATTGAGTGATGTCTTATCGTTGGCCAACGGCCGACATTTGTAAATGTTAAACCTGTTCAATATTGAACGGTCGCAAATGCTTTCCAAACTTTTCAGTTGATCTTCCACTCAGTTTGAAGGGATTCTTTTTTTTTTTTTTTTTTTTCCTGTGGCAAACGGACAGTCCCGCGAATGATAGCCGATCAAAGATGCGGGAGGTTTAACATGCGTGTCGGAAACAACCTAGCAGCTGTTTTATGAGTGAGCGAGGATGATTTGCATATAGATTAGCGTTCTCATGAGGCGACCGGCGTGTGATGACACAAGAAACGTTTACCTAAAAGTGGGACCGCTGAAGCAAGTAAGTGAACAAAGTCGGCGCTAGTTAGTGCGTGTCCTGTACAGACTGGCTCCATTTATCTGACTGACTTTGATTTCATTTTGCAGGTACTTGTCGCCTTTGGACATGCTGGATCTATGGAAGGTGAAAGTCTTACAGGGCCCGCGAAAGGTGATCTGTTGTGTTGACGTAAATTCATAATTTATTTAAGGTTTTCATTTGCTTTGCTACCTTTAAGCGTACCGTTTGCGCTGGCAAGATTTATTCAAACAATCGTGGCATCATGCGGTGAAACGATAAAATCCGATCACATCCAGCGCGACAGATTACCATCTCGCAGTCACGGGCATCAATAGTCGGCCTCAAACATCCCAAGAGACATTTTTTTTTTTAATTAAAGTGGGGCTCTGGTTCTTAATTGCATTTGAACAGATTCCATACAAACAGATTTAACAGCAGAGGGGCAAACTGTGACATAAACTGGTGCTGTGAATTAAAAGATAATAGCAACACAATTACAGTTGTTGCAGAGTCAAGACCTCACTTTGGTGTGTAATTAAATACTTTGCCAAAGCTAGATTAACTGCTACGGCAGCTCACAAAGGTGCTGAAAATAAAGTCCTGCAACAAAATGATTTTAAACAGAAAGTCAAGTCCAAACTTTGCTTTAGAATATGTTCTATGCGGCCCGACTAGTCTAAACACAGGATTCTGACTTATATTGCGTTTGTGGAATATGAGTTAAGCAGCAAAATTTGCGTGTTTGTTTCCATCGCAGAGGGCGGCCATTTTGTCACTTGCTGTAAAATGAAATGACCAGAGCTGGGCATTTCGTCCCAGGGACCGAGCGGTTCATCTGTCCGTTCCAGATGGACGCCCATTTTGCGGACGGTCGGACGGAGGATGAGAACTCTTTTTAAAAGCACAGACTAGGTAGGTTTTCGTCCGTCCCTCTAATCGTCCTTAACCGGGTCAAGTCCCGGCTGGCGTGTTGTGTTGGTGTTCTTTTAAAGAGCAAGCCCGCACAACACTGGAGTGCTCATTTTCATGTGTGTTCCCTCCCTGCAGTGTTGTTCTCATAGCCATAGCCTGCCCTCTAGTGAATGCCCATTTCACTAACGAGGGGGAAAAAAACCCACTCAGAGCTATGACCCGGAAGTGGACGACGTTCTCCTCCTCCTAAAATAACATTGCCTTAAGACAGACGGGGTCAGAGGACGATCATTTTTATGAATAAGGACGGAAGGACGAGGACGCAGGACGGACCGGCAAAAAAGGATAAAGTGCCCAGCTCTGGAAATGACATGAAATGAAATCACAGTGCCGAAGGGCTCAGCTTGAAAAAGTCACATGACCAAACCCAGAAAGCAGGCGAGTTTCGTGAGCCCTTAGGCACAGTGATGTCATTCTCACAAAGAATATTTCATTTCTTATTATTCCATCCGTCCATTTTCTATATCGCTTAACGCTTATACTATTCACGGATCGGACTTTTTACATCCGAGCGACAGTTAATAATGTGTAATAATGAAAAAAATGTTGGAGATTCACATAGAATGAAGAGAGCAAACAAGAGCTCTGCTTCAGACGGACGGAGATTTTCACAGAGCTAACGCGAATACTGCAACAATAAGTCAAACACTGACAGCACACCAGACAAAAGCATCGCACTCATCAGTTAGAAAGCAAACAGGGCAGTGTTGTAAATAGTTGTGTTCTGGCCCGATATACAAGATGACATTTTCCTCCAAATGAGGAGAGGGGCATTACACGGAGACTCAGACATCTGCGAGCAATTACACAGCACTGAGTGATGCCCTCCGGTTTGTTGGTGGCCTTCTACTGCTGCTTGCTTGGCAAGTTTTTGACGCAAGTGTTTATAAAGTCCCTTTGTCTGTTTGGCAGTCATAACATTTATATGGATGCCACTTAAACGTCTGCCGGGCCAGATTTTTGCAGGCATGGCTCGGATAAAGAGGAGATAAAAATGTCCCTTCATGCCGTGCTGGGAAATCCTTTGTGAGCTGTCTTTAATTATTTTTGCGTAAGTTAGCAACTTAGCGAGGGAATTTAGTACGGAGCGTAAAGGAAAATGTAATTAAAGCTCCCGCGAAGGTCTTTTCATAAAGAATTTGGGAAAACAAAACATCACTTCATTCAATGCTAGATTTGTCAATGATAATATTCATATATGCTGACACATTTTGAGGATTCAAAGTATTTTTTAAATGAATAAATCTATTAATTAAAAAAGTAATTGAATTGCATTAATTTGTGTACAAAATCCTCCTGCCAGACTCCAAAATGAATTCAACCAATATGAAAACCAGTCAATATTGTCAGCAATATTCTTTATTAAAACATCATTGGCCTCCCACTCGTCAATAATGTACAGAATAATCATAACAACCACAATATTAAGAAGAAAACCAATCATAATCAACTGAATAAAACTCTGTTCAGCTCGTTGCACGTATTTAATTTCCTTTTGACGTGAATAAAACACTCTTGATACTTTACTCTGTATTCTTTCATTTCAAGGTTTGAGACGTTTTAGAGGAATGTACACTTGAGAAATAAAATGTCTCCCCTTTTTTTTTTTTTTTTTTTTTTTCCTGACAACAACGCACAGTTTTATCTCATTTGCACTTCACACACACAAACACACACTTGTATTACAAAATGATCTGTAATAAAGAAACCCCCGGTGGTAAACAAGCACACGTTTGCACACACACCTGCAGGCATATGTTATATATGCATACATGCGCTTTCACGTACACGCTCACCGGCCGATCGATGCACACTGTTTTCGTGTGTGTGCTTGCACTGGTCCAGTGGTGCTGTAGCACTTCGTATAATCAGACCCGTGGTTCCAAAGCGCCCGAGGCCTCGGCTTCCACGAGTTACACAACACAAACACACGAGGCCCGGCGCCGGGCCGCTATCGACCCACCGAAAGCACACGCGGCGGCTCGCCTCGGCCGTTTGTCACCATCTGCTCCTCTTTTGCTCCAATTGGAGGGAAACGGGGAAGCTAAACGTTCCCTCGTTTGGTGCTGGTACTGGTGACCTTTAAAAAATAGAAGACACTCACAGAGAAAGGAGCAATTTTTACACAACATAAATTTCCTGGTCCGCTGGGTTTGGAGTCTCTCGGCACAGTCTGAACTTTTAAAAAGCTCCAGAGAGTTCAAAACACAAAACTGTGGTACCCTGCCTTAGGAGTTGAATTTTTTCCGTGACCAAGCTCATAAATACATATTCTTTATTAAAATGAACAGAAACGCCAAAGCATCCAAAAAACACTTTTTTTTTTTTTTTAAATGTAGTTTTAAAGGGTCAAACCTCTATGCAAGCCCACTAGTTAAAATAAGGCATTCTGATAAATATTGCCTTTGTGGAATAAGAGTTAATCCATTTGTTTTGTTCTGGGGGCGGCCATTTTGTCACTCATTTTGCCTCAGGTAACGACCAATCACGGCTGACCTGTTTTCTGAAGCTGAGCCATGATTGGTCGTTACCTGAGCCCTGAGCAGTTGTGATGTCATTTGCAGTCGACAAAATGGCCGCCTCCTGAGATGGCTGAAATGGGGTGAATTTTGCTCCTTAACTCATACTCCACAAATGCAATACTAATCAGAATGCCGTTTATGTTTGGGTTGATTTCTGCTTTAATAAAGAAAAAATAACAATATTGTGTGAAAAAAGAGAGAAGAAAAAGAAATTAATTAATTAAGTGTAATTACTGTATGTTGGGACAAACCAAAAGTCAACTGAAATGCTGAAGACGTGCTTTTAAGGGGCGTGGCCTAGCGAGGTACAACAGGAGCTATTGGCTACATAGACATCTAAGGTTGACCGTGCGAGTGTCCGGGTGTGGGTTTTGGTCTGCTGCAGCTCCTTTCGAGTGCTCTCATTTTCTATTTGTCTGTTTGACGGTTTGTCTCATTCTATAAAAGGCTGAAAGTGGGTGTGTCCCTCTTTTCCCTCCATTTTAATCAAGCCACGGCGTATCCATAGCTCATTTGTAACTGATTTTTTGGCTTGTAACACAAAGCCAAAAAAACAACCAAGCGACGGCTTGTAATCGGAAAAACCCACGGCACTCGAAAGGCAAGGTACCACGTTATACGGTTAAAACGGTTCAAACTTTTTCTGTCTCCAGAGTCGAGTGAAGCTTTCCGTTGGCGGTCATGTGTCGATGACGTCCTGCGCCGGCGTGGGTTCGTGCGGCAAAGTGGTAGCGTTGGGCAGCGTCTGCGCGTGGCCCACCGAGTTCTGCTGCAGCTCCATGGCCATGGCGTTCTGCGGGTGCGGGAACTCCTTGACCTGCCTGCGGTACTCCAGGAAAGTGGACGCCTTGGTGGCGATGGCCACCACGTTCTTGCCGACAAAGATGGTGGACACGCGGCTGTCCTGGAAGAGCACCATGTTGACGCCACGGATCAGGATGGTGACCATGTTGATGGTGACCAGGCTCAGGACCGGGTAGAGCATCATCTTCTGGGGGGTCATGTGCTCGCCCTGCATGCTGATCTCGCTGAGCGACACGCAGGGGAGGATGAGCAGCAAGATGTAGCAGTAGAAGAACATCAAACCCTCGGCCCAGATGGGGAGCCCGGTGCGTTGGGGCTCCCACAGATTTGCTTGGATGTCCAGAAGATCCAGTAAGTCCAGCGCCACCCAGAACAAACGGCTCCGCATGTCCTCCTTCTTGCGGAAAGTCCTCACGTATTCCATGCTGTCGAGAGCCACCAGAACCAAGTACAAACCGGGCACGCAAACCGATAAAAGTAACGTCAACGCCTTCCGCGCCACCGTCTCCAGACTCTTCCGGTCGGCTTTGCAATTCTGGAAGACGAAGTAGAGCTTGATCTCCAGCACGAAGATGTACAAGAACCAGAGGATCATGGCGTAGCCTCGCCGGGCCGTGCGCACCTCGGCCCCGACCCACACCGCCACGTAGCGCAGCACGATGAGGAAACAAACGTCCCCCACCAGCACGATGATGCACACGCCGATTTTCCTGGGACCTTGGTTCTGCTCCACCAGGTAAGCGTCCATGAAGGCCATGCTGGTCATGATGACAATGGTGGTCAAGCACACGTGGCGTTTGTCGGGAGGCGGCAACACCATGGCGGGGGCACCTATTGGCTCACTCTTGACACCTTTCGGGGATTATCTTTAATGTCCTGCGACGTGGCGTGCGGAATGAGGGCGTGGGTACGGCAACATCACTTTGTTAGCCGGCGCGCTTCCATCGATTTAGCCACCCCCCCCCACCACCACCAAGCAGCGGCGCTGTGGGCTCTACAACTGACACGCCATGACTGATGGTAATCCACACACACTCCCACAGTGGGCTTTGTCTAACAGTTGTGTGACAGGGATTGCTGCAGAGCCGCGAATCTAGAGAGAGGAGTTGATTTCTGTATAAGAGCCCGTGTATAAAGCGACGATCCGGCTGGCCGATTTATGCATCAGCGTGACGCGAATGGCGCCGTGCCGAGAATTCCTCCACGTACGCCAACCTGCAGCCGGCGGTGCGGCGGGGACGAGAGCGAGGAGTCTGCAGTGGCCCGGAGCCTCCCCCCTCCCAAAGCCGCCATAAATCACAGAGACAGCAGGTCAACGGCCCGTGAGGCCTTGCGTCCTACGCCGGCATCCCCGCGGGGGGGCTCTTACGCGAGGTGGAATATCCATTCTTGCCACTCCCCTCCCCTCTCCTCCTTGACACGTGGCCACTTCTCCTCAGCCTGGGGGAAGATGAAATGAGGAGGGTTCGCGGGAGGGAGGGGGTCGATGGAAGGAGGGAGCGATGGCGGGATGGAAGGAGAGAGAAAGCTGTCAGCACCTCAGGGTATATAACACAGTTGTCATTGCCAGCAGCGATTGCACACGCGGGCAGCCAAGTGATGCGTCGGTTTGGCGCCGATGCATATTGGACAAGACAAGGAATAATAAGATTGCTTCACCTTTCTCTCAAGAGTATGTCATGTGTCTCTGGTCATCTAGCCGAGCGCCTCCTTATCCTCAAATGAAATTCCATTTAGCACGCTGCACCCGAGCGGTGTCATTTTGAGAGCGGAAGCAAGGGACGGACGAGCTCATTCACAAGTCACATGCAGCAGCTACTTACCCTATATCCTTTTCGCGCCTCATTTTTCTGCATCATTACCCAGCGCTACAAATTCAATTTGAGCCAGAGCAAATGAATAAACAAATACTTCATTTCCTGTGTAGTGGGCGTGGCAGTTTCCAAAGAAACACAACTGCTGCTGTAAATTGAAATAGTTCATTTGTGTCCACTAAAACGACAGTAAGCCCTTTTTGGTGAGCACAGTTTTGGTGGCCCAGCCAGAATTGGCACTCGTCCTGATTTGAATCAATACTTACTGAAATTTAGAATGACTGTATCGGATGAAGTAGAGAGAATTTTAAAGTCTTAGAGACCAAAATGGACGAACTATGAAGGCAGCTGTGTGTTAAATTCTCCATTCCCCAGAAGATTTAAAACGATAGTTTATTAAATGTATAATTATATACCTGTGGATGAAATCATGATGTGTATACTCAGTTGCCAAAATGAGTGTGAGTCAATGAACGAGGAAATTGAATGTGCACAACACTGCTAAAAACAGAAATGCTGATTGGTCAATTTAAGTGGCTAGAACTCAAAATTTTGAATATTCGATATCAAAAAAAGGCCAGAACGCGGATTTAAAGCTTAAGTCAACCATAACATATTTTTTTCAAGAATATATTTCCCAGCAGGCCCACTAGTTGAAACACGGCATTCTGATTAATTTTGTGTTTGTGGAATATAAATTGGAATACAACCAATCACGGCTGACCTATTTTCTCAATATGAGCCGCGATTGGTCGTTGTGAGCAGTTGTGATGTCATTTTCAGTCGACAGAAGACAAAATGGCCGCCCCCCAGAGATGGCTAAAAACGAGTGGATTAACACTTATTCCACAAATGCAATACTTATCAGAATGCCCTGTTTCAACTAGCGGGCTTGTATAGATCATATTCTTGAAAAAAAATTGTTTGCGTTGACTACCACTTGAATTGGGTACTATAAAGCTTTTCACAGGACTCCAAGGTAACCGCGCCAAAAATGTGAAAAAAACAAAACAAAAAAACTCACGAAATTGATGAAAAATATTTGCTAGATTGATCAATTAGTTGCTTGACTTTTTAAATGTTTTCATGGGCCATTAAACTTAAATGTGCATTTCAGTCTAATTATTATGTTTTTTTTCCATTGGCCATTCGAGGCTAGCGCAACATATGCTGGGCCTCGGGCTTCAACCTGTGCAAGCAGTGTAATAATTGTAATATCATTAACTAACCAGTGCCAGTCGCCAGGACTTGAGCAAGACAAATAGCCCCGCCTCCTAACCAGTGGACTTGTAACATGGGTTTCTTACAATAACTACAATAACATACGTTTTTTTCGTCCAAGACTATGAATATGTTGTTCATGGAAATAATGGAGAAATGCTCTTTAGAACTTCAAACCAGTTTTCTAAACTCAATTTAATCTCATTATGAGCTATGCGATCATTCCGTTTTGTCTCCTCGTGTCTTCACTATTGCAGGCAACAAAACCTCATTACACCATCGGCAATTAGTTCAGGATGCCACCGTTGGGCTTTTGCCGACCTCCCATCAGTTTAACCACATCTGCCGTCCTTGCACTGGCTCCCTGCTCAATTTAGGATTCTGTTAGAAATTTGAACAGTCGTGTATGGAACAATCAGTGGTCAGGCTCCTCCAGACTTGGTGGACCTGTTGCCATTTTATCGTCCTGCGTTCTGATGACCATCTTTTACCGACTGTCCCTAACAGTAGTCCATTGCCACCAAATTGTGGAATGGCCTTTGAGCTGAGGGCTGCCTCTTCTGTAAGACATTTTTAAAAGAGTAACCTGTTTAGGGTAGCACTCCAGAAAGATTGTTTATATTGGTTTCTGTCTTGAATTAAATGTATAATTTTAGTGATTTTGTATTTTAACCATGTGAGGCACTTTGGGAGTCCTCACGGACAAAAGTGCTATTTCAATAAAATGTACTTACTTATTCAGTTTGGTTTCATTTGATTTCATTTCAAGGTCCACTTATGGCCTCTGGTTGCAATCTGCTTTGAATAATGTTTTGAGGTGTTGTGTGCTTTGGCCTATTTAAAATTCATGCTGCGAAGAAGAGCTGCCGCTCCTTGGTAATATTTCACGACAAAACTGTACCCAAGGTACTCGAATTCAGCCGTCGTACATAATACAGGCTGTATCAACATGGAGAGAGAGTTAAAGACAAACAGTAAAATGTTTTAATTAAGTAGAAACGTGTTTATTAGTTCACATTTGGTGAGCTTCAGCTACATTTACTGTACTGTGCCCAATCACTAATGAGACATTTAAGTGTTTCTGGCTGTCACATCTACAAAGTTACTATGTGAATCGTTGTATTAAAAACACCATATAATTAGGAATAATTCTGGTGCTACTTTTTCCCCTTCAGTAGTGATGTGAAATACTTTTCATCCACCGCAGTAAAAAACACATAAAGAGCAGTTAACACGCACTTGTTAAGGAACAAAGAAGTGAAAAAAATAAAATAAAATAAAACATTGACAAAACTCGCATTTCCTGTAAGGCTTGTTCTCATTTGGGTTGCGGGTAAATTGGAGTCTATCCCAAATGTGAGAGTCACTAAAAAGACTATATTTATGTTGATGTGGAAATTCACTGTCTCCACTAGTTTTTCTTAAATGTGAGGTTGGCATTATTATAGTGTAAATTATAAAAATAACTCTTGTGGTTTTTTCCGTGCTTGTATGTGAAAGCCTTATGATGTGTCAACAAAAAAAAAAAAAAAACAACAACAACATGCGCAACGGCTCACAAGCGTCATAAAAGGGCAAGCAAATCAGGCAATCGCAACCTCGAATATATCCCGCACGAATTGACCTCGCATACACACTCATGCACACAGTTTTACAACCATGAAGACAATTTTTTTTTTAAAGATGCCGTTGCACGCATTTCCGAGTTGCTCCTGAATGCATCATTACCTATGGCGCACACGTACACACAAGCGCAGCAGGTGTCTCGACGTACGTAATGACACGGGTGGTGGCTGCGGAGCTGATTCTCATGTTCAGCAAACAAGCCACGTAAGTTGAGTCAAACTGTTACATTTTGTGAACGTAGACAATTTATGACACATTAATTGGTAACGAAAAACACACGGACAACGGAAAGCAAAGCTTTCCTTAATTTCTGCTCACAATTTGTGTTTTGTGTGCTGATCCGAGTTGTGATTTAAGGTTTTGGTTGGTTTCAAATTGGGCCCCAGGAGCTCTTCCGTTTGGGATTGACTGATGTCAGAAAATAGGCAAAATGTTGCTCACTCCCTTCTTTCATGATTTCCATGAATGTTTTATTTTGCTTGAAACATAGATATTTTGTTTGCTTTTTATGGAGGACCAAGGAAATCTATTTACATTTGATTGAAAATTGGAGGATTTGGACTTAAAGGGTAAAATCAACCCAACCATATTTTTTCCACGAATATGTTCCCAGCAGGCCCACTAGTTGAAACACGGCATTCTGATTAATATTGTGTTTGTGCAACATGAGTTAAGCAGCAAAATCCACCCGTTTTTAGCCATCTGAGGGGACGGCCATTTTGTCATTTCTGTCTCCTGAAAATGACATCACAACTCCCCAGGGCTCAGGGAACGACCAATCACGGCTCGCCTGTTTTCTAAAGCTGATATATATATTTCGTGCCCCATAAAAACACTCAAACATAAATGTGGCGTTGACCCCTAACTCTGGATGCTCTCACTGCAGACCCCTGTGTAAAATGAACAACACAGTGCCAAACAGTTCTCATTGGTAATCCAATCATGGGTTTGAATCTATAAAACCCATTATGTTGAACACGGCCTAAAATAGAGATTACACTATTAAGATGATTAATTGGCTGATTAGGAGAATGCCGCATATCATTTACATATTATGAGGAAGAAGACTGCACCGCATGTATAGATGGTGCATCACCTCGCCATATGTATGACACTCGCTGTTTTTTTAAGAAAGGCTGAGACTCTTCTGACTTAATGATTTGATGACAACCAATGTGAGCGTGGCCTTGAATTTAGAGGCATGCTTGTGGCGCTCTACGTTAAGGAAAGCGAATAAACTTCCAAAAACATGCATTAGGTTCATTGAAGACCGTAAATTGTCCACAAGTGCGATTGTGTGACTGGTTGTTTGTCTATATCAGGGAGGATACCATTTTTTTTTCTTTACAAATGCAAATAATTATTTAAAAAAATAAAAAAAACAGATGTAAACCATTCAATGTTTTCCATTAAAGCAGGGGTAATTGTGTGGGGGGGGACCCCCAGAAAAAATTGAAAATATGAAAAAATACTGAAATTACAAAAGCCAATCCGCAATTATGCTAATCCCCGGTTGCCGAATTGCTAAATGCAGGGGTTGACTGTAATTTTAAATTGTAATATCACCATTCACCATTAGATGGCAGACATGGCTGAGTTAGCACTTAGTTAGGAAGTGCACGGTCCTATGGGATTAGTCTAAAGTCCGGTGGGATAGGTTCCAGCTCACCCGTGATCAAAAGGCGGACAAGATCGACAGAAAATGGACGGATGGATAAAATTTAACATCAAAACATGAACATCAATGACAACGTAAAGTTTCCGGGTGCACAGACCACGAAATAGAGAAAACAATGGAACCTCAGCCACTAAAGTTAAGAGGAGTTTAGCTATCCTTGTGAGGGAAGAGTCAGTCCAGGTCAAACGAAATTGTACGTAATGTTTAATTTATATGTTGTAGCATGCACTTTGTTGGTTTAAATCCAGCAAAAATGACTTGCACTTTCCTTAGCTCTTAGATGTTTATTTCAAAGCCCAAAGCTTGATGTTAATAAAGTCTTTCAAATGCGAACTTGAAGAGAGCATACATTTAAAGCGGCTAAATCATTTCCTCGTTTAGCTTTGGGCCGATGACTCTCTTACCTGACGCCTTCAAAGACCACTGTCTGCGCTTCAGGCCATGTTTTTTACCATCTTGTTAAATCAATTTTATCTTAACACGATAGTCTACCACAGTCGCTTTTCCCCCCTGCCAATTAAATGCTGCGTTCGAGACCGCTTGGAAGTCAGATATATCCTACACACACACACACGTGCGGAAAAATTATTGGACTAAAGCACAAAAGTAGCATTTGTGGATTTTGTGAATAAAAAATTAGCCCTGACGGCTTTTTGGGCATCCTGGATAAGTTTAAAAAATACGTTTACTGAATAACCTTAGGTACGATAAGTACAACATTATTTTATCACGATATGACACGAAAAGAAAAAAAAAAGCCAAATCTGATTCCGCACAGTGCAACTGGACAAAATTATTGGCACCCCCAGCGTAATATTTGGTAGCACATCCTTTGGAAAAATAACTGTAATCAGTGGCTTTCTGAGGTGTTACCAACAATTTTCTCTTCTGGAATTTGGACACAGCCTTTTTTTTGCCAAATGCTCCTCAAGATCCCTCCATAGCTGTCATTGTTAGACATTTAATGGTGACCTAGATCTCTGACACAATAGGCAATAAATAGATTGGAAGTGAATTCAGGTTCTTTATCCACATTGTATAATCCTTTGTTGTAATCTTTCAGCAATTGTTGTCATCCGGCAGATGCCTCAAGCGCCATGGGTTGTGAACTTTTTGTTAACCTTAACGCACAGTAGACACGATGGACTTGTAGCCTTGAGATTGTCCATTCTTTTCTGCAATTTTTGTTTTCAAATCCTCCGACAATGCTTTGCTCGTCTTTCTGTGCCCCGTGCTCGGTGTGGTCACCTTTTCCTCATTTTACACGGCTGCGAGTGTGATTTTTTTTTTAATTGCCATCACCCGTTACTTACCACAAGTAAGTTCGTTACAAATAAAAAGCAGCACGGCGTGCTTGCAAGATAATTATTTCTTCCAATTTTAACAGGGTGCCAATGATTTTGTCCAGTCAATTTTTGGAATTCTTTGTGGAATAATCAGAATTGGCTTTTATTCCTCAGGGTATCTTTTGTGTTTTTCCACTCCATAAAAAGAAATGAAGACAAATACCAAAGAATTTGAAATTGCTATCATTTCTGGGAGAAGTGGCGCGTTATCTAAAGGAAGCACAGGGATGCCAATGTTTTTGTCAACGACTGTGTATCATTATCTTGCACAGCTCTAATACAGAGATATCAGCAAGCAATTTCCATGTCGATCTGTTTGTGTCGAATAGCGATTTCTAGTATAAGCAATAAATGGAGCGTTTTATCGGCCATCGGCCATTGTTGCGCGAAATGCCTTTACTACAGCCCAGGAACTCGATTTCCCCTGAGTTGGCAAGTAGGAACCCCGTCTTCAAGCCGTCTCAAATGCATTTTCCGAGTGTCAAGTGGAAAACGTGTGACTTCCTCTGCTTATTCTTTGTGCAGCACCAAGTTTGACAAATGTCTCTATATTGGCCGGATACATACTGCAAATGAGTGTGCGTTTATTTATATTTACAATTTAGTTTTGATTAGATCCCGAATAGGACATCATCCTGACTGCTTGCCACCTCCGCGATAGGAATCGTCTTCACTGGACGGCTATTTATGCTTCAGTTTTTGAGCTTGGCCAGTTTTAATGAAGTGACAGATTGCCTTGAATCCAGCCAACACAGCTCAATCGATCGCAAAGTCGCCGCGCAGTGACGGTGTTGTACGTTATATAAACCCGGGCCTCCTCTTCCTGAACGTTTACTGCCAGGATTTAGTTTTTGTGGGCCACGTGTTGATCCCATCATTCACAGTCTGGGAACTGCAAAACTGTAATAGCCCCCATTCTCTTCTGATTAGAACAATGGCAAAGTGCTACAATCCAAATCGCTAAACGCATCTCGCTCTCATCGCTCTGGAATCACTTTGCTATGTTTGCCAATCGTATTAAAGTGTCCCTGAAGGGACCCGGCGTGGTTGTGTATTATGCTCACTTTGAGTTAATCAGAGAATCCTTGTCACAACAGACCCGCTCACGATTGGCTGAAATATATATAGAAAAAACTAATTTCTTAATAGTTTTTCCCCTTCCACATTTTAAACTATGAGAACACACTTCAAAATATTAACATGCACTTTTAACAGGCGTGATGTATTCAGTAGTGCCTTTTTTTCACTTTTCTAGTTATCCAAATATGAGGTAAAGTCTGCTTGCCTCAAGGTTTAATGGTCACTCCTATGGTCACACTGAACTTTACTACAAAACTGACCCATAAAACAAAAGAGAATTAAACATTGTATATTTAAACGCCAAAATATTCCGCCAAACCGCATGCCACTTATATTGGATGGGCAATTATAAACCTTTATAACCATTCTGAACCTTCAACCGAAGAGGGCATACAATAATACTAGACTTACAGACGTAGTATTGTCTCTGTTCTGTGGGAACGACTATTACTAGAGTTTAGTTGGTGACCTTCTCTGCCTTTTCTTCGCGTGAATCCTGCTGCATCTCTTCTAGTAGACCTCAGTATTACCCGACATGATTCAGGCGAAAGTGATCACTTAAAAATCTGCAGACTGCAATGTCACTTTGCCCTGTCGCGCTTTGTGCTTTCCATCAATTTATTCAATTCAAAGTCTATTTTGCACCCACACGTCCCTAACTTTCCCATTTTCTTACTCCAGTTTTTTAAAAGCTTGTTTTGCTATCTATTTAGACTGACGATTCTCACTTTCCTTCACCGTGTCATTTTGTGTGATAAGCACAGAAGGTACATCGTAGCGCATAACTGGGAATAAACCGTCATCTATCTCTGAGCTGTCAGGTTTTCTAAACGGCGGTGGGTGTTGATCAAATGCGGCTAAAATTAAATGCGTGTCGCGTAAGACGGGATGTATCGCTGCTTGCAATGGCTTGGCACTCCCGCGTGTTGCTCCCATCCTCGCTAAGCATTTCCACTGTGCGGTACAGTTCCGTTAATAACAAGAGCAAGGCTGCACAGTGACATTTTGTGTTCTTTTTTCGAGTAATGTGGCTGCTTAAAGCAGGAATAGGGCAGGATTTGTTTCCTTCCTGTTGTGACACGGATTAACAGATCAATTCAGGGATTGCTAATGAGTGTAGTTAAAAAAAAAAAAAAAAAAAAAATCTAGTATACCACTGTGACTAAATATTACTGCAGTATATTTCAGGAGAATATCATCAGCAAAAAAGAAGAATATACGCTGGAGGTTAATTGAATACTCTTGAGTACTCAGAGATATTGATTACCGATACCGCTAGTATATTTGATATATATGAAATGGTGTACAAAACACCTTTCTTTCTGATGCAGATGATGTTTTGCCAATGTCAAACTACTGCCGACGATGACTTACTGGATGTCACATTACCTTCCGCCTCTCCGCCAAAACTCGGCTAGAATAGACTCCAGCTCCACGAGTCACCTTAATGAGAACAATCGCTATAGAAAATGAATGAATGGAATTTATTTTCACAGTTGGATGACAGCTGGGAATGTAGAAAAATGTCAATTTTATGAAGAAGAAAAAAAATAGTTTTCTTTTTCCAACATCTCAATGTCAAAAGTGTCTTTCAAAGTCCTAACAAATGGGTGATAGAACGCATTGTGTGTAGACGTTTGATTTTATTGTGAAGTGTACCAAAGTGAATCAAACCGGGCTGCTTGGGGTGGGGGGGGGGGGGGGGGGGGGGGTGAATACAAACTGGCCTGCATTTGGCTCCCTTGAAATTGCTCCTATCCTCTGCGGTGTCAGTCATAGGGCTTTCTTATTCGCAAAACTAGGAGAAGATCTGAGGCACGGCTCGCTGAGTGAACCTTCATCAAAGTGAAGAGTGTAGCCCCTTCACAGCCTACAAATGATTGCCGGTTGGCCGATGAGAGGAGGCACTCGTGTTTTCCCCCCAAAATCTAACTCTCTCCCTCTCCTGTCATATGCACAATGTAGCTGTCCCTTGATAGATCAGATTCCCTCTACAATCGGACTGGGTTGGGAAAAAAAAAGAAAAAAAAAGAGCTTTTCCCACACTTTATTTACTTCCCCAGATTTATAAATGGAGCATGTAATACAGCACTTTCCCAGTTAGGACTATACGGCATCGGCATCTCGTTGAAATATAAATGACACTCACCACACGAGTCCTCTCTTCTCCTTGTGATGGCAGCAGATTATTGCCGGCCAAACTCAAGGCTTTAGTCTGCCGGAGGCAGCTTTTTCAGCCTGAATTTGTTTTTCTCAGAGTAGATACATGCTTGTGGCTCCAAGTAGTCTTTCCAAATTAATTTGACTGTTCCGATAGAGTACCTGCGTGATGGGCATTACCCATCGACTGCGCGGGGCCGGTCCAATTACAAAGTATAGGCATCCGTCAGGAGATTCAAGGCGGTAACCCAATTTTACGAGCAAAAAGGACGCTCAATGTCTTTTCGCTCTATTATTAAACCAAGTTACACTCATGGAGATATGTCAGACTCCAGCCACCCCCTCCAGGCCAATTCATTACAGACTGAGTTCCTAAGCATCGACCACGGCTGTCTAACGAAGTCATGTTAAGGTAAATGAGTACTGACGGGAAGCCTACAATACACATTGGTGCTCATCAATGGAACCCAGCTAAAACCGTCTTATCATCGACACTGGTTTCTTGATTTTTACGGCGGTTGTCCATTCTTTACACTTGTGCGCAATTACATGGTTGTGAGTGATGCCGTCGACCGTGACGTGTGCGTGCAGTTCGACAACTAATTTTTACGAGTCTTCAACTGTTGACCTTTAGTTTATTTGTATTGTGATTTACAAAAATACTTGACTGTTGTCATAATTTCATAGACTGTGAAGTGTAAAGTGTCCCTGCTGTCGAAAAAAAACAAAAATTGTTTTGGGGTACGAGAGCCATACCCACTGCCAAACCGTACACGTACAATGTAAATATTGTGTTTTACAATGACACTTAACTATATTTGTAATTTCATATGTTCCTGTGGCAAAAAAGCAAAGCATGTTGAGTCTGTTTCATCAAATTACAATAACGAAGAATTGGGACAAATTTGCATATCAAGTATCAATTTTGCTCCAAACTGAAAGCCATACTGCATATAAAATGTTTTTATATTGTTCAGAAGGACCGAGGACTAAGGCTCCAGTTCATCAATTGTTGAATTATTTAGGCTTAACAGGGTTAAATTTGCAATGTTATTTTGTAATCTTTGTGATTTGTATTTTTGTTGAATGAAAATAAATTGGTTTTATGCATACATTTTCATGTATCTTTTTTTTCTTTTTAATTTTGGTGACCTATATATTACGCTCTCAAAACTAAAGGTTATGACTTTAACCCAAAAGCTGAGTCACTCAAGTAGACAAGTAAATGTCATCTAATTTTAGAATTAAAATTAAATGCAAAATGATGCAATATGTTCTTCATTGACACTTCAATGACAAACTCAAATTCGGATATTAACCTTGTTCCATGAGTAGATTATTTTTAAATATGGCCCAAAATCAAATCCAGTTTTTGTTAGTAAAATATTTTTTTTGTCTTCCTTCCAGGCCTTCTTTCCAGAACATGGAATGCACTCGTAAATGTCACAGAAGATTACTCAAGTTTGCCTGAGAGGTGAGTCTCTTCACATTCACACTAAACACAGCACACTTTGCAGTTTACATACAGTTCCACTTTTATTATTGATGTCGACTTGTTGTTGACTTTAGACTGTTACTGAGCAGCCTCGACAAAAATGTGTTCACCACTGAGTGCTACTCAGTCATGATCACAATTATTTCTATTTCCAGTTTCATGGATATCATCCGATTATTCATCCTTTCCATCACCAGTACCCTTCTGGGGTCGGATCACAAAGAAACGCAAAAAAATAGATCTTTTAGATAGTCCAGATGGCAATTTCAACTCCGCTTTTTTATACTTTTACTTTTTTATAGCATTTACACACAATCTTCCACGAAACTACCGTGCCAGTTTTGGCAACGTGGAAGGAGGCCAAAGTACAAAGGAGAGCCGAGATTAAAACCAAGAACCTCCGAATTGCGATGTGGGCATGCCAACCACATCACGCTGCCAGCAATCAAACCTAATACGACTGATTTTAAAAGGATCATCAATCGCTCTCATTTAATAGAACACATCATTAATTTTGTTCAACTGAGGCCATGGTGATTACCATAACTCATTTTTTTTTTTTTTTTTTTTTTCAATTTCACTGAAACATTGAAGCTTTGTTAACAAGTTCCTCCTACACAATCCCATCACGGATGCAACAGTGTAACGTGCATATTGATTTGACAATACAATGCATACAATGGTATGTGTGCAGTTCATTCAAGCATCAGGATCCCCCAGCCAGTAATTATGCAGCAATATCTACTTATTGTTCTGTCAATAATTGTCTCCCTTACTCCCAGCATGCACTTTGGCCATTCCTCTACCTGTGCTCAATATCACCATGTCAAATGTGGGCCCCCCCCCCGAGGGAGATGGCATCCATAGACGCATTCAAGTCACGCCGCATTACTGCTTGCTCGATTTCACTTGAGGGTAAAATGACTTTTCAAAGACAAATATCTCGCAGGACTTCTTCAGTATTCATCACATGTGCTATGTGTCAGCAGCATGAGCACTAAAAAAAAAAAAAAAAAGAAAAAATCCTCGGAATTATAACCTGCCAGGAACAGCTGAATCACTCGAACAATGTGCAATATCAAGTTGTTAATGAAATTCCCAGAGTGTGTAGATGCAAATCTTATAAAGTACTCAGACTTCTTGAGCCTTCTAGGGTTTGCATAAAACATGCGCACACCTGCCACCTTCAATATGTTGTGGGAGGCAAAAGGAAGCACAGCAGGGGTAAAAAAAAAAAAAAAAAAAAAAAAAGGCATGGGGATGAGTGGAAAGAGACGCAGCAGAGCAAAGGTTGCTGTTGCATGTGATTGATTAAAGGGCAAAAGAGATGTGATACAGAGAGGATTTGATGTGCTGCTAATGAGCCAAGAGTTAAAATGGATTGCTTAGCGGAGGATTTAAATATTACCAGCCGAGGATTAATGACGGGCGAAGTGAGAGATTTTCCTTCCAATAAGTCACGTCTGAAAATCAAACCTCTCCAAAAATGAAGTCCAGGAATCGTATTGATGGTTTAAGAAATGCATCTCCATTTCGTGGATTAATTTTAACCGGACGATACATTATTTACCCGTTTGTGGGTTTATTATTTTTTTGGGGGCATTTGAGAAGTGATACAACCATTTTGACATAACAGAGAACTCTTTTGAAAAAAGCCTCACAGGGGCAGCTTGCTTCTGAAGTTGAACCCTACTTTGCATGGTAATGGAACTGGAAACAATATTTCACTCAGGATTAGACTGCGGTTCCATGTGCAAATCACTGTGTCAAACGTCTTGGCAAACGTTTCAGGCTGTGTGGACTCAACTTGGAATGTGCTGCACAGTATAAATATGATACCATTTCCAATTATTTTTGCCCTCTTGAACAGACACCAGACTCTGGAAGACTTAGTTTAAAACAAGCAGTAGTTGGGACATTTAGGGCTTTTTCTCTCTCTCTTTCGCTACAGCCTACAAGGTTAGCGTATAACACAGACAAAACATGGTCAGACGCTCAAGGAACCATCCAATAAACTGAAATGAAAATTGCATTCTTGACTGACTTCCCCCGCGGGGGCGTCGCACCCGTGACGGATGTGGGTGTTTTAACAACTGCACGTTACCCCCCGTTATCAGCATAACCCACTCCAGGGGAAGGTTTCTCTCAATTGGTCGGCAATTTGAAAATGTTAGTGTATCGCCTCATCCATTTGTATTGAAAATGGCTTGTCCTCATTAGGGATCAACAAATCAATTGGTAAAAAAAAAAAAAAAGAAAAGAGAACAGCAAGGCCTCTGCAGTCTGAAACTTCAGTGTAAGACCGAAGAGGCAGTTGACCATCAGGAGGCTGAACAACAGCAGTGAGAACTGCCCTTGGCTAGGCAACAGCTCCCGAGTTTTAATCAAAAGCCACACTAAGAGGAGGAAAGACCTGGTAGTTGTAGAGGTGGTCAGCCGAAGCTACGATGCCGGATAACCTGGGAATCGCCAGTCGGCAGGATGATTAAGGGGCTTGTCATAGGGAAAATGAGCCAAGTGTGGTTGTGCGGGTTTTCTCACACATTCCAAAAGTGCACGTTAGGTCAATTGGAGACTATATCAGTGTTTGTAGGCAATACACAAACACAAAAGGCCAGAGCTGAGTTCCCCATCCAGAACTGTGATGCAGATTTGCTAAGCACTACTCGACTGTGCTACCAATTTATGGAAAAAAAAAAAAATACAGAAAAATATTCATGTATTCTGTTTTTGTGAACAATGTATAGAGAAATGCCTTCAGAGCAACACAGTAAAACAACAACAACAGTAGCTCAATAATGCAAGAAATAAATCATTCTATTCTATTTGCAAACATGCCTATGTACAATGAGGTCTGGCTGCCAGCCATCTCCCATGATCCCAGCACAGCCGCCCCTTTGCTCAGTGCCGGAGTGTGACAAAGCCTGATGGTCCAACAAACAAATGGTTTCTCGCTGCAATTCTTCTAAGTGCCAAGAGAAATCAGCCTGCCATTGAATGTGCCTCTCTGGCTAACCAGCCTTCTGGGGAATGGGAATCTGGGCTTTACTTGACGGATAGCTGATTGTTTTTGACCGGTAGACTGTATCGTGTGAAAGCTGACTTAGAGACATGATGCATCAGTTATGCCGCCTGTAGTTGGGTTCGACACACTTGCCAGTCCTCCTTCCTTAAACAGGGGGAACGATCACACACATCAGTCTCCCTATATGGAAAGGAGGGTCAGTCGGGAAATAGAATCTGAAATTCAGGAGGGGCAGTGCGGTATTCGTCCTGGCCATGGAGCAGTGGATCAGTTCTACACCCTTAGCGCGGTTTTTAGCGGGTGCATGGGACTTCGCCCAAATAGTCTACATGCGCTTTGTCTCGAAGACTGCAGTCGATCGTGTCCCTCAGGGTGTCCCGTGGGGGGGTGCTGCGGCAGTCTGGGTTAAAGTAGCCTCCTATATGGGCTGTTCGCTTGACCGGTGACAGACTTCAGTCCACATTAATTCGAATTTGTTTCCAGTGAGGGTTGGACTCTGCCAAGGTTGCCTTTCTGGATAGAATTTCTAGGCGCAGTCGAGATGTTCAGGTGTTCCCGGTTCTGATGGCGTCATCAAGTTGCTATCTTCAACTCTTGCTGCAACTGTTCACAGCGGAGTGTAGAGTGGTCGGGACGAGAATAGGCACCTCCGAATCTGAAGCTGCGGTCCTCAGTTGGATGACGTCCGGTTGTGGTGGAGTTTAAGTATCTCGGTCTTGGTCACGAGAATGAGGTTGACAGGTGGACTGGTGCAGCATCTTTAGCGATACAGACTTTGCATCGGTCAAGAAGGAGCTAAGCTGATGGGTAAAGCTCTCAATTTCCTGTTTTAGGATTTCCGTTTCATATTTTTGTATCACATCAAAATATTTGCTTGCAGACTTTTCCAGTATGTGCGACTATATACACCTCCGCCACTCACCTTTTTCGTATTTTTCTCCACTTGGCGTTATGCATCAGGAGGTAAAATACTCCAGGCTTTTGCGGCCTGTAAAAAGAAAAGTCGGCAGCGGAAATTGGCATTTTGGAGCGAAAAATATGTGTTTGTCCTCTCTCGCGCCTCAAAAAGGGTTCTGGTGCCTTGACTCTGACTTGCAACCAATCAATCTGTCACAAGAGCTCAAAGGGCAGACCTCTGCAATAGCATGAGCCTATTCATCCACTGTGTGAAAGAATGTAGCAGAAAAAAAAATTCCAAACCGCAAAGAATATATTTTTTGAAATATTTTCCATAAAGGTCTCCAATAATATGGTGGAAAATTGGCCTGTCTGGCATATTAACATTTTCCCCAGACAGTATGAATAGAGACAAATTCCATGAAGGTGTTAGCCTGTCGCCTCATGAAATTGGTGTGCAGACTTGCCTGATAAACACCTATTTCAGTCCTTGCACATCTCAGGCCAACATCAAAAACGCTAAGTCCGAAATGAAATGTGCAGGTCCATTTGGTCCGACACTAAAAACACTCATGATTTCCATTTTTTTCTTTGATTTGTCATTACTTTGTCATCACTTCAGGCTTGATTCACCGCCTGTTGCTTCAGCATGTTCCCGGCAGCCTAAGAATGCATCCACTGTGTAAATGTTTGCTCCCTGGAGAGAAGAAACAAAGTATTTTTAAAATGACCTGATGTACCGCTGTGTTCAGGAAAAATCGAATCAAAACGAAGAACACATTTAAATCAAATTTGTCCCAAAAAAAAAAAAAACTCTACTTTTTTCTTTTCATACATTTACCGGACTTTAACTGGAAAAAACACTTGCTTCCCTGTGAATCACTGAACTTTATATCCAGGTGTGTTGGCACAGGGAAACATCCAAAACATGCAAGACAGCGGCCCTCGAGGACCGGAGTTGCCCACCCCCGCATAAGTGCGATACCAGCCAGTTATGTCTTTAGTTATATCGTTTAGTCACAATTAAGGCTTGGCTATTTCACTCAGTGCACTTCTCATTCTGAGTACTAATTATGTCACAGGTGTCACTTTGTGGAGTCTCTTCATAGCTTACCCCGCGCAAGTAATTAACATGCTAATTTGCGACACAGTCGGGGTCATTGGTGTACATCCAGCACCTCTATTATAGCATCTTTGACTCACCAGGCTGTCAAACGGCCATCTTTAGTAAGATCTATAGCCTGAGTATTAAACAATAACACATCAACTTGTCTGACGTAAACAGTCCCACAAAGACTGCACAAGCAGATGGGTCCCACTAATCAACTTCTGTTAATTGATTGCCTTTCAAACTAGTCACACACATTCAGGACTGCAGAGGCACCAATAAGATATACCGCAGAAACCTGCCATCCATCCATCCATCCATCCATATTCGGCTCACTGGTGATCTGGAGCCTACACTCTAAAAACAGTTGCGTTAAAAATAACACAATTTTGGGTCAAAAGGGACCCGATCCACTAATTGGGTCAATTCGACCCACCTTCTTGCATTGTTTTGTACAAAACAGCCCAATTTTTGGGATTGTTTTGTACAAAACTACCCATTTTTGGCTTGTGTTTACTGTAAACAACCCATTTTCTGGGGTTGTATTGGGGTTGTGTTGAAAACAACCCAAAAAGTCATTCAAATTGACCCAAGTAGTGGATCGCTCCATTTTTGACCCAAAATTGTGTTATTTTTTTAACCCAACTGTTTTTAGAGTGTACCCGAGCTGACTGGATGAGAGGACTGGACTTCTAACTTTATTCATGGAACATTAATTTCCCTTATATTCACCAAGCCCTAAAACACTTTCTAGCTATTGCTATAGAGAGTGATCTGACTAAAGAGGCAGAATGACTAATGCATTATTGCAACATGAAACAGTATCTATAGCTCATGCGAATCCTTATTTATGTAGGTCATTTAAATGGGAAAAATGTTGCCTAGGTCCCACCCTTAATTCATTTTTCTGGGGCGTCATTAGTGAAAGCACTATACCTCATATGCATATACTGGGTTGGAAATGCATGAAAAGCAGAGTTGAATTATATCTACTCCCTCAGAATGCCACTATGAGTTTATTTATGCTTTGGTTTCACTCAATTAGGTCCAAAATAATTCAGGGCATGGCCTCCCGTTGGGCAATCTTATTTTATTTTCCCTTGACCAACATGGTTAGTTTCTGCTGTAGTACTCCCAACATTTGTAATATCGTTTGACAGAAGCAGGGCCGGAATTAACTGCCGTCCACGTTGACACGCAATTTAGTTTTTGCTAATTATAGTGCACTGCGGTCATAAATAATTCTGTGCTCCTCTGCTATCCCTCACCATCTCGCTTTCATCACACAAACACGCACGCACACGTGCACACATGCTAATGCGGGATGCTTTGCATTGGCAAGAGGCAATGGGGGAGAAACGGAGCAGAGGAGGCAGTGCATCTCTCCCTTACAGTTAAAGGCCATTCATAAATAGCGAGCCTTCACTCTGTCCTGCGGTAACCGATTCCATGAGACTGCAGTGCCTCTGCCGCCCCGAAGCAATGCTTTAATAACACAAGCACTACCAAAAAGATGGAAACATAAAATGCGTCTTGACAGGAGCCGAGGAAAGACATGGAAAGGAGGTTTAAAGAGGAAGTCAACGCAAACATATTTTTTTCCGGAATATGGCCTTTGCACGCCCATTAGTCTAAACATGGCATTCTGATTAATATTACGTTTGTGGATTATGAGAAATCCACCTGTTTTTAGCCATCTATGGGGGCGGCCATTTTGTCATTTCTGTCGACTGATGACATCAGGCTAAGATAACGATAACGATAACGATCATGATGGCTCAGCTTCAGAAAACAGGTGAGCCGTGATTGGTCCGTTATCTGAGCCCTGAGAAACTTCGATGTCATCTTCAGTCGACAAAAGTGACAAAATGGCCGCCCCCTGAGATGGCTAAAAGTGGGTGCGTTTTGTTGCTTAATTATATTCCACAAACACAATATTAATCAGAATGCCGTATTTCAACTAGTGGGCCTGCATAGAACATTTCTGGAAAAAAAATACATTTGGGTTGACACCTGTCTTTAAAGTTGCCCGGAAACAACAAAATATGCAGGCATTCTAATTATAAGAAACAGCTATTCACATTTCTGCATTGTGCAGTTTGAAAGCGCAAAAGAACCTTCTTGCATAAATATGTCCTCTACGACTCATGCATGCGTCACCATGTCAACTTGGCCACTGCAATCAAGACGCAGTCAGTCCGGATATGGAAAAATAATAAAAATAAGAGCGCAAAGTACACAGTTGCTTTTCAGACGTCAAACCTCAGTCGTACTGCTGCCATCATTATTAGCGTTAGGCTTGTGCTGCATTGCCAGACCTCTTCTGTTTTTTTTTTTTTTTTTTTTTTGATTTGCTGCACCTCAGTTTTTCCTTTTGCTGCGCAATCTTGAGGGAGGAGTATGCCCGATAATGTCAAAAAGACATCTCACTCTACAGCTGTACCGGGCAATAGAAATCAATGCGGCAATGATTGGAATACATATTTTGTTTCTTCTTCCTCTCGCTTTTCTTGCTGAGTGCCCACCTGGAGAAAATGCCTCCATTTTCCTTCGCTGGCTTCCTCCGACCACACGCTCCCACTCCTTCCTCCACATCTCCGCGGCCCTTCTTCACTATCTCGCTGAGCCTGTATGACCTGCGCTCAGGGGATAGGGCTGAGCCTTCCTCACATCCAACAATCTTCGACCGCTGCCTATTATGCCGGACGGTTGCGGTACACATCTCCCCGGGGGTCGTGCGTTCAAGGCCGAGCACACACTTTTCATGTTTACATTGCGAGATAGCAAGGACAAGCGATTTGAATCGGAACACACACACATTTGGATGAAAAGCACTGCGGATAAATGAATGAGGAATGCTCGGATAATGCTCAGCGATTGCTGAAAATTGTCGCTCTGTTGAATCAGTTTCAACTACTTTCTGGTCTAGAACATGTCAGCTACTTCTAAGCCTAAATTCACCGCACACTGAATTTCGTAATTTTTTTCCCCATACGCGTCATGTGTCAGATTTTCTTTCATGCGGTGTGAACAGTAGAATTCAGATACATTTTTTATTTTTTGGCCGGGGGCTCTTTCGTATGTGGATATAACTCACATATGTAGTGATGGAAACTGAATGGAAAAGCGTGTACTTACCCTGGCAAGATATTACTTCAACGGTGTTTATTGGTTTGCCAGATTCTGTCCGTAGGCTCTGTTGTCATATTTCGCAACAAGCTGTAGGTACTTTATTTAGCGTTATGTATACACATAACACGTTAACCCATTCACTGCCAGACATTTTCAGACCCTCTTTTACGGTAACGTTTGAAAAAAATATAAATAAGTGAATGGCTGGACTGTGACAAGTAAATTCGAATGAGTTATTACATTTACTTAAGGACAATTGTTCTGAAACCGTATAGTTTTAAAAAAATATTGAAATACAGTTAAAAGGATAAAAGATGATGAAAGTGAAAAAAAATATCATTCTACATACAGCAGGGGCGGAGCCAGAACGTGTCTAATGGGGGGGGGCCTGGAAAAATCAGGGTGGGCCTGAATATTTCTCTCACTGAGCACAATTCTCCAGTCCCGACACATCACATATTCAAATAATACGACAAACTGAATAATATAAAGTTCGGATATTCCTTAGACAACCAAATGATGCCATTTTTAACATTCAATAAAATAAAAAAACACAACTAAACACTAATTAAAAATAATTTAATCATTTACTAACAATTCAAAAGTATATATTTTTTGGTTGGGCAGTCTTTCAATCTGGGTGGGCCTGTGCACACCCAGGCCCACCCATGGCTCCGCCCCTGACATACAGTATATGGTCGAACAACCAGTTCTCAAGGAATGTAAACATGAGATTGCAGTGTAATGTACAACGCTATTTCCAGCTAAGCTCCTTTAACAGAGCTATAAACGAGTATTTGCGGGTGATGTAGTCATGTTGCTGCAGTTGCATTAACCTTCATTAATGTTTCATACAGTATTAGCGTAGTGTCTATCTAAATTCACTCTACTTATGCGTCCTGGAGCGCATTAATGACGGTGGTCCATCTGCCGCATATCACCATCATTTCTGCTGAACGTTAAACGTTTGCCATTTACAATTACATATCTTTTGTATGAGGTCAACAGCGACTTGGGCTGAGCCACAGACTCTTTGATTGTGACGTGAAACGTGAATGATAGTCAATTCCATTTATTCACCCGGTACAAATTGTTTGTTGTTCGTGTCGTCTAAAACACAATTACCCGATACCTCGACCGTTAATTTCCCCCAACAAAATAGATGCCCAATTCATGACAGAAAATGGAGTGTGATATTACAGATTGGGGTTCCAATTAATATTATGCCACCTTGGAGGGATACCACGTAGCCTGTTTCACGGATATGGATTATGCCTGCCGGATAAAATTTCCCTGTCGGCGGCTGCCTCTGTTGAGCAATGTCTTTGCTCGAAGGCAATGTTCAAGCACTCCCCTGCGTCTCCACTCCGAAGCCTTCTTTAGTGCAACTGTCAAAAAGCCCACACGGACTTCCGCAGCAGCGCCGCCCTTTGCCAAATGCTCGCCCCCCCCCACCCCCCAGATTTAAGACTCGAGCAGATAGCAGAAGTTGTACGGCTCCGGCTTATACATCATGGCCAACATCTCTCCAGCCTTTTACTTGTGGAGTGTTGATTATCTAAATGATGACTCCACCATAACTTCAATTAGGCTTTTGAAGTATCAGCTCATAAATTGTGTGGATGGAACGACAACCCCCTGCAGCAAAGAGCCTCCTGATGGAGTACAATGTGCTGTTATTCCATTTAGAACATGCTAGTGGGTGCTGCGTCTGTGTCAGCAGAGTAGATTAGAGTAATAAAACTTGGCGCTTAGATGATGTGACATTTCACCCCGGCCGTAAAATCTCTGCAGGGTGCTCGCACTGTCTTGCCTGTGCGGGAATATGTTAAGTGTCCGCATAAACAATGGGACATCGTTATTGCATGTGCATTTATCTCGTAAATTAAACAAATCTATGCCGATGCCTGTTACGGTGTCTGACTCTAATCATGCATATATTTATGAGGCAAATAGCGTACAGTGGAACCTTCAGAGTCAAACGTGATTTTTTTTTTTTTTTTTTTTTTTTTTTTTTGTCTTCAAGTAACATAATGTGGCGACCGTCGTGCGTGATTGATTGATTGACAACAGACAACTTGGCAACAGTTTTGCAACCTCTCATCTCGAATACATCACACATAACAACAGTAAGCAGTATAATTCTTTCCTATGTCACCATACGCGTCGTCCTTTGTGATTGACTTAGAGCCACTGTTTTATATTTTTCACGTCTTTTGACGCTTTTTTTTTTTCCGTGATTAAGAATATTAGGTTCAGGCATGGTTCACTGAGAGTAATTGGAATAATGGCTACCCAATCATCCCAACAGTTTGGCGTTCAACCTGGAACCTTAGAGGTGCCACTGTACTTGGTTAACATATCGCATGCATGATTAATTAAGTCCTGACAGAGTATTAGTCTGTTACGTGCAGTATATGCTTATTTGATTTTCGCTTTGCGTGTGTGTGTGTTAGCATCTGCACGGCAGTATATCCAGAACCAATAAGCAGGCGTGTCAGCTGGTTGTACGAGCAAAGAAAAACGGGGACAATGAACGACATTGACAGGCGACATGCGTCAGAACGTCTGTTGTAAGGACACTGAACTGATCGTTGATAGCAGATGTGTGTCTAATTGCGGCGGGGTTGGGCGCCCTGAATACGTCTGTCTCCCCTGTCTCTGCCTACCAGCGGAGCGCCCTCCGCAACTCCCAATCACTGCCTCTAATTAGAGGCCTTATCTCTGCCAATCACGGAGCCTTTTGCTCTTTTCCACGGCCCGCTGCACATTTAGCAGGGTAACAGGCATAGCCGAGGAGGCGTGGTGGTCACAGAGGACAAGCCATAGATAGACAGGGAGGAGAGAATGAAGTGGCATGAGATGCAGGAGCCGGCTCTCGTTAGCATTTAGTGTGACGTGGAATGAAGAGTAATGGGCTCTCTTTACAAGGACACATTTTTGGGTTACTCCGGGTGAAATGAAATGAAATGAAATGAGAGGCTTTGAAACTTTACTAATTTTAAAATGATGTGTAAAACGGTGTGTTGTCAGTGAACCGTTTCCGCAGGGCTCAGTCTCTGTCCCCCTAGAATAGTGAGAGGTTATTGTAGATAGTATAATATCCATAATACAGATCTGCCTCGGGTATTGTTTCGTAGGCCGCGGTGGTTAAGTCTACAAGGACGTTGCTTTGGGTTGAAATTGGGTCTGTTTGACTGTCACCCTTGAGCAAGGCACACTGCCAATTTTCCCTTGACTTCATGCTTGCTATCCGCAGTGGGAATTAGTTCTTTGTGGGGGATTGCATGCAATACCAATTAAACAGCGGAGTGAAAATTGAATTTATCCTCCGGGATGAATAGGGCGTTCTAAGCACAACATGTCCGCGACGTTAGTCAAGTGGGTTGCTATGGGGATTTGCACATTAAGCACTGGGATTGCGCTTGCTGAAAAATTGCCTTTTTGAAAATGTGTTTAACTTCTTTTATAGGAGTTCCTACTCAACTCTCACAAGAATAAATGGAGGATTTGCACATGAATTCACACATGGCTCGTGCTCCACCCGTCCTCAAATATACATAAGTACGTTTTTTTATTTTACGTCATTAAACTATGGGGACAATTGACGACCAATTAATTGATTGATATTTGCCTATGAATAAAATAAAATTTCTATATAAAAATATACCAACTATATAAAAATATATCTAATATATAAATAGCTTAATTTCTTTTTGCTATCGTTAGTGAGCAAATTTACAAATTCAGAGGTGGTCCAAATCAATATTGTTGATTTCCCCATTGCTAAGCATTTCATTTTGCCTCACTGGCTGCAAGACAATTAATTCGTCACAATCAATTGATTGGTATGCCCATCTCTAGTGGAAGTGGTCGTTTTTTTAGTTATCCTGCTGCCGAACAGAATGCGACGAAAACACTACCTTCATGTTGTGAAGTGATGCAATGTACTTAGGATTTGCTTACTTAGCCATTCGTTTTACTGGGTGATAATTAAAAGTATGAACAACACGGTCCATATTGACACCAGGCTAACAGCATGAGAGCTTTCCAGGCAATATTATAGCCCACTAAAGTAGGTTATCAGGGGTTGCCATGGCAATGAAAGAGATAGTTCCCTTTAATTTCAGGTGATTTGCCGTTATTATAAGGTCACATTGCTATGTGATACATCCAAGAGTTTTTTTTTTTTTTTTTAGGGGGGTTGTTATGATTATCAGACAATTTGCAGTTCCCAGAATTCTGAGTAGATGCAACAATTTTAGTGCTCCCTGTGCCTCAGTATGTTAGAGTTTGTTAGCTGATTCAATTCTTGGGAGATGTCAACCGGAAAGGGATTGTGAATTTGATGTTAACAAGAAGGGATTTGAACAAAAGCACAAGACGTGAAAGTGTCCACGGATACTTTCGGTGTCAGGGTGAAAAGAAGCCCAAGACATTGTCTCTCTCCCTTTCTCAATGTCTGTCCATGTTAGTTAGGTCGGGGAGCCTCTTCAAAATCAATTTAAGGAAATTACAATTCAGCCAGAGTTCCATCATTAGCTTTTATAATTCCATCTTCCTCCTTCAGTGCCTTTATCCCAGAGCCACTCAGTTCATCTCTGCAGCACAACCCCGGTGAATAATTAACCGCGGTCGTGAGCGGCAAGCCGATGAACGACACAAGCGTTCTATCGTTCCCACACAGCCGCACACCTGCAGCGGTGGCGGGCTTTTAAGCTTCTTCCTGCTCCTTTTATCTCACTACACTTTTACTTCAGCCTGACGTACCATGTCTGGCTCGCTCACTCCGGCGCACTGACACATCAAGACAAGGTCTCATGCACCGTGGTGCACAGGGCAAAAACTGTCGTGCCTGGAGAACTTTATCGTCTCCGCTTTTGTTTTTTTTGTTTTTTTTTTTTAAGCTCAGGGCACTGAGGATGGACAGGCCAAGGGAAGATATAAGGCACCTTGGGACTCCTGCTGTGACACTGAAGGTGACAAGCCTGTTAACTTATGAGGACGAAAAGAAGGAACCATGTGGCGATTTGCTCAAATAGCCAATTTGCGGTGGAAGTCGGAGCTGATGGCAAGCCTGGGGGCGGTGCAGATGAAACAGAACAAGAGTCTTAGCTGGGCTTTAGCGCTGAGACGAGGTATTGATGAACAAGTTCCTCCGTGATTAGTCAAAAGGCTCCGTTGGATCCTCTTCGTGTGAGCAGTTGTCGTAGGCCATATCTGTAGGAACACTGCGCGGCAGTTTTGAAGACGTAGAGCGATCGTGTCTGCTAATTGTTTTGCCAAGAATACATGGGCCAATAATATCCTGCCAAATCAAACAGAATGCCGAAGCTGGCCGACTCGTGCTTTGGCATGGAGACAAAGCCTCGGAGATATATTCAACAGACGTACGGAATACGTCTTGTGCAGTTTGTCTCCCTCTCATTCATGCATATTATTGATTTTGTCTTTGGTGCATTTTTTATTGGTCAACTTGAGACAGAAATCCATATGATCAAACATTCAACTTAACAATGGTTAGATTTGATGAAGTCAGCTGGGATAGACTCCAGCTCACCCTACAGTGAGGATAAGCGTGACTGGGGAAAATGGAAAAAAAATAATTTTTTTTGCAGGATTCCATGAGTGCAAATATGGAAGCTCAAGGTACACAGCATCCTACAAATAATATATGAGCAAAAAAATGTTTTGGTTGACTTCCCCCTTTAACAGATGTTTTGATTACATTTGTCAAGTTTGTGTCCCTCTCGTTGCTGCATATTATTGGTTTGATCTGCTGCGTGCTTGTCGTTGTTTAATTTGATTAAACAACAAATGAAATTCTCATTTGTAATCAAATATTAGATTTGACAACCGGTCCGGGGTGGCTCTCGGCCAGAGTCAACTGGGATAGGCTCCAGCTCACCTGCGACTCTTGAGGGCAGGAGGCAACCATGGATGGAAGCTAAAATTTGAGAGCAGTGAAATGAAATTTCACGCAACTATTAACCTGCCGTTTGTGGTCGAGGTTGAATGGCTCCATTTGGTGTTTGGCTTTCAAGTTGAATTAACAATTTGCTTTGCGGTATTGCATGAACGGGCACCGCGTTGCACTTGTGGTTTTGCGTGTCTGCCTCACAGTTCCTCAAATCTCTGCTTCAGCTTTCCTGTTTTGAGTTGGCATAATTTATCCATGCTTGTGTAGGTTCTCTCCTGGTACTTCCTCCCATATTCCACAATCACTCATGTTAGGCTGATTGAATTCTCTAAATCATCGCTAGGTGTGAATACGAGTGGCTGTTTGTCTGTACTTTTATGTCCTGCGATTGGATTGGCGATCAAAGAACCACCCCGCCAATGTCAACTGGGATTGGCTCTAACTCTGGATGGATGGTAAACGGCTTTCATGAGTGGAAATACGGAAGCCATTGGTACACAACATCCTATAAATGATATATGAGCAACACAGATAGGAGCTACTTCAAATTCTAACCTTTTTCCATGAGCATGGAAATAATTCAGAGCAAGAATTTCTCCGGAAATGCAGCAAAATTACAGCAGTGGTAGGTTTGGTAGGTCAATGCATAAAATGGGGAAAAATAAACCCCCCCAAAAAATAGTCCAAGTCATGCATTCGAATGGGGTCAAGGTGTCTGACAGACCTTCTTTGATAATACTTCTTGTTGTTTTATTTGAGTAGGAAATTCCATTCCATTCATTCATAATCAAATAAACTTTGACAGCAGGGAAAGTAAATGTAGGACAATTACTAACCTGACATTTGTGCTTATGATTGAGTGGAATCTTTTAGTGCTTTGGGTCTATCAACAGTTTGCATTTCAGGATTTATATGCGTGGAAGTAGAGCAACAAGAAAACAACATCCTATGAATATATGAGCAATACAGTTGTGAGTTGCCTCAAATTCGAACAGCTCTTATGAATATTAAACTAATGCACTATATGCAGTACAATAACTGGAGGTGCAGCGAAATTACTGTAGTGGTAGTTGAGATAATTGATAGTTACTAAAGGCCAATGCACACAAAAGCAACGATTTTTATTTTTCTCCCGGAGTGTATATTATTCTAAGCCTTTTCAGCTTTAACATAATGCGCCTCTGTGCTGCTGCTGCTGCCATGTTGAGACCGCGTGAGCATGCATACGTTTGTGTCAGTCTCACTATATATGCCCAACTCTCATCATGCACTTTTTCAGCAGTAATTACCTTCTTGATAGGTCTGCGGGACGGTGTAGTAACCAGTGGCCACATTTTTGTTTCGACCTGCCGCTCTAAAGCACTTCGACTTTTCAGATTGGAAGTGGCACAACTAAGAGTGTTGACTAATCGGCGCCGTTAAAATCTTGACACCTGTTGGTTAATTATTTCCTAGCACTCCACGGCGATCATTTGTCCCTTACATGCAACACAAGATCATTAAGCGAGTCTGGATTTTAGAGCAGCTTTGGGCCAAGACGGCTGACAAATAATTTGGCATCTTAACAGGGGAAAACTTGACCTTTCTGCGAAATCACTTAGGAGGAAACAATGAAACATTTTAATTAGATGGCCTGGACCTTTCATTCGATAGCTTTAACAACTCTATCCAACACGATGCTTAACTGATTACAACAATTTGACAATACTAATAATATAATAATGAGCAACTGCTGTATGTATAATGTGTTTGTTATATATTATGGCTGTTGCCAATAATAATAAAAACATCCATTCTGTATAATACGGCAACCTCGGCTAAAGGTGGATTTAATTGGAAATAGCATGAAATGCCATCATTTGACTTGGATGAGGCTTTGTTTACTGGTCCATTATAAAACTGCGCTTTTGAAAACTCACTCACGAAAGTGAGGAAGTTTTTCCTTGCCCCTTTGGTAAAAACTCAACATTTTTGTCATTATCACTGCATGTCTGACCTGTGCACTTTTCATTGCACGTATTCAACACTTTGTGTAAAAATAACGGACCAATAGTATCAATTTGTAAAAAAAAAAAAAAAAAAAGGGGAGGCGAAATTGATGGACAGTGATGTATAGTTAAAAACCAAAAATAAATGTATGTGAGGTCTGGTGTATGTTGTGCTTTCTCTGTGGAGCTTTGGCAAAGGCTTATCAGTGCATTCAAGAGTGTAGTGTGCCTTGTAGCTTGTCACTGCTATCCACAGAGATCTTGTGCAACTGGCCAAACACAGCGAAGCAAGCCTGCCCTTCGCCTGATTGACCCCTTTGACGCGCGTCGCCCGTCTCTGAAGGCTAAACAGTGACTGAGCACAGCGCTTGTTCGGCCATTATACAATACGTTGTCGGTCTGCTCCCGTGGAGCGACTCGCTGCCTCCATAGTCGTTCGACTCCCGATTGGCTTGCATCAAAGTGACTGGCTGCTGTGATCGGGGGGAATCTGCATTTTAGTTCCGTCGCTTTCCTATCACGGGTGAGCAAAAGTTTTGCGAGCCACAAGAGATCCAACGTTTGTCCCGGCAGCATTCACAAGGCTGCGGGAGCCATATGCCGCTCGTTCCGTCACGTCTCCGCTGAGATGTTGACGCAAGAAAGAAAATCTATTGCAACAAAGTTTTAGTCATTATGAACAGACGGATACACAACATAGTTGATATTGATCTGCCGAGGGTAAGAATAACGTTCAAAAGGCATCATGCTCCTGGGACTCAACTGGTCGGGTTTCGTTACGCGTAAACAATCTGAAGAAAGAAATCGCTTGAAATGAGGGAAATCGAAGAAAATGTAAATAAGGGAGCTCTACAAAGCCACCACAACAAGGAAGTCTAAAGGAAAAGAAAACGTTTTTTTCTTTTGTACATCTTTGAGTATTCCCTTTATGTTGCAGCCAACTGGGAATAAATGAGCATGTTTGCTGGATGATGAAGCTTTCCGGTCCTGCTGGTGGCTGCAGCCCGTGTCTCTGGCTCGGACTTGAAACTGTGGGCAGCAGCTTTCGGTCACACTGCCAAAGCGCTGTGTGGACAAAGATGAAGCACCCGACGCTGCTTCATCTCCAGTTCCAGGAACAACACCCACATAAAGGGCCGGTTTTGTGCCTTTAAAAGAATCAGAAGAAATGGACGCTTGCATCTGCTCATGTCTGATGTGTTATGAGCCATGTTTACACCAAGCAGTACAATTTAGCTCAGCACTACTGCAAAGGGAGGGGAAACAGTGTCTGAAGCGGATACCAGCCACCGATACTATGGCGAAAAAAAAAAAAAATCTGACATTAACTCGTCCTCGGCAGTAGTTTGCGAAATACAGCGGAAGTTTGACGCATGGTCGAATCAGTTTCATCAGAAAGATGAATGATGTGAATTTTCCGTACGGAAGCAACATTCAGTAAAAAGATTATCGCAAATAGGACTGAGCATCGGTGTAATGTGTCATGACTAACTCTGCGCTATTCTACCCTTATTTATTATACAACCCAAACAATCTGGCTCTTGTTGGGGGTATTGATCGTGCTTTTATGGTACGATTATGTAATATGGGGCGGGAAACACTCATGTCCAACAGGTAATTGCAATTTGAACACAGTGGATTGCAAACATTTGTTTTGCTTTCGAATTGATGCGTTTGCATACTTTTTGGGGCGTGGGGGAGGAGACTCAATACAACGATACCCCCCTGCAGTAGAAATGCAAGGCTGATGGCGTCATACTGACCCACACCATACTGTGGCAAACTGAACTTGGCCACTGGAGGAGAGTGTTTAGAATAATGGGCCTTAAAGAGCTGATAACAGCCTTCGATTGAGTGCAGCATGTGGCAGGCAAGGCGTGAATTGTTTCATCTTTATCGTTTTTGCTTAGGTTTCTGGCTAATTGCAGTGTAGAGTGGCTTGCCGAACGTCGATTAGCGCCCTGCCGAGTTGAGAGGCAGTGTGAATGGTGAGCGAAAGACAAAGAGAATCTGCTCATCAGTGAAAATGCAAAAAAAAAAAACCAAAAAACAAAAACAAAAAAACAACAACACAAGTGCAGCAACGTTGATGTGTTGACACATTCCCGTCCACTCTGTGGACACCGGCAATACATTTAAGGACTACATGACTGCTGGCTGTGTGTTGATGTTGCTTTTAAGTGCCGCAAAAAGAAAGTGGCAAAACAAGGTGAGTTGAGGTTATAGTGCTGAGAGGAGAGGAAGGGGATGCGGAGCGAGCGAGACAAGCCCCCCCCCGCAGCCCAGAGGCAGTGACACACTAGCAGATGTTTCTGCCTCTCGACGCCAAGAACGCGCATCTCCCCAGAAAGCGGCTGCTGCTGCTGCGAACTAATCAGTCCACCGGTGGTGGCTGCGGCCCGGCTGAGGGAGACTGACTTTCCCCACTGTCACGATTGATCTACACGGATGCTGATTTAGGCTATTGTCACTGTTCCTTTCAGGACGGAGCATAGCGGCGGTAATCCCGCAGAGCGGGGTTAAAGCCGAGCTCACCTCATATGCCTCACAAAGATGGCGAATTTGTGCCGTTCCGGCAAAGGGCAGCGAGGAACAAACGAGAGGGGAGCGCTGAGGGCTGCGCGGCAGAGTGGGCGACACAGTCTGTTGGCCGGCGCTTGTCTCCGCCGCCCGTTGCTCGCGTGTTCATGCTGCAATCAAATCACGAGAGCCTCGCTTGTAGAGCACTGCGACATGGAGCGTCGACAAGCCCGACGTCTAAGTCCCTGGGCTGGGTTTAATTACAAACGCTGCAATTAAAACACACCTTCCGCAGCAGTGCTGGAAAAACACCATCCAGTAGACATTGGCTCGGCTGAATATCAATTTCAATCTGGTTGGTCCGATTTGAAAATAAATCATCGCGAGACACCGTCGGCAGCAAAATGTATTTTTATCCCCCCTCGGCTGAGTCATATCGTCGGATGTGTACACACAGAGCAAAGAACGTTGTTTACTTATTGGACCATGCCATAATTAATTAACATCTACATCACTGCAGACGGCATATGGAGACGCATAATTGCATGTGAGCTCATGTCTGCCACTTCTTCCCAAAGCATAAATAATCAACATGTTACACAATACAGTGGCGCAAGTACAATGTATCTCATCCGTCAGCACTTTGGCCCTTGCAGCGGAGGGTCAGTCTTTGCATCCCGATGCGGACAAAAAAAATAAATAAAAAAATGGAGCGTAGCCGTTGGTAGACGCAAATCTACTTCCTGACTAATTGTCGAGGTGCTCTTGAGAAAGGCAATGCCCTTTTAAGTTACTTTCATTGACGACAGAATACAGAGCCAGGAAGAATTAGCGGCCATTTAAAGCATGACTGCACGGATACAAACGAGGGATTTAGATTTACAGATTGCTCTGAAATTATAGCGAGCGTTATTACATTAGATCCCAGATTGCACCTCACTTTTATTTGTCGGCCTCTGCCAAACTTCTCCCAAATTAATGAAACATCTACGGGCTAGGGCAAAGAAAAAAGCCCGGCGCACGGATGAACACACGCAGGCACGTCCAGACAGCCCATCAGACCAACACATGCTCAGCACACTAGCACAAATGTATGCTCGTGAACAGCACACAATACAACGTATTAACTACCATCTGGACAGAAGCGCACTTTCTTTCAGTGATGCAAACATGAGCGGAGGAAAAAGTAATGTATTCATTATATGAGACACCAGAGGCATGAGCGCAACTCTGACAGCCCTGTTACATGTGGAGACGTGCGTGCATTCACAGATTAGTGAGGGAATACGTTCATGGGGACGGGGGACATAACGTGAGTTCTTTCTAAGTGTTCTGCTCAAATGATGAAAATACAGCATGCGTTTGGAATGATTCACTGCTATGTCTGCCACATGTAAAGATTGCGCCGATATTTTTTTTTTTTACAGGTTCCCATACCTGCTTTCAAATGACTGTAAAGGCAAGAGTTTCAGCGGCAGCATATAAAGCATGTTAAAGTTTATAGACCTGGGAATCTTTTTATACTTCCAGCAACATTAACTCATATTTCTCTCTTGTTTTTATGTTTTAACGTGATGTAGCAAGGACGGCACCTAACGCCGCATGTGCAACGCATAGATGATTGTTTTCAAGATTGTCTAGAGGTGTGTGGTTGATTTGGTTTCAGCTAGTCTGGATAAAGCATACCAATCGCACGACAGAAATAAAGTGCATGTTAGAATGTGCAAATTCATGAAAATGACCATTTTTTTCCCTCATCTCTTTATACGGAGCCTGGAGACATTTTCTGTTTACTTGTCAAAAGAATGTTTCAGCGAAACGATGCTCTGAAGGGTTCGGCATTTCTCGCCAAATCGCCGTGTTGAGAAATAAAATGTACGAAAACCAAATGGAAAACACAAGCACATGAATGAGGAAAAACAATTCTAAGGGTCAAATGAGTTTCTTTCTGAATATGGCTCTAGGGATTTTGCAAAACAGAGAGATAAGATGATACTTGTTTTGCTTTATGGAAGGACACATTGATTGAAGGATGCTCAAGTGTAGTACTGTGCAATATGCACTCAATTTTATATTCCGATAGAAGTCACTTTCTATTCCAATAACGACGTATATCCAGTGGACAAAACATTCAAAAATATCTGCTAACCAGCATGGTCGATCCCAAGAAAGCGCCCGGGCCTGATGGGTTTCCTGGGGATGTGCTCAGGGCCTGATCAGTCCCAGATTACGAAGGCCTTCACCACCGCCTTCAATCTGTCCCTGTCACAGTTCCTGGTCTGCCTGAAGTCTGCCACCATTATCCTTGTAGGAAAAAAATCCCACCGCTGTCAGCCTCGGGGACTATCGCCCAGCCGCATTCACCCAATCATCACCAAGTACCTGGAGCAGCTTGTCCTCCAACACGTTAAGACCTGCCTCCCTCCATCATTCGACCCCCACCTGTTTGCCGGGAGAAAAAAATAGATCCACAAAGCATGCGATAGCCTTCCACTGGCAGAGCTACATCATTATGCTCTTCATCGACCCGACCATTGACCCAAGCCTTCGATACAATCATCGCTAACCTCCTGGTCAGACAGCTGGCTGACTTGGGACTCTCCCTACTTACCCGCTACTGGATTAAAGACTTTCCTTACAACAGACCTCAGTCAGTCAAACTGGGTCCTCGCTGCTCCTCCACTATTGACTACAGAGCCCCACCCACTCCGGCAACAGCAGTTTGCAGATGACACAACGGCGGCGGGGCTGATCACTGGTGGTGACGAGTGTGCCTACAGGGATGAAGTCATCATCCAGATCATCACTACTTAATTGATGGATGTGTTGATTGGTGTGGGGATAGGAGTCAAGGGTTGACATTGGATGGTTGGATGGAAGGGTGTCCCTGGGAAGGGATGACAGGATGATTAAACTGTCGGTGGATGCGTCAGTGGATGGTGGACGCATGATGGGATGGAGGTATACACGGATGAAATGCTAATGGACGCTTCAATTGTGGGTGGGAGACAGAAGAATGCGTCAGTGGGTTGATGGCTTTAGGATGGATGGATAAAAAAAAATTGCAGGATGTTTTATGCATGGGTGAATGATGGCTGGACAGAAGACAGAAAAGTCCAATATTTGGTTGACGGATTTATAATACGTGGGTAATCAATGCAGCAATAAAAAAGAAAGCATTGAGTGGTGGCTGAAAAGATGTGTCGACAGATGACGTGTGGGTCGTGGATGGATGGGAAGACAAATGAATGAAAGAATGCAAGGGAAGAGCAATGAATACATTGATAGATGGATGTTTGGCGCCGTGTGTGTGTGAATGGGTGAATATGATGCACTGATGAACATACAGTATGAGTGGATGAAAGGACACAGATGGATGATGGTTTCATCAACTGAATGGATGGATTAATGAATATATGGATGAATGTCATATTGTAAATGAACCCATCAACTGGTAAATACGTGGAATAGAAGCCTCACTGAATGGATGAATGATGAACTGATTGATTAATAAATGCATCTGGTGGTTGATGGATTCATACATGGATGGATAGATGGGTGGAATCTTTGATTGGGAGAATGGTGGATGGGCGATAGGGGACAACATTAATGGATGGATATTGGGGTGGGAAAATGGCCAGATATTGAATGCATAAATGCATACATGAATGGATGGGTGAGGAAATTTCTTTTGCTTTATTTACATCAATTCATATGCCTCATCTTTTGGACACCATGATCATAATTTGAAATAAAGGTAGTCGGAAATATACATTCCCACCCCCTGGATAATCAGTCCATTCATAACGTGATGACGCGTCTCCGTGACTTCACTCATGGAGTGCTTGTTTTGCTCACAGCGGTAACCTTAGTGCTTCCGTTGAAGCATTTAATCGATTGATGAATACACTGAAGGATGGTTGGACTGATGGACAGCAAGGATCTGAAATCTGAAGTATTTTCTAGGGTAATGGCCAGGGATTTTTTTTATTAGAGACAGGCTTTTACATTTTATTTGCTTACTGGCACATTGTGATTTATGTTGTGAAACTGGAGTTGAAAACAAAATGGGACTATTATGGTGGGATGTAGCTAAAACGCAGAAACTGAGGCAGGTCACTGCATGGAACATAAACGTGGGCACACAAAACAACACTGCCATGTAAGGATTTCATTAATATTGTGCAGGGAACTCTCACAACATGCAATAAGTCTTACTTGCCTTCCTCAGGGACTGTTTACGTGCCTCGCCGCTGTTGTTTTGGTTAGCAACAGAGTATTTGCTGTCAATGAAGTGAAATGATTACTCCCTGTTATTTTTTTCCCCAATGGGAAAATTGGGGGACTTGTTTTTCTTCAGCAGATGAAGCACCCTTTGACCAATTGGGGCAAGACATCAAGCTGTGGGATAGATGTTATCTGAGGAAATACAGTGACAGCATCATATGTTTTGACCATAGAGCAGACTGTGGCACTTGAGCTGATGTATTTGCTCATCACTTGTGTATCTCAGATAACTGCTTGCCTGGAGGGCTGCAATGGCTCCAATATTTCACTACTATCCACACCTCGCTGGCACTCTTGTGTTTTTTTTTTCCGCGTGGTGCTGAAGTGAGCATGTTGGGATACTTATATGGACGGTTACGACATGTGGAAATGTGTCGTGATGACATTGCAAAAAAGCAGTGAGGAAGAAGGAACTGCATCTTTTGGGTTAGTGGCAAAGAAACATGGTCAAAACAGATGAGGAAACATCTTTAACTGCTCTGCGGACGGGACGTATTTTATCACACCATAAAACCTAGTAGTCTCACTCGACCTGGAAGTTATTAGTCAAAAGTTGCTGTGGCACTTTTGTTTTCTCTTCGAACAAAATGAAGGGATTAGGTCTTTGATTTGCTACTGTCCACATATTGAAACACTGCTTTATTGGCCTCTTAACACTTAAGCAACCATTTATTTACCCAAACCACCGCTTCCCTTTTGATGTACTTGGGCACGTTTGACCTTATCCTTGCATTTTATTTCAAGAACTTATTTTAAGAACTGGATTACTTATTGAAATGTAAGTTTTGTGTCATGGAGACATATTTGAAATGACGTGGCTGGTTTTGAAACCCTTCGTATTGTATAGGTTATACAATTTGAAGCCATGATTTAATTTACCATATTCAAACATGCATCATCCATGACTCACGAGACTTTAGTTCAGCGCAAATTGATGGATTAGCAGTGCACTTCTCTTTTTCGTTGTTTTTTTGTGGCTTATTTGCCACACTTGTTGCATGAATTAACTGGACTATCACCATGCAGCATCGACATGTCATCGGTTATTATCAAAGTTAAGGTTGTGTTTTGTTGTTCCCCCCCCCCCCACTGTATATTAGTTAACTTGTTTTTAAACATGCGAACTGTACTTCTTAGGCACTGAATTTATCCAGACACTATATAAGTGGTTAAATAAAAGACATATTTTATAATATAAGCCTGTATAACCCTTTGAAAACTGCATTCTACTACATTGCGATGTCCATCTGAATTTGATTAATTTTTCATCTGTGGTCTATGTAAAACATTTCAGGTGTCCATGACAAGATTATGTTCAACCTAAGAGTGCCCACAAACAGTATGACATTTACTTAGCGTCTTGTGTGTTGGCTTGCGTGACATCGGCGAGCAAATTGCTGCTGTTTTGTTGCCCTCTCCCATAAATGCCATGCTCGCATTAGAATCGCTCACAACGCAATCCATAATGGATGTCTTGTTAACAAGCTTAGCATTTCTGATCTATAATTAAGGAGTATACAGTATTTGCAGAGAAGTTCCAACATGCGATGACTGGAGGCTGCTTTCCCATGTGTCTCTCTCAGGCCACGTTATTGTGTAGTATGGCTGTTATTGCCTGACTGTGCCATTTGGTCGTTGATTGTTGATTGAGTGGAAGGCAATAGGTCAGGGAGATTGCAGTCTTGCAAAGCACGGATTCCGAAGTGGGAAACCAGTGGCTGAAAACCGACGCAGAAATGAACTACGGTATGTACAAATTGTATAGGGTGCAGCAGTGTGTCAGCCGATGATGATGCCAACAACTTTACGGCGTACGGCATGATCAGGCGTAATGCAGAATAAGACAAAGAGCTCTCATTTGGCTCGTCTTGCCCCTGCCAACAGTCGCTTTCGAAATGAACAATCACATTTGATGTTCCGGGCGCCCATAGTTTTCAAGAGCGTGCTTGGTTTTGGCCCGCGTGACAGCCTCCCACATTGTCTTGAGCCAATCGTTCAAATTGACCACCACCGGTCACTATGCAGCGGTGATGGGGGTGGGGTCAGAGGCTGGGATGATTGGTGAGGGGGCTGAGTGGCTGTGCACTACTTCAGTCAGCTCTGTGGCTTTCTGCTCATATATTTATAGCAATGCTGTATTTAATTGAGTTTCCAGCGGGAAGGCTGGATTTTAAAGAGCCCCATAAATGGAATTCGAGGCATGCAGAAACACAAGCCGTGGCGCAATAAGCATGCAAAGTGCACAATCATGAAAAGCAGCGCGCTCTGTAATCTGTGTAATGCAACACATTTGAAATGGAGCACACTGGCTTGCAGTGTTTTCGATGCCAAGAAGTGTGCGGCTGACCTTAAGGTTGTTGTTTTAAAATGTTAATCAATTCTAAGACTGGGAACCCCTGCATTGTAACTGATATCGATGGTTTAATCAACTGCTGAAATTGTCTGGCAGGGATAAGGCGTACAATATACTAGGGGAAGGCATATATATATATATACATATATATATATATATACATATATATGTGTATATATGTATATATATATATACATATATATACATATATATGTGTATATATGTATATATATATATATGTGTGTATATATGTGTATATATGTATATATATATATATATGTGTGTATATATGTGTATATACGTATATGTATATATATGTATGTGTATATATGTGTATATATGTGTATGTATGTGTATATATGTGTATATATGTGTATATATGTATATATATGTGTATATATGTATATATATGTGTATATATGTATATGTATATATATATGTGTATATATGTATATGTATATATATGTGTATATATGTATATGTTTATATATGTGTATATATGTATATATGTGTGTGTATATATATATATGTATATGTATATATATATATATATATGTGTATATGTGTGTATATATATATATATA